>NC_082341.1:126252681-126558463 GCF_027477595.1 Haemorhous mexicanus
TCCACATGTGCACTTCATGCCAAAATACTTCTTAATCCCAGAGGTGAGGAGAAATCTAAGGACTGTATTGTAGTCCTCTCAAAAACAGGTGTTACTGTTGGCTCTGAGATTTTGAAAACCATGATCAAGCTCAAGTTGTCAGCCATTTTTCTCTCCATTTCTTCCCTATTTTAGCTTTGGAATCTCTAAACTCAGATTCCCAAACTAAAGAGGGGAAAAGAAACCAAGACAGTGAACATTATTTTTCAACTAATTTTTCAAACATGTATACGGTTCCAGTGAGTTTTGTTCCATTGTTTTATTTCCAATCCAAGTGTCCCTATTGCCTTACATGGAGTTCTCCTTGGTTTAAAATATCACAAATACAAAACTGAGCCAAGTATGTTCCAACAGTAAATTAGAATGAGAACTGGTCTCTGTTATTTACCACGCTTACTAGTATTATTATTTACCATGATTGTTTATGCTTTCTTTATATAAAGAATGTAAAGCAGAGCCAAGTTTACTCTCCATCTATTCCTGTGGCACACATCTACCCATAACAGTAGGTAGAAGACTGAAAGCACCTGCAAGTGGGAAAAGCTTCAGACTAGGTACAAAATATGTGTTTGATAGTAAAATACGTTTCTTATTTTCTCAAGTTGAACTTACAACTGTAGTTATTCTGAGTACCTGATGTAAGGTCTATTCAAGTAAACTTCAAAGTCTCTTTTCAAATATATTATCTGCCAGTCAGCAGCATTCCACATGACCACACCTCCTCACGAGCAAACTCACTGGAAGGTCCAAACTTGCACAAATAGAGCTAATTTTTCTTTGCTGCTAGGTCAATCCAATGACATCAAACTGAGAGGACTTCAAAAATCCCACAGGGCATTTCTTTTTCTTTCAGACTCATGTTTGCACACAGCTTTATTTATTTGAGAGAAATACCCTTCCGAAAGCAACCTGCTTGCATTTTATATTGAGACAACGTGGTGACTGATGTAATTACAAAGGCTACAGGCTGTCTCTATCCTGCTACACAGGGCCAGGCTTTCCAAGAGTCAGCTACAACTTGATTTGTCATAGGAGGCCCTTGTTCCCATTGTTCTGGAAAAGTGGACTTTCTCCTGATAAGAAATAATCCCTGCTAAGGTGGATAACCAAATCATGGTATTTGCTAGTGTAGCTGACAGCTTAAAGCAATAGCAACATTTTGTGTGTAAGAGAAATGAGGAGTATTTTGTCTTCACTAATGATCAACCAGTATAGAAACACAGCAGAGGATATTTGAAAGAGAGTTTCTATAGTTTCATGGCCCATGATGTTATAAAGAAAGCATGATGCTGTTTCAATGACTAGCTTGAGCTGTTCTCCATTCAATCACTCCTAAGAGGACAGGCTAAATACTTGGCTGTATTTGAGGGAGGTCATTTGCTGTGCATCCACTTTGCCTTGGCAGTCATTTCAGGCACAAGCCTGTCATGGGTCATGGGAGATGCATTGGCTTGCTGCATCTCAATTACAACCATTGGTTTTGGTTGGGGTTGGTAATGATGCACAAAATTGCTTGAATTGGAGAAGTTAATGGAAATATAGAAGAACTATCTATCAGGATATATTCAGCTGATTTTTAAAGGCCTTCATCCTCCCTGTTAAGTTATTGAAGAAATGTCCAAGTATTGTGATGAACACAGAGCTGCTGTTGAACTTCAATGCAGAAAAAGTCAGGCAAATCTCTTTGTCCAGCCTAAGCATGTAAGGACTGGAAGACATCCTTGTTCTGTCTTTCCCCCTGAATTTCTCATTTTCAGATTCAGGGAGCCAAAAGGAAATGGAGCACCTGAGCCAGCATGAGGAAGAAGAGGTAACCAGGGGCAGAAGGCTGCAGAACTGTCTCCAGCAGCAGCAATTAAAAATGGCTCAGCTGGTGCACATGGTAGAACATTCCCCTTGCTCTATCAAGTTACAACTACATCTCCTGTCTGAATTAACAGCCTCTGGCTTATGGAATAGTAGTATGGCATTAATAAGTACATTTTCCTTTGTTAGTTTCTATTTCATCTTAATTCTAAATGCTGTATAATCTAAAAGTGTTAATGATGTTCCAGTTTTCATTTGTCTTAGTAATTTTGAGAACAATATTCCCCTGGGGGTCACTCGTGAGGGAACATGCTGATTACCTGGTTGTATTTGGAGAACCAATGATGTGTTTTTAAACTCCTGATCCTGGAAAGTCAGCCTGTTATTCAGACAATCTGTTCTGGTTCTTCAGGCCAAATAGGACACTGCTTTCAAAGGCTTTGCTGAGATTTGAAGGCATCTATTCATTAAGTGTGAGGAACACAGTCCACTTGACTCCTGTTTGTTAGCTATCTTCCTGCAGGGTTTCCCAGGTAGTTTTACACTTTAAAGGCACATGATCAGCCAGAGTAAGGGAGGGTGGCAGTTTAACACTTTCCGAAACAAACCTTCCTCTAACCAAATAAGCATCCCAGGATGTTATTCCACACACTTTCCTGTTTCCCCTACTTTGGGGTTATTTTCTTTAGTATTTACAGACCTCCTCTTTTCTGCAACTATGACTAAATAAATTATTTTCCTTCCCAATGTAGGAATAGTTATTACTATTTTAAAGACAGGATAGAAAGATACTGACAGATTAGGGCACCTATCCAGCAAAACACTTAAGCACTTGCATAACCCAAGGCACATAATAACATTGCCATAGGACTGCTCACTTGTTCCAGGTTGTGCAATCTTGAAGGATTTACTGAGCTGGGGCCTCCCCGTGTGCCGGAGGGCTCTGAGGCTCGGCTGCCTCACTCTCTGCTGCAGCCACCGGCCTCTCCTCTCCATGCACTACCTCTGAGCAGCCACACTATTCTGCCAGACCTAGAGCAAACATTAGCCCTGATTTGCGCCCAGTCAGCTCCTTTTTTGTCAGCACAGAAAGCCAAAGGGATGACTAGCTCATCCTTAAATTCACTATTAAAATTCATGCAAAAAGTAGCTAAGACTGTTTATTTCTCATTAAATCCAGATCTGATTTTTCCCTGCTGTTTAAAACTATAATCAGTATTAGCATAGTCCAAAACTCAGTCAGTTTCTTTCTTTCTCAATTATCACATCCAGTGGCAAAGATTCTTCATCTTGGAGTTATTGGATGATTTTGGTGATAGTGCATTATGCAGAGAATGCAGCTCCCATTCCTGAAGCTAATGAGCATGCTCTGCTAGCAGGAATAAACACACATTTCTGTCAATGAAGAAAACAGGAATAACTATGAGTTTATTAAATTAGGGCACTGAACTGTTGAAAGAAAGAGTAATTTTTTTCTTATCATAATCCCACTTTTGAGAACCTCTGCCAATCTTTCCACTGGACTGATGAAAAGATGAATTTTGCTGACTTGAATAATTTGAAAGTAAATGATGATTCTGGTGTACACTGGCTGGCAGAGGGAACTGTTTATATAATTCTGGGCTTGCTAATAACCCTCTTCATAGCTAGAAATGGTGCCAGGAAAGCTGCTGGCTATGTAAAAATGCTCTCCCATTTCCTTGCCTTTATTGTTTTCTGTCACAGCTTGTTTTTTTTTAATTAGTACGTGAACTATTTTTAGTGTCTGGAGACAGAAATGTATTGTTCAGACTAAAATGAGGCCAGGTACCATGAAAGTATTTTCAGGGAGAAATATTTGGAGGCAGTTTATCTTTGGCTGTGTGCAGTGAAAGTTTGCCTGCTTAGTCCAATTAGTTACAGCCATGTCACTTCACATAAGTGAATGTGGTTGTGTCAGTGCTCAGGGCAGATTTTGTCTCTCAAGCTGCAGAGGAATACTTTAAACCACACACAGCTAGAATCTGTAGCATCTCGAGCATTCTGAATTTTTTTTTTCCATACAAATTCCATGCATATCTTGAGCGAATTGAACTTTTCAGTCACATGATGACTTAGGCAAATGTGAAGTTTGATAAAGCACCTCTTTGTAACTCATCTAATCAACTCTAAGAGATCTTAGAAGTCCCTGCATTGTGGACAGATTAGCTGCAGTGAGTTCTACCCATAGGTGTCCACACACCTGTGTGCACCATGCATAGAAAGGTGCAGTGAGTGTTTGTGACCCACTAATTCAGCCTGGAAGAAATAGAAAATACTCCTCCATATGCAACAGTCTCAGCTGAGAGACAAAATGTGAAGCCTGGCCGTATCATTCCCTTCAGAATTTCAAATCAAGCTCAGTCTTGACCATTTTCTTCATGATTACCCAAAGCCCAGTCTCATACTACTCAACCATTAAATTCGTCTAATGTGATGAGGGCTCTATTACCAGGGTAGAGCTTGTCTGTGTGGAAGTATTATCCATAATGGGAATCAGAGGAGAAATCCACAGGAAACAGAGAGTTCATCCCAAGAACCAAGCTCCTCCTATACTCCAAATACTACTGCATTCTTTGATTTTGCCTAATTAAAATGAAGCATATCTATTTACCAAAAAGACCCACAAAAGCTACCAAAATAAGTCACTCCAATGTACAGACTTGCATTTTTAAAAAAGATAGCAATTAATCATGTTGTTAAATGCACCTGTGAAAGTTTATCTGACACTAGGGTGACCAGAAAAGCAAGATGTGTCAAATTTAGAATCTGTCCTAGCTGCATATACGAAATGGGTCTTGATAGTATTTTCATTAAAAGAAACCAAGTATTTCAGAAGGAGAGAGAAAAATACAATCTCCTGTCATCTGTGATCAGTGCAATGCAGGCTTTTAACACTTCACCAGGTAATTCCCTTGCAGAGGCAGATGACTTGCAGTTAAAGTAGCTCTACTTTGCAAGTAGCCGGTATTTTCAGGTTGAGTCCCTAAAATATTCCATTAGATGCACTGACCTCTGCAGAAAGAGCTTTAGTTTAGAGACCAGTTTCTTATTTCCATCAGAAATAATGGACAAGTCACCAGATCCTACAATAATCCCAGTAGTTGTGTTTTCATGTGTTCAGCTGTGTTTTCAGCCTCCCATCCTTGGATCCTGCCAGCAGCATAACTACCAAACCTGCTGTAATTCACTGGTGACCTTCAGCCAAAATGGGACAGGGCTGCACGGAGAGAGAAGAGAGGGCAAAGGGATGAGCCTCAGACCTTGGCTTGGCTGGAGGATCTGCTTTAGATCTGCCACAGGCAACTCTGGTCATTCAATACCGCAGGATTGGAGTATCCTTTTCTGCCTGAAAGTACCAGGGCCAGGACCTGAAGTCCTCAGGGGATGTGTAGGTGCCTCAACAGTAGAGAGAAGCTCAGAAATAATGCAGTTAGTCCAACTGTTAGCACTTTTTTCTTGTGTTTGAACCTGTCTTGATAGCAATAGCCTTTGACTAAGCTGCCACAGAACCATAGTACGTGCATGAGGTAAAAAATGAGCTTAATCAGCCAAAAAAACAGCTAAACTTGCAGGTTTGCATCAAGATCTAGTGTAGGAAGATCACTCCATTACCACCAATACTTCAAGGCTTCTTTCAGGAAATTCCCTGCGGGTGTCCTTGGGACTGCATTGCCCACCAAACTGCTTCCTACCACCTTGTCAACTTGGCTGCTTCTGTTGTCTGTGGTGTGCCCAGGCACTGCCTCAACAGCCATGGGCACTCACTGCCCTTGCAGCCCCTGATGGGTTTGTGCCATGTGGGCAATTCAGCCGGAGGCAGCCAGCTGGCTTGGGAAAAGTGTTCTGCAGAGACCCTGAATGACTTTTCAGCTGGTACACTCCCATCCCCTTCTTAAAAGCCTGTCCTTGCAGAGGTAAGTGGCCTCTCCTGGAGGAATGCATGTGAAGGGCTGAGAGTGGATCAGTGATTTCTTAGCACTTACCTCACTGAGAGGACTGTTCTGTGCTTCTTTCTTTTGGGCTATATCCTTATTTATATGTAATGGTTTGAGCCTGGCGCAATGCTAGCGCTCTCCATGAAAATACTTTTTCTCTGGTGTCTGCTGTGAGATGTGATCAGAAGTAGCGCAAAGCAGGCTCTAATTTAGGAATAAAAGGGAAAAACTTTATTAACTTACAGCTATAAAAGAAACACACAGAAATCAGGATGAAAACTTTCTAAAAATATTCCTCCTCCCCCCACCAAATTTCTAATACATTCACCCCTCAGATCACTCACTCTCAGTCTAGCACTACTTTTCAGATTATCAATTTTCAGTTCATCAAGGAGAGAGGAGTCTCTCTTGCACTATAGGCTTCTCCAGGAAACACAGTTGAAACTTCTTGTGTTTTCATGTCACACGTGGCACCGCCCAGAGATCATTTTGCTATCGTGACATCTTTTTCCATGCCCAGTGCTCTCACCACTGCGCATGGACTGGAGCTGCTTCTAGGGTTTTCTTTTTTAAAGGGTGCTTTGCCCAGTTCTAAAAAGAGCATAGTCTCTCACCTCTCACCTTTGGGACACTTGTGTCCCCCTCCCCCCAAATTTCACCCCCTGGGGCCGAGGGGTCTCGAGAACAGAGATCATCTTCTTTTTCTTCTTCCTTGAAGATGGAGGGCGCCACCACCACCCTCTTCACTTGTCGTCTCTGTTCACGTACTCCTTCACATCACATCACTGCACTCTCTTGGCTCTAAGCCATTGCCTCCCCCCTAAATGCAGTCTCTGTGTCACAGGAAAGAAAAAATGGTTCTGTCTATGGCTATACAAGAAAAGTCCAGCTAAAGGCTACTCTATCACTTCCTCTCACCCAAGATTTTTTTCAGCTTCTCTCGTGGCCCATTTCTTCTTATCTCATCTCTATCTGTCTTCTCATTCAACTCCAGGAGGAACCAGCATTTATAAGGTTTCTAGCATCTAAGAAAAGGGTTAAAATTCTCAGGCTCTGCCTGTCTAGAACTCTCACAGCTGCCCTGCCGGCACCGAAACACCCCCCTTCTCCTTCACTCCCGCCGTGCTATCAAACCCTCTCTCTCTCTCTCTCGCTCTCTCTCTCCCCTGGTGGGGGGGGGGGGGCTGCCCAATGTCTCTCAGGGTTCCTCCACCCTTCTATCTTGCAGTGGCCTTCACCTCCCTTCTCTATCCCAGACCCAGCCTGGTGGCCTACTTCTTCTGGCCGCATGGCTTCCCCTCCCTCACCCAGCTCGGAGCCGAGCAGGGGAGGTATGTTCTCTTCCACGAACTCAAAACTCAAGAGGCTTTCCCCCAGGAGTTCACAGCTTTTAATCCCCTGTGTTCTCAGAGGTGTATCCGTGTCCTCAGTGGCCAAACCAGGTGCCAATATTCAAATCTGATCACCTATTGCTTTGACTGCAGCATCCCAAAAAACTCACTTCTTCTCAAACCATGACACTATAGAAACACTAACTTGGAGTGCAGGCAGGGGCAGTGATCACAGAATCAAAAGTCCCTCTTGCCACAATGCAAATATTGAGTGCTTTGCAGTTCCAGTCACAAAACCCTGTGCATATTTGTTTTAAAGACAAATAATGTAATATTTAAATAAGAGGACAATCCCAAGTCTCAGCTGGCATCACTCCTTGTAATTTACATGGAAATATGTCATTTTACACAGAGATCTGCCTTTTCATGTTTTGCCTAATTCACATGATCAGAAATTTTTGGAGTGTTCTGCACTTTATAAAATAGCCTTAAAATAATGTGGGTTTCTTCCTGATGTGTAATACCTGCGTGTGCTCTACTTTTTTTTCAGAAGGTGTTTTCAAATTAAAGTGATTTCGAGGAGCCTTCTTCCCAAATGGCAGCAGGAAGAGGTGAGGAAGTGAAAGTGCCAGCTGGGGACAAAGAGTGAGAAATAATCTTTTTCTACTGAGGTGTTGAATTTGGCTCCAATTCAAACTCAGAACTTAGGGTAGGTTCCTGTAGTTTTGCTCTTACTTCAGTAATAACAGCACCAAGCCTAGCCTCCATTTTGTCACCTAAAATGGAGATTTCCCAGAGTGTACCGATGGTTCATAAAACATTGAATAGTGCTAAAGAGCACAAACAGCTTCTGCAGCCTGAGCCAAATTCTTCCCAAGACAAATTTACTATTGTGCCATTTTTGAAACTTTCATTCTTTATATCACACACCAGCAGGTTGCAATTTGGATGCAAAGATGTGACAATTCATTTCCTTCAAGCATACTTCAGATGGATTCTAAGATGGTAGCTACTGATTCCTAGACTCTCCCTGCTTAATTGGAAGGTCTAGGACTTAGTTACTACCACTGCATAGTTGGAAGAAGACAGAGCTGATCAAAGTGTCTAGGCTTTACATTCTGTTGGGTTGAATGTGTGGTAAGGGCAGACAGAGCACTGGACTCAAGAGGAGTCAGCTCAGCTTTGCCTTTAGCAGATGAAGCAGAGCAGGCAGTGCTTACAAGTGTGAGGGCTTTTCCCAGCTGGGAAACCCACTTATCCATGGCCCTGAATTTATCTCAGTATCCCTGAGTTTAAATGTACATGTCAGATGTGTTACTGAATAATATATAAAAAGGTTAAACTGAATAATATATAAAAGGGTTATTAATTTCAGGGCTACATTGTGTCTTGATTTGTTTGTATCTCTTTCTCTTAAATGTCTGATTTTGTTATCTAGCTTGCATGTGTGAGTACTACAGTTGTATTTCTGTCTCCCTCTGGATTCCAATATTGGCTTAGCTACAAAGCAGAGGTCTCTAGGGCAGAGGATGGCTGCAGTTAGGCTGCTCTGTCTGAAACACATTTATCAATTCTTTGTACAATTATCTGTGCATTAATTTGATTGTAGACCAGCAGAGCATGTCTACAAATTTGATGTTGAAATTTTTTTCATCATTTTTTTGTTCAGCTAGAGCTATATCCATGGAGAAAAAAACTAGATATACTGCACTTAGTGCACAGAGAAGCTTATATCTCAGAAAGCAGAACAATTTCTTTTCTCAAGGGATCACATTCCAACTTTATCCACCACTCATGAAACTCACAGAACTGTCCTCCTGCTGACTGAATGTATATCAATACAGAATGGGCCACCAGCAATCTAGTAGTGAATTTAAATTAAATTGAAAAATTCAAATTTGTACACTTTTATGCACTTAAACTTCACTAGCTCCAGTGAGAATATAGAGTAGATACTCTTTGGTGTGAGTTTTGAAGATTCTGAACACCTACATTAACCAGGCTACCCATTCATAGCTATTCTTTCTGGCAGACAACATCAGTCTCAGATCTTTTTGTTCATCCAAAACAAGCAAAAATACTGCAATCACTCATATGGAAAAAAAAGAATTCCCTACATCCATTTTGAATGCCTTCAGATTTGTAGCATTAGTAAAATGTTTGACAGCACCAAGTGTTTAATTTTCAAAGGGATTATAGCTATCTTCACAGCATGCACACATCATTAATGTTAATGGGAACGTCACCTCCAAGACTCACCCTAAAAGGTGGGCTGTAAATTGCATCCCAGCAGGATAATTAAAAGTCTGGTAGAAATGCAGCAAGTTCCAACAAACGTTTTCTCCCAGGGTAAGTGATCAGAGTATTTGGAATTGAAAAATATAATTATCAGTTTGCTTGCAAAAGGTAGTGCAGCAGTTTTACAAACAAAATCACACGCAACGGCTTTTCCCTACTTGGAAAAGTAATTTTAGTTGGTAAATTTTGTTGTATGTTTCTTACACTACTTGTTTTTTCCTTCATTTCTGTAATCCTACTTGACCTGAAGTTCAACACTGGGCTATGTTTGCAATCGGTATTGTATCAGGATTGACAATTCTCATTTCTATTTCTTGCATGCTAACTACTGGGAAAGATTATCAAAACTGTTAGCAGAATTATAGCTTTTTTCTCTCTTAATTATTTTTTTCTCAGGCTTAGCAGAAAACCATATTTCATGACTGGATGCAATTTCTGGAATAGAGTATGTCAAAATTAACTATCTTCTAAAATTGTAGGGGCATCAGCAGATAAGTACAAAATTGATCTCATTTTCTTGTTCTGCAAAGATTGATGGTGAAGGTGAAGCTAGGAATGAAATCAAAATAATCATATAATGCCCATGAGGTCCAAATAACACTGTCAGAAGGAAATAGCCTAGAGCCTCTAGACTGCTTGTAATGTCCCATATGTTATGCAATTTTGAGATGACAGTGTTTGCCCATGGGAACAAGTAAGCTGTGGGAATAGTTTTCCTAATCCACAGAGGTTTTAATGTTTCTAGGAAACATTAAAGGTCTTGAAACATTTTCAGTTGATCTAAGATGTTAATACAGAGACTCAGAGCTTATCCAGTAACCTTTGAATCTCCATCACTGACATCAAGAGACTTCAGACTTACTCTCCACCATTGCCTTTTTTTGGCCTCAGAGAAAAAAATCTCCCAGCACATTCCTGCATGTACATGTTTAAATGTGTGCATGGGATGAGTTCTTTAGCACAGAATATAAAATACTTCAAACAAAATGGGACTTGATTGTTTATGGGGAAAAGAAAATCAGTTTGGAATTTTGGAAGTTATGCCACAGGCAGCATCTGATTGTGCTGCAAAACACAAGGCCTTAAGCAGATTTTGCTGCAGTTTTTCTAGAGATTAAAAAAAATCCCAGTTTCTTAAAGTGGATATTTTCAGCAAGCATTTCTTCAAACTTTTAAAGGAAAAAAAAATGTTGTTTCTTTGTTTTGTTACTTGGTTTCTTGACCTCCTTACAAATCAGTTCACATACTCTTTAGTATTTTTATACTTTAGTGTAAAGTTCACATACTCTTTAGTATTTATATACTTTTTTGATAAAACAAGTGGTGAGCACTTTCCTGAAAGAGATGTTTATTTGTTAACAGAATGGGACTTATTGTACATAAGAAGCAGATTAATCACTCGTACTACTCTATTGAAATCAACAGGCACACAGTGAGGAATTGAATAAAAAAAAAATACAAAAATGGTGTCCAACTTTTTTACACCATCACTTTTTTTTTTTCAGATTTTTTTTTTTCTCTTTCTCATGGACCCAGACATCATCCTCCAGTTCTGCACAGCACTGGTGTTCCCACTGCCATCACCCAGCAAGTGACCCAAAAGACCTCCCTGGGAGCCATCTTCTTTGTGTCTCTGGTGCCACCTGTCCCTCCAGCATCCTGGCCAAAACATGTGCTGCTCCTCTGTGGCTCGAAGGCTTCATGCAATCCCTTCTTTCTCTGGACTGAATCTCTGGGGAAGAACAGACACTTTTTTCATAGTTAAAGTGATGAGACACTGGAAGTGATTGTCAAAGAGGCTGTGCTGTCACCACCATCTTTGGAGATACACAAAATTAGTTTGGACAAGACCTCAGGCAACATGATGTAACTTTGAAGTTGGCCATGCTTTGGGCTAGAGCTGTCAATCTAGTCCTGTTAGACTAGTATTACTTTATAATTTTAAATACAGCTCTCTTCTTAATCAAATCAATGTGTGTCTGTAGTGGTAGGAATTGAGGAGTATCCCTTTCACTGCTTATGAAGCATCTAGTGACCTTGACTGTATTCTCTGTTTCAGAGTCATCAGAACTCAGTCAAAAGTATGGTGTTTACATGTTGCTTGGCCTTGCACAGTACACACTGAGAGTTTACAGAGAGCAAATGGAGACATTTAGACTTCATCCACATTGCTCCTTTAAACTGCACTCTGTGTGAAGAGCAACAGGCAAAGCAGGGAGACAGGAGCCTGCTATACAGTGAAAAAGGACAGAAAAAACTTCAGATACACCATATTTCCCTTCCATGTTCTCTAGGTTAGCAAAGGATTTGTCTTAGAAGGGATTTCAATTGCTCAAGTGTATGATTATGAGAAAAAAACCAGTTGTTTTCCCTCTAGTATTTCAGAACTGCTGTGTGTTTGGTTGCTCACATCAAACAGTTGTATACCTGGACTTGACAAGTCATTTACAGTATACAGTTAATTTTGACTTCACTGCATCTATTTTGTTCCTGGCAAAGTGGCAAAGTAAAAGACACAGCACCACTCCTCAGGCCGTTGCTTGCACTAATAGATCAATGCCCTCATGTGTTCCACCAAAAAATGTCATGTTATATTGTAGAATTTTCTTCATCCTTAATTATTCAAGCACTGGGGTTTTTTTGTTTGGCCTTAAGCAGCACAGTGGGGAATTTTCTCTGGGACGTGGAAACTCTTACTGGCTTAAGATTTTCAGTGAGGTATATTCAACTCCCTGCTACAGTAAGTAACAAAACCGTGTGTTGGTATATGTTTCAGACTATTAGTTTGATTCCTAATAGAAATCATGTCATTAGCATAAAATTAATTTGATATAGGCAGGTGGAAATAAAGCAAAGAGTAAATGATCCCCTAAAATCCCATAGATATAAATGAAAATTTGAAGTTCTGCACTCTGGTACTATGCAAACAACTTTTTATTATGATTGCATTAATTTTTACCACAGTAGTACAAAATAGTCATAAAAAAGAAAACTTAATGCAGCCCTTGGGCTTTCTGCTTAGCACATAGTGGAGAGATTTCTACCTGCAGAAAGCAGACAGAATACACTACCAATGGAGAAATATCAGTTCCCCTGCCCTGGTTTTGAAGCCCAGTTTGCAAGGTTGGAAAAGTTTCCTAATGTGCAAGGTAGTGAAAAGGCAGCACAATTAGAATGAGACAGACTTGTTACCCTGAGCAAACTTGTGATGTAGAGGTCCAATTTAAAGAATAACTTCAGATTTTTCTAAGACCATGCTTCTGTTGAAAGGGTAATCCTGCCTTTCCAGTGCCACTGCTGCCCCCATCTCTGCTCTCTGGGATGAACAAAGAGACAAATCAGCTTACTGATTCAGCTAAATGGTATTTTTTTTTCTTTTCATGACTATTTTCAGGCAGCTGTGCAAGCAGATCCAACAGTTCTGAGATTGCCTAATAGCCAGTGCTGATAAGAAAGATGTGGTAGGCACAGGACTGAAGAACAGGTTATTCAGACATTTTTGATGGCAATATGGCCTTGAAATGGGTGAAGAAACCACCTTTTAAAAGTGTGTTGTGTTGCCGAATATGACTTGGCACTAGCATTGCCATAAAGTTTTAAAGATAATGAGTACACAGCTTTATATGATGTTCATCACAGAGACATATTTGCCCTTAAACTTACACTATTATACCCCTTAACTAATGAACTCACTTCAACTTCTATTAAACATTTAACTTAGCTTCATTAATTCAGCTCTTGTTAAAAATAAACAGAAGCACTGTATATTCAGTATAACTTTTCAGTATTTCACTGTAAAGCCAGTAGCAGAAATTCATATTGGCAAGGAGGAAATAAAAAAATATCCATGTGTGTCTGCCAGCTTCTAGAGAGCTACAGGTTTATCAAGCCAAAGAATATCTGAATTTCAATTTGGTAACAGAGTGCCCTCTCTTCCATTGAAGAACTCTTTAAGTGAGCAAACTATTTCAACACTGGAGTCAGTGAGAGCTGATTTTGCAATTTGACTTCACTGGAACTCTGAGCAGACCTTTTACAAGATGCTTGTCTTTCTTTTCAGAGGAAAAGCTGACTGGGCAAGACTATTTCCTGCTGGTTTATCACTTTTTGCACCAGAAGTATGGCTTTGGCATTTTTCCTTTCTGCTTCAATGGAAATGAAGAACAAACTTGATTGAGGTGTTGCCAGGTCTCACAATTTCATCACAAATCTCCCTACTTTTAGGTTTTCTTAAAGCATCAAGATTCTGGCTGCAAGAAAACTAAAACTTTCCCATTTCATGGGACTCTCCCCTTGCATTCAAAGCAAAGCTTCTGTCTTTTTCACTTGCAGACAAAGTATGAAGAACGTGAGACAATTATAGTTTCAGGGCTGCAAAGTCCCAAGTCAGCTATGAATAACCCACTTTTCTTTTTCTTCTTCATTACTTTTACACTATTTAAAGGCTATGGGGATTATATTCTTGTTTTCTCTAAGTTTGCCGTTGGCAGCACTGCAAATGTAGCAGGAAAAACATAGGCATCTTTTATCAGTTTTCAGTGTGACCTATCAAATTGAAAAAAGTAGGACTGGGACTTACAGGGTTGACTCCAAACTAGTAAAAATGGAAGGAAATGGTGCAGATGAGTGAAATTTGTTTTCTGTCAAGGGAAACATGATGTTTAAGTAATACCCAAGTTGTTGATATTTTTAGTTTATTTCAGTTCAATATTCTTTTTAACACTAGGTCATCAAGGTTGGTAATCTATGAATACTACGGAGGTTTTTTTGAAAGTACCAGTTTTCCAGAAATTAAAATGTTGCTGTTTGTTCTGTCAAAGATATGATAGTAAAATTTCATATGATAGTAAAACTTCCGTATCCAGTGAATCATCTGGAAATATCATATGTAACAATGTATATAAATAAAAAAGAATCCTATCCTACCTGCAGCAAACTTAGTCACTGAAATATTAATATTGGGGAAACTCCTCAGAAATTTTATTCTTTTTTTATTTTAGATTTATTTATTATGTTATCGAAGACAATGTACAGTTCACAGGCTCCTAAGCATTCAGGTTTTAACAACTGAATCACACACAAAACAGGCATAAGCACAAGCCAAAATGGAAAAGCCAATATTTTGAACATTCACTCTTATTTCCCCCATCAGTTTCACCTTTTTATAAAGCAACCCACAGCCTGGCAAAGAATAGAGATTTCCTGTCTTTAACTATTCCCCATAACTTATGCTACACAAAAGTCCAAGCAGCAATTTGTTTATCTAGTAAATAGATAAGCTCTTGTTGGAGCAATTTACATGGCTGTCATTAGACATAGGTTTTTACTGCCACTTAATTTATACTAAATGAACACAAAGTAAATGAGACAGTTATGCAACCAAGCTAAAACTTATTAATCAAATGCAAATTATTTTTTAAATTTCTACAAAGTAAAAATTGATGCAAAAAGTAGTACATGTTCATGGTTCTGTATTATATTTTTAATTCAGGATCTTTCACTCAGTCATAATTATGAAACTCAACACCCACACTATCGTCCCAAAAGAAAACTGGTTTATGAAACTGAAGATGTCCAGTTGAATGAAAACCTGACAATTGTGATTCTGTTGTGATTTCAGATTTTTAGCCTTTAAAAATCAAGTACTGAAAATGTGGATTACTCAGGTTTGACCCCTGAGTGCCATGGTTTGGTTCTCTAAAAAAAGATTTTCCAGGGGAACGAAATGGCCTAGTTCTCTCAGAGAGACAAGCTACACCTGAGGGAGGCAGTTCTGCCCTCTCCATGGTCCCAGCTCCTCCTTTTGCTTCCTGCATTGTCCCCAACTTTGCACCACCCCAAAATATCTTGAAATAGAAGTATAAAGTCCTGATCCCACTGCCCAAGCCCACTGATAACAACCCATATGCATTGGTCATTCACCATGTTGAAAAGACCATTTCCACAGGAAGTCAGGAGTTATGGAACTCTTGGTCCAGGACTTTGGCGGAATTTGTTAATTTATAAATAAAACACTGTGGGATTTACAGTTAGTCACAAATGAAGTCTGGTGTAGCAGGGGTGGAGAGGAGCAGTGATAGGAAAGCTTCAGCCAGCTCTCTTTTCATCCCACTGAGAGGGGCCTGAGCTGAAATCCTGGGAAGACTCTTGTCCTAGGTTGACTATATGATGCTTTTATCCCCAATTGTGTTGTTCTGTTGATGCTGAATAATAAGTTTTGCACCTTTAAGACTTGTTCCAGAGAGTGAAGGGAGGAGAGAAGAAGCGCGCAGTTGTTTTTCAGATGCTGCACTCACTCCTCCACATTCCCGCTCCTGGACTGCGTTGTCTGTGGATGGACAGACAGCGGGACAGAGCTCTCCTTTGCTTTTAGTTAGTTTAGCTAGCTGAGGCAAAGAAATTCCCTGCACTGTGGGTTTGTTTTTTTTTTCCCTTTGCTTTGGACCTGTTTAAACCTGCTCTGGACTGAACACCCAGCAGAGCACCAGCAGCTCGCATCTGTGGCCCACTGGGCTGGGCCTGGGACACGGCATTTCTAGCACCAGAGGGACTGATCAGAGACTGAGCTGAACTGCAACCCAGAGAGGAGACTTTCTGAGTTTGTCATCTCTTTTAGAGCAGCAAAGAGTTTTATTGTTTAATATTGTTTAAGTTTTATTGTTTAATAAACAGGTTTTTTCCACTTTTTCTCCAAAGAAGTATTTTCTCCGGACCGGTTGAGGAGAAAAGCCAATTGAATCTGCTTTCCTAGAAGAGCCCCTTTGAGAGTTCTCTCCCAAATTTACCCTAAACCAGGACAACTCTCAAGCAGCAAGGCCATCCATTGCTCCCTGATTGCAGAGGGACTGCTCACCTCTGCCCTTGCCTGCCCACCCCAGCTGCCAAAAATCCTCCTCCTCTGCCTCTCCCTCCTCCAGCTGCTTTTCTCCTCTGTAGCAGAGTCTAGCGAGGACATCCACCTGAGGCTCTTCTGGTGGCTCACTGGCCCACCTGGATTTCTGTCCCTCCCTCTCTCTCTCTCTACCATATTTTTCCCCTTTTCCACCCTTTTCCTTTGGCCACACATGCCACATAAGTGGAGAGGTACAGGAAGATGACAGGGTATTTTGTGCAAGAGAAAGACTTCATGGGAAGGAGGGAGATGAAGAAAGAAACCTTGTTCCTGTAGTTTCTCAAGAAATATTCACTCAGTTGCTGGGCCTGAAACCTCCTCTTATCTCTATCCCCACTAAAGCTTTCTAATTGTCCTAATGGTCCACCAGCCCCAGAAAAAGCATGGATCTGCTTCAGCATTTCAGCTCTACTGTCCTCCCTCAACACAGTGTTTCAGAACATATTCCATTCCCTTTGTCTTTTATAGCTTTCTTAGAGGCAATAAACTGAATTGGATTTCCTCCTACAGGAGAATCAATCAAACCTGCATTTTTAAGCACTCTGGAGCCTGCAGAACTGGAACATGTAGAACAAAATATGTCTCACTTTCCTGGGAGGTCAATATCTCTTATTTCTGCAGGCTGGATGTTTCTCTGAGACTAACAGGATTTGTGCCCTGTCCTGCTGGGTGTGCAATATCATTCAGTCCAACACAGCCTGTACTTTATTTTTATTGAAGATCAGAATGGGATTCATATAAATAAACTATATTTCTTTTAACCTTCTTGGAACAGGTGCTCATGAAAGAGTAGAGGTTTTCATAACATTTACTCAAAATATTTATTTAAACTTTGGAGGCCTTCAGCACATACAGTTTTACTGTTAGCATTTCACAGACATTATCTGTAGATCAACAATGTTAATTTTATCAGTTCACACCATATGTGGTATGATATTGGGGCTCTTCCAGGCTGTTGCCCATTTTTATGTATTTTCCTCACTGGTAAAGTCAAGTCATTTTATTTGTATGATTGCCTCCACTAAAAGATCTGGTTCTTTATTAATTGTTTTGTCCATACAAGGAAATGTTGAAGAATCTTTAACTCTGAGACCAAAAACGCAGGGAAGGAAAGAGGGTGCCAAAGTTGTGACCCACTTTTTCCTTCACTCCATTTATATTGCTATACCCTTAAATGCATGAGAAGAGCTATGCAGCTCTTTTGAATAACATCCATAAACCAGATTCAGAAGCCTGTGGAGTTAACTCGAGACTTCCATTAGTATAAAGGAATTTAGAGCTGAGGGTTCATGTTGTTTATAACATATGCCCTTCATATGAAGAAAAAAATCCAGCATAATCCCTGCCCAAAAAGGCTGCAAATGAGATTCCAGCCCACTTCTTGAAATACATTTTCATGTGCCAATATTATTGCTATTTCTCTGCTGAATAGCAATTAACATCTTTTTTCCAACCTTATTCTGGCATATATTTTTTTTGTGCCAAAGCGTCCTGGACCCAGTTGATATGTATAAATCCTCTTAGTCCAGAGGCAAATACATTCCAGCAACAGTGAATTGTTCCTGCAGGGATTAGAAATGGGCAAATACATTCCCACTGTATTTGATTCTAGTGCAGTAGACCTTTGGGAAGAAGTGCTTGGTCCAGCTAATAGTGGACCTCACAATAGCCCACTTTCTTCCCAGCAGATTTCTGGCATGTTTTCCATAGCCCTAATCCTTCCTAGGGCATCACAGGGGACCAATGTCTCCTTCTTCCTCAAAATACATCCATTTCTGTGTTGCTCTGCCAGCAGCAGAAGGTTTCCACAATGTCTTGAAAATCAGTTTGGAAAGTTTAAAAGAAAACTGGCAAAACACACTTCTTAATGTTTGAAAATGACAAGGAAACACTGAGGGTTTCCCAGCTGCAGTTCTAAACTCACTTTCATGAGACAGTCCTGCTGAACTTTGGCTGAAGCTAATGGCCAAATCACAAAACTATGTTCGAAGAGTTAGCAATTTTGTTGCCATAAATTCTTAAACATCTTGCATTGACACTGCATTTAATTTTAATTACATTTTCATTGAACAGTAGGAATATACTTCTGCCAATTTTGATTTGAAAATAAAAGTGGGGAGAAATCTTCCAAATGTTTCAGACAGAGATGTTAAATGTTGAAATGTGTTTTTGCAGCATTACACAGTAACACACATAACTGAGGAGAACATTTCTGACAACTTCAGGTATATTTTGGTAAGACAGTTTGACAAAGATATGAAGATTTTTCATATATTTGAAAAACTGAAAATATGTTTGAAGAGAGAGAGAGAGAAACCTCCAATACATTTAGTACCTGTAAGATCTGGGAAAATCAGAAGATGAATAGAAGGACAAAAATAATCTCCCTAACAAAGAAAGGCAGTTTAACATAGTGGTTTCTACTCTGGTGCAGCATCCATTTGATCAATGCACCCTGCTACTTCTTGTTAAGTTAAAGAGA
Organism: Haemorhous mexicanus; assembly: GCF_027477595.1. NCBI lineage: Eukaryota > Metazoa > Chordata > Aves > Passeriformes > Fringillidae > Haemorhous > Haemorhous mexicanus. Next base: position 126,271,486 of record NC_082341.1, read on the forward strand.
AAGGGGATAACAAAGGAGCTGATTATACTGCAGTGAGGAGAAGGGGCTGAGAGAGAATGAAGACATGCAACATACAAAGCTGTAGGAAACTAAGCTTTATTTGTTCAGCTAGACATAAAATCATTTTTGTTTACAATATGTTAGGGTTATTACTTGCACAGATAGGTTTGATGATTTCTTTCTAATTTATTTGTTGAAGGGTGTTGAGGGGTTCATTCAGTGCTAATAAGAATACTGCAATACAACGTTAACTGCCAAAATGTTTATCTGAAAAGGACCTTGCAGTTGCTTTCAGGTAGAATATGTGTCAGCAAAGATAAATATTTAACTTTTACTCAGTAAAGCAGTGCTTGAAAGTTTTCCTGAAACGCAATCTTGAAATGTGTTTGAATTTTCAATTATGCTGTTACTGCTCAAATAAACTTTTTTGAATGCATTCAAACAATTTTATGTCTTGCATTTAAAATTGCTTACAATTAAGCAAAAGTCAAACTGATTTCGGGTAGAGCGTGACTTGGTCTAGTTCACTGACAGGTTTACACTTCTGGGTATGGAACAGTGCAAGCAGTGAAATATCCTTCCTGCAGGAAGGAGTAAGAGGCTACAGTGGTGTGTTCATAGGAGGTTAAATGCTGCTGAACTGGGGCACTTTTATTCTGCTGTGTCTAATTTGTGTTAAATGGGAGTTCCTTACTGTTCAACAGGCAGCCATTTTGTTCACATTACATGAATCACAGATTCACAGAATATTCTGAGCTGGAAGGGACCCACAAGGATAAATTCCAACTCCTTAGTGGATGGCCCACATGGGGATTCAACCCACAACCCTGGCATTTTTAGCACCAGGCTCTGATCAACTGATCTGATCTCAAAGGATGGAAACGTGATTTGACAAAGTCACATGAGATGAACAAGATATCAGAATAGCATACTTTGTGAGAACTGGTATCTTAAAAGGGACTTGGTTCAGATCTGGAGACACAGGGGAGATAATATTAACCCTTAAAATCTACAGATTTGTTCCTGTGGTAAACAATGTACATTATTCTACTTCTTTCTTGGGCTTAGAGAAATACAACAGAAAGAATAGCTGCACAAAGCTTTGAGGATGGGAATGAGCTCACACTTCTTGCTGAACAAGAATTATGTGGCTTTGCTAAATGCATCCCTAAACCATCACTAAAATACTGTCAGCTTTCTTAACCATGGGATTTATGCCAGGTGAGAGGAAAGGCAGAGAGAGCTCATGTTTATTTCCAAAATACTTTTTAAACAGTGGTAGCTACAGGTAGATATTGCCACAGTAAGAAACACAAACTATTGGTTTTGACATCCTTTCTCTATGTTTCCTTGCAAGGAGAAGAGGGGATTGATCAGACACTGATCTTTTCTCTCTGGCAACCAGTGACAGAATCCAAGGGAATGGTCTGAACTTGCGTCATGGAAGGTTTAAGTTGAATATTAGAAAAAAGGTTCTTCACCAGGTGGCTGTTTGGGCACTGGAAGGAGGCCCTCAGACATGTGGTCACAGCACCAAAACTGACAGAGTTTAAGAGTTTGGACAATACTCTCAGACATATGGTGTGATTCTTGTGGTTCTGGGCAGGGCCAGGAGTTGGACTTTGATGATCCTTGTGGGTACCTTCCAACTCGGGATATTCTATGATTCAGTGAATATATACATTAATATTCCAGTCAGATCACATAATGCACATGTCTTTTAGTGAAATGATTGTGGCTAGCATTTAGCAAAAATGAAATACTCAGGTTGTAATTTTTGCAGTTGCATAGGCAAAAATTCTGAAAGTTACTGTGATGAAAGGGGATTGACCATGAAGAAGAGAGATGCATGCATAATGCCAAGACACAATATTAGCTTTGAATGCAATTATGTGTGCCAACAGTTCTTAACATTAGTAGATATTGTATCCTAAATAAGCAAGATCATTACGTGGGGAAGAGCCCCTTTATAGCTAAAACTACTGGCAGGAACAAACATGCTCAGTTAATCATCTCCACAAGTCACTGGCCTCAGCAGACCCCCATGCTCTCTGGGGGCTAACCAAGTCACTGGGAGTGGAGGCAGACTGAGCACTTGGATGCTCCTTTCATTTTTGTGTGGACAGCATCCACAAGTGCTCTTTATCTTTCAGGTTGCTCTCACTGGTCTTTGAAGGAATACCCATCTTTTACTTCAGTGGCATTGCTATTTCTTGGTTTTGTGAATAGCATCAATTTTCTTCATCCTGTTAACAACATCATTGCCATTTGAGCCAGGTGTCTCCTGCAGCTCTTCCTCTCACATTGTGCTGCGGGTTGGAGCGTCTACCTTCACAAGGCCATTGCTCTTCAGCTGGATCACACAGATTGTGGCTCTTTAATACCATGCACAAACATTCGCCCTCCATTCTGCAGGCACAGTGCTCTTACATTCTTATTACCTTACAGTGGTTCTAACAGGCCAAACAATTTACAGGGAGCCACAGTATTGCTTGGGCAAGAAATAATTACTGAGTAGACAGGGAAGTTTCTTTGCTGGCACAGTATCTCTCTGTTTAGAAGCTCTTCAGAATTTTTTCCTTATAACCACAAGTTGTCACAAGTTTATTAATCATTATATCCTATTGAAGTTACCCGATTACATGTTATGTAAACTGGGGAGTGGGAATAGCTTCTTTAAAGATAAAAATACATTAACACAATCCTGATGCTTTTGTGGTTTTGCTTCATTCCAGAACAGGAGGTGAGCTGGTCCTAAAGACATAGAATCATTTGTAGTTTTGAATATATCTCTACAAGCAGGGGACCTTAGGTCAATTCTATGTGTATTTTCACCAGTTCTCTTTTCTTAGTTACTTCATTTATGGGTTTGGTAGATACTGAAAGCAGTTTCTGAGTTCCTCTGAGGTTGCATATCCCAGCTGGGTGGAGCTACAGAGGATAACTTTTAATAGGATTACATAGCATTTTTTTATTTGAATATATTTTTTTATAAGATAATATAGTCCAGTCAGAGGATTCTTGTGGCTGAGTGACTTAAACAGAAAAGCTTAGGGAAACAATCCTTTCTTCTGCAAAGTATTTCCAGTAAGCCCTCTGTATCCTCAGGAAATGTGACAGCATGGTACTGCAGAATTCTGTAAGGTAACATAGCAGCTAAGAATCTGTCTTGAAGTCTTTACATGCGTTTTGTGGTATAGAAAAAAAAGGTCTTGGAATGTATCTCTGCTGCTTGTTAAACAATGCAGAAGAAGCAGCAAACATAAAAGTACAGATACCCTGAGATCACCACAGTCCTTGAGCTCTGGGAGGCAGCAGCTGAAGCCAAAGGGCTCCGGTCCCTGCAAGAGTGATTACCTTATGATAATGGTAAGGTCAGTCTTTCTTTTACAGGGAGACCATTTGCACTTTGATAGTGAAAAATAAATAATGGTGTTGACATTTTAGAGTGGTTTATAGAGGTTAGTCCTTTGTTTGGAGTCAGCATTTCATATGGTAATCTTAATACCCATTTAAGATACCACTCAAGAGCTTAATATCCATTCCATTCCCTCCCTCTGTTCAGATGCACAGTTTGGGTATAAAAAAGCTGTGATGTTTCTGACAGCTAGAGTTTTGTGGCAGGCACCAGATGGATACACATCCATCCCACTTTGGAGTCACCTGGCAAGAAGGGCTGAGGAATTTAGGCAGGTCCCCCCAAAAGGTAGGGCAGAGGCAGTCCTTGGGGGACTAAACTCCCCATACAGATTCAGGGACAGATACTATAAACTACTAAACTCCCAAACACCTTAATGTTTGTCAATTTGCATAGCTTGAGCCAATTCTAAAATCCTCTCTGGATGTATTGCTGCAGTGACTTAATTTTTCTATGAAACTGATCTTGATCCAAGACACTCCTTGGAAACTTGACTTCCAGAGAAGTAAGAAAACAGGGATGTTCATGATAAAACACCTGTTAGTTCTTATTTTAGTAAGGACCTTTGGAGCCTTAGTCTGTCATGATTCTGTCTTTCTGGTTCTCCTTAAAGACACAAGTAAGTAATGTAGCTAAAAGTAATTTTTCAAGTGCCTTTCATCTCACCCTTTTGAATGTAGTTCTGGTGCAAAACTAAGCTTTTCATTCTGAGATTTTCATAATGTGGGACATAAGCCAGACACTAATAATAATACAAAGGGAAATTTTACATCCAGGATTTTTGAAGTTTCTACCCAGGGCTGAGCCAATTCAAAGATCTAAGTGGACAGAAACTTTTTAAAGACTAGGGCTAAAGATGTTATTTTGAGGAAATAATTCATTCCACAAATCTCATCTCTTCTTTCTAAATGTGGAATGTTACAAGCAGCTGCTTTGTTTTCTTATTATTTTAATTACTCAAGCAGGTAATTAATTTTATATATGTAATTTGCTATAGAAATTATGACAACTGAACTGTATCCTGTAGATATCACAAGTTAGATACATCCTCAAATAATGCTCAGATTTCTCAACATGCAAGTTTTTAATACTACTGCATTCAATGTTCATGGAAAGTGGGTTTTGTTATTTGAACACTATAAATCAGTAAAATGCTACCAGTACAGAAAAAGGCCAGGCTGTGCTGTAAGGGCTTCTGTTTGCCCTACAGTTCTTTCCAAAGGAAGCAGGCAAATTTGATTCTGAATAAACCAGTAAAGGAAAGGTGGAAAAAAATATTATTCCTTGGAGTAAACTCTCCTAGGAGAGGGACTTTTAGTTGGTTTCTTCATGAATATTTGTCCTGCAAAATCCTAGGGGAAAAAAAATCCTAATTAAATGTAATTTGACACTTCTTCTTTCTAAAGAAAGGGAAGGAAGACTATTCCCATAAGAAAATGTTCCCATAAGAAAATAGCTTGTACTCCCTAGTTACTCACACCAAATATGGAAGAAAGTGTTCATTGCTGGAGGTATCCATGACAGCCAAGGACCCTTACTAGGGTGCCAAAAAAAGAGTAAAAACTTAAATTGTTCCACCTGATCCAGGAAGAGGTACATACCCTCTGTATGGGTGGGGAGCAGTCCAAAGCCATGCAGATCCTGTCTTTCTCCACTGGGCAAAGAAAGAGTTTAATGAAATTGCCCATGTAAAGCTTTGGTATTCACATGCTCCCTAGGTTTCTTGTTCGTTCCAGTGATGGTCTTTTTTCTGACCCTTTGCCTGTAAAAGCCTGTATTACACAAGATTTCCACAGCTAGTCTAATCCTCAGTACAGTTTATGTTGCTGTTCCATATCAGAGATGTCTGTTTTGGCTGAGTGGACAATCCTGTGTGGGTTTTTTCAGGCTATACTTCTGGTTTCTGCTTTCTGGGATAGAGAAACATTATCACTGTAAATGCTTGCTGTCATTGCATTATCTGTAGCTCTTCCAATATCCACTATAAAGGTGCATTCACAATAGGCTAAATCTTGCACAAATTGGATAAAATAATGATCATAATCTGTACAAGGATTCATCTTCTTTGTATATACAAAAAGGGTTCTGCGCCTTACAAATTCCAAAAAGTATGAGACTTAAAATGGTGCTCAACAAGTTTAGAAAGTTAATATTTTATCACAGGCAACAATTTGATCACAGGATTCCAGCTGCTTCCCTCTCCTGAAATAATAAGTTTTCACAATACTGTACTCAGAGTCCCCTGTGCACAAGGAAAACATTCCCCAGCCAAGGATGCATAATGAAGTGCAGCCCTTGTTAGTCACACAGGTGAAACCTCCAAATGTAAAACACACGAGGTAAATAATAAGGAATTTGAGATTTATTCCAAAGAGACTTGCATTATCAGTGATACTTTTAATGGCGTTCTGGTTCACCAGGAAGGCTCTGAAGACACATACCATTGGATTACCTCCTCTTGTGACAGAATGGCACATGCTCAGCTGTGTTGTATCATAGTTGGATCAGTTGTAGGTCCAAATAGCGCCTAAAAGCCAAATGCCTAGATGAGAGGTTGGACTCACACCTAAGGATTGAAGCTTCACTCCAAACTTTTGAGTTTGGGCCAAGCACAAACTACAAAAAATGCATTTGCCAGTTTTTTTCCAGATCAAGCCCAAGAAACTGCACAAGACCTAAAAAATCAGTAGGTTTTTCACCATTTGGATACAAAAAGTTCATCCATCAATTAACCCTGGATTCACTGTGGATTTGAACTTTGAGAGATGACCAAACACAGCTGGACTGTACTTTCTTTGCACCATTTTCCACACTTCAACAGGCAATGAAATCTGTTTAAATCTCAAAAAATTTAAGTCAATTGCTCTTCCTTGTCTCAGTGTCTAAATTTTCCATCTAAACTCCTGAAAGCAAACCTAGCTTGACTACAAGTCTGCTGGGTTGATGTAAAACCACAAAGTCACATCTAGTTTTCCCTCAGACAGGGCTCACTTCTGTCTCCACCGAAACTGAGATGAAACTTCACCAAGCAGTGGCTGAGCCGTGGCCAAGGCTGGAAAAGGCCAGCTGGAAACGTTTCCTCTGATGATGATTCAACTCCAGGTTGGATGGGGCTTTGAGCAGCTTTGTCTAGTGACAGGGGACTGGAAATAGACAATCTTTAAGGTGCATTCCAGCCCAAAGTATGCCACAAAGCCATGAGTCCATTAATTATTTCTGTGCACCATCTGGTGGTTCTTTGCACTCGGTGCAACAGCAGTTCCCAGCGTTCCAGCGGTGGTTGCAGCACTCCCAGCCGACCTTGCAAAAAATCTTGGGCTAATGCAGGAGATAGCACCTGTCACCAGACTAGTTAATAATGTGAAATAACACAAATCCCCCTGGTATGGCAGAAATCCTGCTTTTTGCTTCAGGTTGCTCTTCCATCATTCTGATCACAGACCTCTTCACAGAATCAGGCGGAGGGTGAAAAATGAAATCTGACAAAACTCTATAAAGGGGGAAAAAAATTCAGTCAAGGTTTAACAAATGCTTTAATCAGGGTATTCTATAAAGCCTGCCGGAGATATGTGCCAACTAACAGCAACTTTTGACCCTGATTTTTGGCTTCGTTGGCTCTTGGCACTCAAACAACGTGCTGGCTCAGCACTCCGACAAAGCCGACCAATTGGACCGGATTGTTTCTAAGTGGTTTTGGAGGAGGACAGTCATCATCGTTAGGTGATTAAAAAATCTCAGTCTCAGGAGTCATCCAACAAATGCATGTTGAACTATCTGACTATGGAGCACAGGTCACAGGATAGTTTAAGGAATCGAAGAAAAAACCCAGAAATAATGTGTGACATTGTAAAACAAGTGATGTCTTCACTTCATGCTTATGGAACCTGAATCTGGTGACCGTGGTGAAATGGTTTAAGGTCTCAATTGCTAAAAACAGCAAGTCCAAATGGATCTGATTAGACAAGTTCTGCAAACATTGCCAGATGCTGAACTGCTCAATTAAAACCTGGACTAACTCCACCAAAGCCAGTAGAGAAATTGTGAGCTAACAGATTACCTTCAGCCCAGAGTCATGTCCTTCTTGTACTTTATAATATATTCAAAAAGCAAGGTTCCATGTCTTCCTGCTTGGGACAACTTTCTTTTTATAAGTCATATAACTCCTGTACATTCTGATGGTCTCTGGACATGTGAAAATGGACCATAATACTGATGGAACCTGACCTTTCAGAATATTCCCTGCACACAGGGAACAGCTCTCAGAATGGTGAGAGCCTGTGACTCCTGTCCCTGATACAAGAGCTGTGAAGAGACTGGTGAAGCTCTTAGACTGCTCTGGCTATGATTGGGATAAGCAATACCCTTCCCTAGGGACACACACAGCCCAAAGCTGCAGGAAATTTCGGAAAAGGCTGAATCCTCCACTTCTTCCTGTCCTCACACACCCGAGTCAGTGAAGGCTTGTTCTCTTTCCCTCCAGATCAACTAAAATTTTGACCGGAGGCAAAACAATATTTAAACTTTCCAGCGTGGAAGGAAAATCTCTGTGTCCCAGTTTTACTGGGTCATATCATTCCAGCATTAACTACCAAGCCTATTCCCCACCTGGACATCTGTGAGAAGGACCTCACACAATCAGGTTGTTCTCTCATATGAAAGATTTTCCAGTCAGACACACCCTTTTTGAAATACATGGGATACAGTAAAAGTTCTTCAGAAAACATTTCCTCTTTCCCTGCTTCTGAACTTGGAGAGCTGTAATTTCACTGACTTGCCAGCCACTGAGCCCTGTTCTAAGGAAAATACTGTACAGACATCTTCTACTGGAAGAAAGAATTGAGCTGTTTAAAAACCTCAGCAAGACACAAACTGAAAACCAGGTTTGTTTTTAACCTAGTGGTTTTGATCTCAGCAGTAATGTGAGTTTCTCTCTGACCTGACATATCTCTCTATTCAGTACTGATATTCTTCCCAAAGAAAAATTCCCGTTAAATCACTTTCATTAAAAATGCAGAATACCCTCCTATTCCTAAAATAATAGGGAGTTTTCCTGGGTTTTAGAACCTTATCTAGACTGTATCTTTTAAACCTTATTTTTTTAAAGTTGATCCAGCACACAGATGCAGGATATTATATGCCACAAACCCATCTTTGAAACACCTTTGCTGAAATTTATATTTGTGAGTAGTCATCTTTTAAAAAGATTCATTTCTCAAGCTTGCATTTACATCTGAATTCAGGGTAAGGATTTGGCTCTGATAAGAGCACAATTTCTGCTATAACAATCCTGCCTCCACTGGGAACTACTTTCTTTGATCTGTTATAAACTGATCAAGACTTAATAGTCATCTGAGAAAGTTCATAACTCATTTTTACAGCTATCTGATTTCTTTTCTGTTTTGGGTTTATCTTGGATATGAGGCCCCTGAAACAAATTTAAACTTCTCCACAAAACTATGAATATAAAACCTCCTGTGAAGCAATCCAGTTTATCTGTTATCATGATTAATCCGACTGTGACTCCCCAGCAAGGCTGTCACAAGGCCAGAGCAATTAGCAAACTTTCATCCCTTTGCAGTTCCTGTTTTGTATTTATTTTTATATACTCTCATAACTACCTAGTCATTTCAGTTAAATTGCTGTAGTTCTGTACCCTTAGCTCCACCTTGAAAAAGGAGTTCTTCATGAACTTTTTGTCCCCAAGCACTAATCTGCTTTCGTGACCTGAACAGTATTTATCCCCTGGTTATAAATGAAATCTGTATTTCATCACATTCATCACTCTTTTTCATGCTACAGCCAAATAGCTGCACTCCTACAGCTTCAAATGATGGCACAGAAGAGAATTGTTAGATATGCACATTCCAGCTATCCCACATCTGCCAGGTCTGTTGTGGGCAAAAATGAGGAAACCAGAGCCAAAAAAACAACCCTGCTTTGTGTGTATGTTTTATTTTAAATCGTTCTGAAGCCAAGAATGTGAAGATCAACCAAATGCTGACATGCTAGTAATATTTTGTTTTACACAGATCTATAAATATACTTATCACTGTTTAAAGTAAGACTGAATATACTGTAGTCATAAGAAACACACATGTTTTAGAGGACAGATAGAAATAATTATATGAAAGAAAGACTGGAAACACTTTCTTTTCTGGGTGGGGTTAGACTTCCTATAAAACTTCATTGGGGATAATCTTCCATTCCTTGTGCAGGTGATCTTAATGGGAGCTTTCTCTAGGATTGGGCCCAAAAACAAATATAATTTTTGTGCTTTGGTTTTCAAGTTTTCTGCAAACTTCTTTTATTCTGGACCCACTTCTAAGCCATCTGTAGCTATAAATAGCAAAACTATTATCAGTAACTCTGAACCCACCATATAGGAGCACCTCCATGGGAAAAAATGTAGGCTCCCATAAATAATAAAAAAAAAATGTTCAAAAGAAACACAGAATTGCCTCATCTAGGATTCAGCCATGATTAATGTACTTCACTCTGCTGTCTCTGACAAAGACCAGCACCAGGCACAGGGCTAGAAGACTGGTATGAAAGGGTATAGCAGGACTGGGAAGAAAAGGATGAAAAAAGGTAGTGAGGTACCTGCTGTATGGACACAATGCACATACTGACCTTCTGGAGTTTCCTTGTACTGAAGCTCAAGGAGAAGGGAGGGACAGATTTCACAGACTGTCTTTGGTATAAACAAAGGAGAAAAAAGAAAAAATGGTAATGTTAATAAAGGATTGTAAGCAAAGAAGGGAGAGACTTCTGCTTCTTCAGTATAGAAGGGATAGGGCAAGCAGGAGGGGAGGTGATGTAGCAGGAGGTGCAGGATCTTTGGAGAAGTTCCACTGAATCTACACCTACACAGGAAAGAAAATGCACGCACATCTATGCCTCTGGGGAAGGCAGTTGAGTAGGTCACTGGCAGACTAACAGATAAGAACAACCCCGTTGGTAAAGGGAAAGATGTTAGAAGGAAACCAGATCTCGAATAAGAGGAATTAAAGGTATCAGATGAGGTTTGTCAAGGTTTAGAGGACTGCCTGTCTCTTTAGCAGTGACTGGGGAGCATTTCTGTTTCAGAAAAATAAAATGCAGTTTCCCAAGTCAGGGCCTGAATTGGCTGAGCATTTCCAGATGGAATAGATCTGAATTGAATGGCTCCTCTCACTGAGTACCATGCAAGGTACAATGCCCTGGGTTTGAGGATACCTTTGTGAGTCACTGTACCATTAGTAACTCCTGGCTCTGAACCCAGACCTACAGTCATATGTAGCAGGAGATGCATTTCAAAGCACATCCCCTACTTCATTCATGGAGCACAACACATACTCACAAGCACAGTAGGAGGCAGCTTGAGTGAAGGAACCCAAAAGCTCTCCTCTGCTTGCTCTTCAGAAGTGGCAGTGGGAAGAATCCAGTTACCCAGATCTGACTTGTGTGCTGGCAGCTAGGCCACACTGCTCTTGCATATGTTGTATAAAATGAACGAACATAAAAATGGGTATTGATGAAGTGTGATTCCACCCTTAAAGTGCAGCTGAATTCACTGCATCAGCTCAGGCAAGTGCCAAAAATGTGAGGGAGCTGCAACAGCATCACATAATCTGTGCAATGAAAATGCTCGGGTTAAATGGACCTCACAGCATGAATGTGAGATTGCCCATCTAGTGTGAGAGTATAAGTAAAATTCAGAGATAAATCCTGCAGGAATTGCAACAAATGGGATACATAAACAAATTTCAGGCCTGTGCAAAAACTATTGTTCCAACCACTTAGTGGCAGTACCAGGGGAGCATTGAGCTCTGCAGGTTGTATGTATCCATGGGTAAGCCAGTGACCAAGCTGTGTGCTTATTGTCTGCACATTTACACTGCTTAGTCCTTGAAAATTTGTCATCTTTGTATGGTTCTATTTACTCACTTGGCTCTAGGAAAAAAAAATTGGTTAGAAAGGAATGAGTAACTTTTTTTAAACTTGTCTTTTTTTCCCAATAAAGGATCAGAATAAGCTCCATTTTTTTCCCCCTTATTTTCTGCCAGCATGCTGAAAGATGGGCATATTATCAGGCTGATAAATTTTCCAAAGAATTCTAAAGAGCTGATCTGAACCAAATGTAAATACTCAGCAACACAACTCTTGTCTTTTTTTTTTGTTCAGTGCGGTTACAGAAATCATTAAGTTGAGTAGGGCTTGGACTGAGATCTGTAATACTTTTTTCCATGTTCATCAGAGACCATTAAGTAACTTGAAAAATGTTCTTTTGTATCTTAGTAAACAAAAACAAAAATTAAGACCAAGTTTTTTTCCTCTGTATCATTCCAAGGTGAAACATTTTAACTTCCTTTGTGGTTTGTTCTTCCCTTGAAAGATGTATTAGAGTTTTTAAAGTGCCTTTAGACTGACAGACTGGCATGTCAAAACTGGTTGGGTTATTACTGATGTTTTATGCTCTCTGGAGCATGACTGCCACAGTTATTTGGTTCTCAGTTAAATGTTCATCTGGGTAATTCCACTGCAGTCTTCCGAGGAGAAGTTCAAAAGCATCAAGATTTATGCTACTTCTGATCCCTGAAATGTGATCTTTACACATTGTTTGTAAAACACCTGAAGTTTATTAAGTGCTTGGTGCTCATGGGCATCTTTTTCACCAAAAAGCATCCACCTACTGTTTATTGAAATCTACGTAGATCTAAACAAACTCAGCCTGGGGCTATATCATCATTACAGGCAGCCACAGAAGAGTTAGCTAAAATGTGCTAAGTCTCAATTTGTAATTAATAATTAACATTCATAAGATTGTCAATCCTTTACTCCCACTGTTAGGCTGTTACTTATCAAAACATTTTCAGTGCAGTCAATGAAAGGTGTGTAACTGCTGACTAACTTGAAAATGAGTCTGCAAGTCTTCAATGCTTGGTGTACACTGCTGAGTCTTAAGCAAAATCTTGCTGTCGCTTATTCAGGACAAACTAGATCCCTTATATAGCTCTTGTTACTTTGAAAACTTGTATTATTCATTTATTTATTTATTTTGGCACTCTTGTAGGTTTTTAAGAAGATTCATAAAGGTTTGGAGTAGCTCACCCATGTCTACAACATGTGTGGCTAACAATTGGGCAGCATATGTCAGTAAGTCAGACCAGCGTGGAACTGGCAGGATAAACCCCCCTATTTTCTGTGGAAATAAATCTGCAGCAATTCCCTTTGATATCTCAAACCACCCATGCACACAAATTGTGCCAGAAATTTGACCTGATGTGTAACAACATGCATATCCTGACACAGAATAACGCTGGCTACATGGCTGCATCCTTAGTTGCCATAGGAGGTTGAATTTCTTCCACAGCCAGCTTCCTTCACTTCATATGTCAGTCCCTTCACTCGATAATTTGCATTAGCTGAACTACTGACAGCTAAAAGAAAACTGAAATAGAATGTGAGCATCTCCTTTTGAAAGCCACAGCAAAAGAGGCACCATGATTTTAATCCCTCTGACCAGACTTGCATCGAGGCAAAGAGAGGCTGGCCTGTGACAATTGCTCTTGTTTGCACTCTTTTCTTACACATTTTTATACTGTACCATATACTTTGACTTTGGAATATCTTTCACAGGCCATAGGTGCAAAAGCCTTTTACTCATAATTGATACCCCACTACCCAACCAGCTCTCAGTGCTGTTCTGGAAAACACAGCACTGTAAGAAAGCTGCTGTTGGCTGTGACTCAGTTGAGCCTTGAATATGATATATGATTTGGGAAAAACAGAGAATAAAATGCACACTGGAACAAAAATACCATAGTAGCCACCTTCTTACATTTTCATCCTTCTTCAACCTGAAAAATTACTGTGCCTTCTAGAACTAGGAGTTTAACTTAAAATCTCCTATATGTCAGGTCCCCTTGTGTACCCTATTTCTCTGCACTGATCTCAGTAATACAAAGGAACTGAAACCTTAATTTTAGCTGCTGCATGTTGATAGATTGACATGAGCCACATTAAGGTAACATCAAGCTGTAAATCCAGACACATGCTTTATTAGCATTTAAATCAATGGTGGGTGATCACAGGACATAGTATGAGAATTGTATTCTTAGAATGACATTAGCATTAGAACCCTTGAGGCACAGAATATTCACTAGAAATTTCAAACTTCTCAAGCCTCTAGAAATGTGTCTTATCCTGCCAAGTACTGAACATCCATCTTTTGTAAAAAGCTGTTCCACGCATTTCTGAAAGCTAGAAAAAGGCATGCCACCTCCATCCTTAAGCCACTGGGAGAGATAGCAAGTTGTCAGTGTGTTTTATTTCAGATTGAAGGTTTAACTCTGCTTTCTTACAGTTTTGGTGACAAAGATCTATATTTACTAAGGAAGTTGTTGTTCTTCACCTCCCACATGCTATTGCTTCTCTTTCTCATAATTAAAATTATTTGACCTGATTTTAAAATATATTAAGCAACTAAGGCTCATGCTGACTTCGTGGGAAACCTTTAATTTCTCAGTACATCTGGTCCTCACTCATTAGTCCCCTACTTCATTTTCTCAATAATGCACTACGTTCACTTTCCATGAGATTTTTGTGCTCTTTAATGTCTCACAGTGAGGACTCTTTTTTCCTTCAGCTGAATGTTACTAACACACAGCTTCTGAAGGCATTCTTTATTTCAGCAGTTAGATACTAGTTATTAGCTATTCACCTGAAAGTTAGATGATAGGTATTATCCTTAGTTTTAATAAAGAAAGCTTGTGACCTGTGGGCAAATGGGCAAATTCTTCTTATACATTTTTCTCATGAAATCTCATTCTTCCTGCTGATGGCTATGTAAGGTTCCTCTCAAAACTGGAACTGTTTCTTTATGGCTGAAATTAGTTGCTAACTGAAGAAGTAGTGGAAGATTATAGTGATGTTGATGAGAAGACTGCTGGAACTGACTAGAGAAGCTAGTAATTAGTGAAAATTAATCTCAAAAATTACAGTGGGAGAAATAAATCTAAGGTTCTTGCAGGTTTAAGGCATATTGCAAGCTGCAAACTGACATTAAAATCCTCTAAGCCTGTTATTTCCTTGAATTTAAATAGATTTCCTAGCAATTCTTAGAGTATCTTTGGGAAGAAATTATTTTCTTGCAATTTTTTGTGCCTAGTGCTTTTCCCAACCTTCTTGTGAAGCTTGACTGACAAAACCATGGAGGTCCACCCACATTTGTTTCAGTACATAATGTAAGTGATACTGCTTACATAGTGCTGTGTACACAGTGAGACTGCAGGTGGTGAGAATGGCATAAAGGCTGCTGAATAAGCTTCTTATTTATGGAAAAACAACTTATAAAAGGCTTTTCTTGAGGAGAATAAACCCACCTTTTATTCAGACTTTCATGCAACACCTATTTCTGCGGGCATGCAGGATTTTTCTTACACGCTGGTATTCTGGATAGATATTCTGTTTGACTGCATAGGCCTCCCAGGGATAGCCTTGGATGGCTGAATCCGAATATCTGGGCAGTATCTCCAACAATTTTGCTTCTCTGTTTCATGAGACAGAATCCAGCTTTATTAGATTTTTTTCCCCCTGATTTAATGTGCTGGGTATGTGCATGGTTTGATGTGCAGTGTAATGCTTGTTTGGCTTTATTTCCCCTCTGTGACATATAAAATCTAATAAGCAAGACTTTTTCTTTTGTTGCTATGGCAGGAAGATTCTTTTAATGATTGAAAATAATTTAAAAACCAAAACCAAAACCAAAAAAAAAAAAAAACAACCCTACAACAACAGAGGGGCATCTCACTTCTATTTTTGGCAAGTTTGTTCACATGTGTTTACAAAGCCAGAACTCTGAAACGCTCTAAGCTAAAAGCTCCACAGTGAAACCAAGCCAACCTCATAAAGTTCAGTAACTCCAGAGTCTGAATTCTTATACTAAATGTATTATTGTTCAAAAGGAACTTGTAAGGATCATTTACATGGGAAGGCAGGCCTTCCTAATAATTTCCAAATAAAGAACTACCTGCTTGCCACAATGATGCAACACATAGGGACTGTGCTTTGCATTCCATAATTTCATCCATGCAGTTGTTCAGTATTGCAGAACCCCATTTATAAACTTTTCAAGAGATTTTCTTGCCCAGCTTCATCTGAAGATTAATATTTTTCCAGGTGTAACCGTTACAAAAATTTCTAGCAACATTTATAGTGTATATTGGTTTTAGGTTTCAGGAGTTGTATAATCAGACTGTGGTATAAAATTAATAATGCAGAAAATTACAGGATGACACTTCTATAAAAACTTGTTGAGAAAAGGTATTGAGTTGGATGCCCTGGTTGTGTGTTGTTTTAATTTTGATTATTAATTTTGGTTTGAAATTACATTTGATTACTCTCTGGAGGAAGAGGCGAAAACTTAAAACTTACCAAGCATTTAATGTTTTTATTTCTTCCCTTATATTTACAATGTTTGCCTTCCATCTTCCTGCTTATTTATCTCATTTCCCATCTTTTCCAGTACTCCCCAAAAGCTCTCCTGCATGGTCTGTTCTACCATGTTTTGTCCAGCCTAACCTCACAGAAAGCTAAAGCCAGCCTTTCACACTGCCCCCAGAATGCACATGCACACCACAGGACCCCTTTGGGTCTGAAACTTTCAAGAGGCAGCAGAGGTGCAAGGGAATGTAGGGAGGGTGCAGGGAAAAGCTGTAACAGGAGCAAGTTCTCCTGCTGTGGTGGGGCCTTTCTGCTCTCCCTGTACTTTCTGGTGCCCTTGTTCCCTTCAGGGCACTTCCTGAGCTTTCCAGTTAGAACTAAAAAAGGAGCAAATAAAGCATGTGGAACCTTACCACTGTCACATTATGTTGATGTTACCTTTCCACACAGGAAAATATTCACCCTGTTTAACTGCAGGTATCAAATTTATGCTCACCCTGCAGGCTCAGAGGCTTCCACAGGTCAGACAGCTCAATTCAATACTCCATGTTGCAACCAGCAAGGTAGTCATGTAACTTTCCCTTTTTGTCACATCCATGTACTTCTAATGCTTTTTCCTGTTTAAGGAGGCTGGCAGGGCAGTTGCTAAGTGCTTGGATAACTCATCCTTGATGAATGGGCAATCAACAGAATTAACAGCTTCTCTGGCACAAGCAAAATCATGTGGCAGGAATTTTCCTAGTAAGTGTCCACCTTAAGTCAGTACAGTGTGGCTGCCTGGGGCAAAAAGCATAGCAGAGAGCCAGTGTGGCTTTGGCTGACTCAATTTTAAAGAAACAAGATGAGCTTCCAATTCTGTTAAAAGCAACTTTTAACCAATTGCTTTTTTCATGGAGGTGTTAGGAGTAACCAAATACAGTCATACACAGCCAGGTATGAGTTTGTTGGTTTCTTGCAATCTTGGAGTCATGTAGGAGTTTTTTACAGGGACAAAATCTTGCAGCAGACAACTTCTGAGGCTAGGACACAAGAAAGGAACAATAAGAACCTGGTACTTCTTCTAAATGGCCCTAGGAATTGCTGGTGCCAGGAAAAATTAACATCCTGTTTAATGGAATGATATTTTTTCATGGGTCAGAGGGATAACACTGATATAACACACAAAAAAAAAAAAAAGTGAAAACAAGGAATTTACAATATCTTGTTGAAATACAATCTGAGGAAATGATGTAATTACATTTTATAATAAGAACCTGGTTTTGATTATTTCTCTCAAATTCTTCCCAATGTCCCAAGTGCAAGCAATGTTGCTGCTATAGCATGAACAGCAAGTTAAAAAATAAGGTCAGATAAGCATACACAAACTCCAACAAGTTTTACTAGATTATGAATTATGAGATAGTAGCTGGAATTTCAAATCTTGTTCTGTAACACTTTGTGAGGATGGGAGCATCACTTCATCTATAAGATTTTATAAATCTCTTTTATATTTGAACATGGGGAAAACAATGAAAATAAATCAGATTATGGGCCTGTTAAAATTGTATAAACTGTTCTCTACTATTTTTTTCAGATCAACAGATCTCATGAGGCTGACAAGACTCAACCTTCACTTTGATACCTTTACTTCTGAATCAGTTTCATCCCAGCATCCCACAAGAGTTCTTGATCTTAGGTTTTGAAAAAGAAGAATAAGAAAGCTCCATCAGGATCAAATCCTTCATGGACTGTCCCCAGGCATGCTCAGACCCAAAGTGATAATTCTTGAGGGCCATCAGGTCAGTATAATGGCTCATAAAAATCAAGCTTAGGGGGGGCATGAGGGAGGATGCTAGATACAGAAAGAATTCTGGGTTAAGCTTGAAGGTTAGGTGCATAGCTCAAAATAAATAAACAAAACAAGGTTTAGGAAAATCAGTGATGGCCTTTCTTCATGTGAGAGGTTCTGGAGCTGCCTGGCAGCATCTCCCCACTGAACAAGGCCCTGGGCACTGTAATGAGAAGGCAAAGTAAGCGTGAAAACCCAGCCTATTACAGGGCTGTGAGGCTTGGCAGTGGCATGGAGCACACTGCACAACAAAGGCCACATCAAGCAAGGAATATCATCTGTGCAATTGGGAACACAGGGAATTTGGGAAAGAAATCAATATGTATTCACAGGAAGCAGGATCTTCGGGAAAATGACCCATGAAGCTGTTGATTGAGCACAGGTGATGAGTTCACTTTAAAAGCTAACTAACATTTAAATTGTTTGAAGTATTACTAAGGGTAATGCTTTAAAGGTAGCTTTCTAAATGTTGTCTTTATAGGCTTTTGCATCTCAGAATCACATACAAAACAAATTAGCACCAAGGATGCTTAATTTCCTTCTGAAAGGTAAGTTTTTTATTATGGTGTGTAATGTAAACAGCTTGATTCTTTCCCACAAAATAAGTGGATTTTTAAAAAGCCAGAGAGCATCTTCTCTTGTAATTAGTCTCCAGTTGTGTCAGTCTGGCCCTCTCTGCAGTACTGCTGGTTTGAGTGCACACAGGATCTAAGGCTCTGTTGTGCTACAGCCAGCTCTCTCTGCTTTCTGGGTTTATCAGGCTGCACAGCACTGCAGGGAGGGAGGCAGCTCTGGATCATGGGGGGAGGGCTGGGTGGGCACTGGCACTGCCCGTGCTGTGTGTGCTGCCATGTCCCAGCTCGTGTGAGGGCAGGAGGCTTGTCCCAGCTCCATGCTGCCTGTGGCCTCCAGCTCAGGGGAATACACCAGTGGGTTATTTGCTTATTACTCCCTCCAGGTTCTCTCTTCTCCACGGCACCTCCTTTTCAAAAAGCTGTGATACACTCCCAGAAATTTAAAGAGGCTTTCATGGCACTAGTACAGTTTTTTGCACTGTGTCCCCCAGGAGGAGGTGTGGAGGTGTGACTCGATGCAGCAGTGAGCTGCTGCCACCTGCTCTGGCCCCCCTCTGCAGAGCCTTGCTCTGGCTGTAGCATCCTGCTCCCCCTATTTCATTTCCCTCCAGCATAGTGACTGTGTGGTTCTAGGATCAGTCTCTTCATGTGGCCCATGACACAGGGAACTATTCTGTTTCTTTCCTCCCAAGCAAGGGTTTCTCTTGGATTGGTTCATACATGGCTGCACCTTTTCTAGATTTAAGACATTGTAATATTGAGGGGTTTTTGTTCTTTTTCTTTTTTTTTTTCCTTTCTTTTAAATACAGTTATAGAATTGAATTGGTAAGAGGAAGAACCTTTGTTTTTTGCACACATACCATGTGAATAGTTACCCATTTTCAGCAACATTATCACATGCTAAAGTAAATCACAAATAATATTTTTTCTGTAGAGACATTTTTCAAAACTAAACAAGTAGAGAGCACAGTTCATATTAAAACCCTTAGGAAGGTGCTGCCTATGTTGCTGTCACCACTTCTTGTCTGCTCTGTAAAGTTTTTAAGCCCCAAGGAAATAATGACAGAACTTTTCAAAGACTGTGATGAGATACACATCTCATTAAAAGAATTGAGAACTCTCAAAATCTGCACTCTTCACAGCTTTCCTTTGCTTTAGGTGTTGCAATTAGTGCAGACAGACTTGAAATGTGTAAGGAGAGACCATCCAGCCCTTATTAATCTGACTCATCTGGCTGCAAGAGTACTGTGCATGTGGGCAAGAGGCAAGTTTCTGTAACATGATTAAAAATGCAAGACTCCTTTCTCTCAAAAGCAGCATGGGATAGAACTCAAACTGCAGAGGGATAGAGTTGATCCAGGTAGTACCTGCAGTTCAAGCAGGCACACGTTGACAAAGATACCTGACTTCTT
Organism: Haemorhous mexicanus; assembly: GCF_027477595.1. Classification (NCBI taxonomy): domain Eukaryota; kingdom Metazoa; phylum Chordata; class Aves; order Passeriformes; family Fringillidae; genus Haemorhous; species Haemorhous mexicanus. Next base: position 126,291,142 of record NC_082341.1, read on the forward strand.
CAAGAGTCCACCTCACAAATACGAGATGTCATGACAGCCTTGGTAATGGAGACCAGATCTCTTTATAGCTGACAGAAACATTTGTTTGCATTCCACCAGATGATTCTGTTTCCCATCACTAAGAGCTTTAAGAATTTCTTGACATTATGAGTTTTTTAATAGCTTTTCTTTTTATGAACTTAAACAATTTTCCATTAACGTGCCAGTGTTCTAGCTATTTGTTTAATGTCTGAGGGTGATGTAAAATCACCTTAATGGCTGCTATATCACCATTTTCTGTGCTGGTCTATTCTTTCCCCAGTATGTAACTTGAGTAATCCTGTCTTTAAGAATCCTGTGTTCTTGCTGGAACAGTATGTTGTCATTATAGTAAAAACAGTATAAAGCCCAGTCAGCCTCAGACAAGTTCTGACTCATAAAGAAACACAACTGATACCCAGAAGATTTCAGGATGTGTGTCAGTATAAGCATTTTTTCTTTTCCCTTTTAAGAAAAATTGGGGAGTTTTATATTATTTTAACTACTTTTGAAGGGTTTTTAATGTTCATTGTTAAAACCACAAAAAACATTCTTTGCAAACTCCCATTTTATTCTGTATTATTGCAGTGGTGTACTACTATTCTTAATCTTTTCTTGAGTGCTTTTAATGACAGTCTGTACTGACAGGAGAGAACACTTTATCATTTCAGAAAGTTTTCATGGGAAGGATTGTGGGGTTCTGAGTCAATGCAGGTCATTCATACCCATGGTGTATTCATAGCAATTGTATGCTCAGTCATGCTTCATTTGTGAATTTGTGGCACATAAATGACTTATCCAGGGATTACAGAGGTAAACAGAAAAGTTTCAGCTGTAGAGGGAAAACTTTATTGATAGATTCAATTCTACTTTCATTGAAAATATATCAAATACCCTCTTTGCTTCAGCAATCAATACACATACACCAATTTCTGTGTTTAAAAATATAAAATTATATCACCCATCAATGTCAGTCTTGTGTAACTGAACCACAAATCATCTGACTACTGAAAAAATTTATTACATTAGACATTAAGAAAAAATATTAGCTGGATGGCAAGCAAAACAAACAAACATGGGAATTTGGGTGCCTGTTAGGGGCTGACATGCTTCCCAAGGCGTGTTGTGAAATGGTTTCTGTCTGTCTACTGCATTTATTGGCAGTTTCACATTTCATCTTTGGACCAGATATGCATATCCAGTCTTTTATTTTGAAAGAACAGAAAGCAAGTAAACAAGGATTTTCTGGGTGTGAATTTGAGGAAGAACAATTGATTCTTTGCATACTTTCCACTTTTTCCTTGCCTTTAGATTTACTGATATGCATTGGTTTGCAAAAAAAAAAAAAAAACCTCAACACACTTAAAAGTAATCTGAGAAAGACTGGATTTTGAGAAGCCCTAGCCCAATATGTCTGCACAAAGGGGAAATATTACATGTCCTTTTGGGAAAAAAAAAAAAAAAAAGGCAATAAATTTAAGTAGTTATGCACATCTACTCTATTTTTTAAATTTCATATTTGAAATATATATTTTTTATCTTGGGCATCTTGGGAACAAAAATCAGGTTTTATTTCTGGTCATAGATATCTGACTGAAAAGATTGCATCAAGAATATCATTTGTGTGCTTTCATTTCAAAGTAGCTGCAGGAGTGCTGTGTTAAAGCCACAGAGGGTGAAACAAGGTAAGTGGCTAAACTTGTCCTTTTATGAACTGTGGTGTGGGTCACTTAAGAAACTTCTCAGAGTCTAAAACTTCCTCAAGGGAGGCAGTGGAGGAGGGGTGCTGATTTTCTCTCTCCAGTGGCACATGGAATTGGAATGAAGATGCATCAAGGGAAAGTCAGATGGAAGATTTCTTCACCAAGAGGAGGGTTGGTCACTGGAACAGGCTCCCTAGTGAAGTAGTCATGACACCAAACTTGTCAGAGTTCAAGGAGTGTCTGAGCAATGCTTTTTGTGATATGGTTTAATTTTTGGTACTTCTCTGAGGAGCAAGGATTTGAACTTGATGGTCTTTATGGATCCCTTCCAACTTCTTATATTGCATAATTCTCCAGTTATTCCACTGTAGAACTTGATGATGAGTTCCAATTGCTGTGTTTTTCTGAGTCCATTTCTCCACATTAAGTAATTTCTCCTTGGAAAGTAATTAGGGTCTGTGTGGGCTGACTAATTATCCACCTTGAATTGCAGTTTTGCTGCCTCCTCTGCTAAAGGTTGCCACATTCTGCCGCCCAATTGCTTATATGAGCACTCCCTGAGTGCTCTGAGGGATAGAAACAAGTCAGTTTAGCAGAAACCTACCAGTTTGTATTAACTCTGTAAAATTTTTGTGAAATAAAGGTGGGAAATGATCACACAGCAGCTCTGGTCAGAGGGACAGTGTGCTGGGCGTGAAATTAATGGCAGAAGGCACAGTAGTCCCAGAATGTTTTAGAACTTCAGCAAATTAATTCAGAGGACTGTTATTTTAGATTACTAATACATCTTGCATTTCCTGCTATTTTTAAAGTTTTCACATTACTATGTTAACAATGCCATCCCATTACCTGAATGCTTTTAAACCTCCCTCTGATTTTAAATTTATAGTAAGAGTTTAATAAAAATTAATTGGTTAAACTCTTTATTATATCAAATATCTTTGTTATGAACTGATTCTAATATTTCGTGTGTGTCTCTGTTAACACACATTTTTATACTTCAGCCTTTGACATGAAGCAGAATGAAGAAAGGATTGCAACACCTAATTTTGCACAGAGACTCCAGGACCGTCAACCCATCCCATCTCTTGTACTTCAGATAAAAATATATTTGGTGCTCTGCAACCACTTCCAACCTGGCATACAATATATTCCTTTGACTAGCTGGCATCCTACCATGTAGAGAGGGTTTTGGGTTTAATTTGCTGTCCTTTCTGGCACTTGGCAGAAATATTCTTAGCTTTCTAAAAACAGATCAGATATATTCACGTGACCCCATGTGTTCCAAGCAGCAGTGAAATAACTTCTCCAGTACCATTCACTGTCCAAAGAGATTCAGTTCCTTCCTTCACATGCTCACAATAACAAGAAGCAATATTGTGCTTACAATATTTACCCAACAAAATCCAAACAGTTGAGCTCAGCCCTTCTCACCCTTTGTACTTCTACCAGGAGTGTTCAGGGCGTAGATAACCGACAGGCAAACAACAGTTCAGTTGTCTATTCATTGCCTTGCTTTCAAGGCTGAGTTCATTATTACCTGTTCCTTTGAAACAGGACACACTGGCTTTCTATCCCTTTATACATTCCTTCCCCTGTGTGTCTTTCAGGTCTGGGGCAAGTGTTGGGCTTTCTTATGGTCTTCATAAAACCTCTTCTTTTTACGTGCTTGTTTTAGACATTAGGTAATCTAATATTGACTTTGTCTTTGGTGTCTCCGTTTCCACCCACTGAAACAATAGAACAGTTTACACTTCAAAGCTGCTCTTTGTATTAACTGACAAGTGTGTGCCCATGCAAGTCATCCATTCTGGTATTGGTAGAAAGGGAATAATGGTGAAAAAGAGAATGCCCACGTGTTTTCTTCATAATAGCAATCAAAATGAAAACCTGGTCCTCTCGTATCACTTTTTCAGAGAGACTGTTCTCTGTGGGGGAGCTGTGTCTGTGGCAGAGCTGCAGGTGGGGGTGAAAGAATCCTTGAAGCTGGGCATTAGGGGGACTGGAGGCATGCATGATGGAAGGGAAGATGGAAAACCAAAGGTGTCTAATTTGTAGTATATATAAGGGAATAAACTTTTATTATATAGGAAGGGAATATTAGTTTTGAGGCTACTTCAAGAAAGTAAGGTCTTGCAGAGAGAAGTAACAAATAGCTTGTGTTTATTTCTCTAGACAGGCTCACTGAGGTCAGAGGAATGCCAGTCCATCTCTCTTTTGTTGTGCTGCATATTTACAGCCTTAGGATTGGGAAAAAATTTGGGAAGGGTAAGGTGAGAAAAGAATCCATATAAAACACAATAGGATAGCCGTGAGGGAAGATGAGTTCCTACAAAAATAGTTTTTGTTATTGCCATGGTGGTGCATTCTTTGATAATACAAAACATACCACAGAAAATCCTCTCATCTCTGGCTTGGCTTTAACAGGCTGTTTAGCAATACAGAAATCACTGCAGTTTACTGTTCTGTAATTTCCCACTCTGGAATTTGACTAGGAAATTGGTTGTAACTTTATATAGGCAAGGAGACATACTGACCACCATGCAAAATCCTTCATCTCCTACATACTCCACCAGAAAAAGAAAGTTCAGATCATTGCAGCTGAGAAAGTTGAAGCAACTATTTCTCCCTTATGGCATGGATATACCTTTATGGCATGTCCAAAAATTCTGAGGAAGTTTCCTAAACAATGATAATTTATTTGGCACCACACTTAGGACTAGCTTACAGATACAGGACACACCTGTGAGACACAGGAGTACAGGAGTGAAATCCCTTCACTAGCCAGGAAGGAGAGGCAGCATAGGTACACACCCAAAGAGGCAGACAAGTTTGTATTTCATGTTTAAGTACGATTTCACAGTACATTTATTTCAGGTCTTTTTGTTTTAATGCAGCTATTGGTGCCAGAAAAATAAATCCACAAAATTTATAAATTCTACCTACTTGCAGAAGGACCCAGCCAAAAACTTGATAAGAAAGGTACATACAGTATTTATGTTTTCAATAGTCTTTCTTACTTTAATTCTGTTAAAAATAGAATTCTGTAAAAATTGCTATGACCATCATTTGCCAAAAATATTTGAACAAACTTTTACTCAATTTCACCCTTTTTTCCAATAGTTTCACTGGTTATAATAATGTGGGTATTCATTTAAGGGATACTTTTACTATACTATGAACATACACATTTTTATGTGACTTTAAACACATTAGAGAGTTGAAACTGTGAAATTCACTTTGGATGCAATTTAATATGGAGAAGATTCAAATGTATAAATACAAATTTATTATGAACACCTTTCCAGCTACCAATACTAGCACAGCATCATGAGAGCTTCTCTAGAGCAAATTAACAACATCTCAGCCAGACCCAGTACAGTGACCCACGAATGAAAGAAAGTATCTCCAACTAAAATGGAAACTGTTAGTGGGTTTTTAAGTGCTTTGGCAAAGTAGAATTTCTCAATGTGATCAGAAGGGCCTGCAAAGCAATAGAGGCAGGGCAAAATAAAATATGGAAGCTTCAAACTTAATTCTCTTTATTTTGTTTGTAGAAAATATTTTAACTACATTTTCATACTTTTCAAAGCTTATGCTTGTCCTCTGTCTTTACCTCAAGGTTCTAGGTAGTTACTCTGTTAAGATCATGTTAGCTAGGCTCTTTCAGTATGTCAGCTCAATATTTCCAATATTAAGGTTTAATTTGAAACCATAATAACAAAATTCAATATTAGATTAATCATCCACTAAAGGAAAAAAAGAAAGTCCCAGATCATGCTAATGAGAACTAACTATTTTTTAAAGCACTTGATAATGTATGATGTAATAAATAGTTCCTGGTTTGGGCTTTCCCTTAACTACCATTACACAGAGCCTTTAAATGAAGCTTCACCTGAATATCTTTGAAGACTTTCTGAAACAGCTTTATTAGGATGTAGAAATGGGTATGAGGAAAGAAACAAAACAATTACAAAAGAAAAAGAAGAGAGACTTGTGGGCAAAGTAGCAGGAAAGAATAATTGAGTTATACATTGAAAAATACATAAACAATAATTCATTGTTCAGAATATTATTCTGGGAACTAAGAGTTTCTGACCACTGAAATCCAAAAATTACCTTCCTGTGCTGTATGGTACTTAATAACTTTTCCTTAAAACCCTGCCAATGTAAGAAATTCATAAATACCATCATTTGATAGTATGAAATTTTGTATTTATTTATATTGTGTGGATTCACATCAATAATTATAGTTATGTAAAATATATTTTATAACACTCTTTATAGCAATATTTTAGCAAATATTGGGTGTTTCTGGTGGCCCTGGATGTGCCTGTGTCTCTCTGGGTCTAGACCTGCCCTAAACATGTTCATTCCATGCTGTGCAATGAAGGCTTACTCAGTCCTCTCTCTCTCCCCTCCCTGGTCACACACACACACACAGAGCTTTATTTTCCTTGGAAGAGAAACTCCAGGGTAATGGAGATGCTGCACCACCATATTCCAACAGGTGTGCTCATGGCAGACAGAAGTGCAATCAAAGGTCTGGTCAGATGTCTTTAGGAAGTCCCAATTACCACGATTTTTTTAAAATTTTTTTTTTTGGTCCAGTGTCAGTTAAATCAGCAGTAAGTATCATAGTAGTTTTCTCATATAATTTTGCTATCTTCTGATGGTAAATTGTTCAGCTAAATAAATTTATTGATTTCATTTCTTCATTTGAGGAAATGAAATCTTTTAGCCCCCCTCAGCACTTTTTGTTCTATAATTTTAAACTTCCACTGGGTGGCATCGTTTCTCCCATAAAAAAAGTCCAGTGCTTGTGATTCTGCAATGAACTTGGAGCTTTGAGCTTCTCTGCCCCAGCTATGGCTCGCACACGGATGGCAGAGATGCTAAGAGAATGCTCCTAGTGAAGTATGTTCCTTCCATCTATTTCTGGCTGTGTGCAGATGGTCTCTGCCTTGAGTATTTTAAGACTCTGCTGAGAAGAATTGCTAGGTAGGTTTATTTCATTTTTCTCCTTTTACACCCAAGATATCTGGGGAAACAAGCACAACTCAACATAATTTATTTGTATAGGACAGATTGTATTTATGAAGTTTTCTCTGGAGATGACAGCATTACTGAAAATGGAAACAAAGAAAAAATGTAAGAATTGTGCTGTTCAAGGACTAAACAATAGGCATTTGACAGTCTTTCTAATAGATTTACAGATCACAGCTGGTTGCAAAATGCAATAAGAAAACCTTGCAGCCATGCTGGAAGAATTCTTAGAATCTCAAATGAGAAGTAAAAACTTCAATCATCACCAGAAAAAAGGAATATTCACCAAAAAAAAAAAAAAAAAAAAATTGAATTAAGGGGTAACAAGGATCTTCTTGCTTGAATTGCCTGTAGAACTTAAAACCAAATTGTGAAAATGTGTCTGTCATTTCATCAATTAGAGCATGCAACATTCTGTGTCTGAATCTAGTTTCTGTGAATATTCTTAACCTGAATATTAAGAATTGGTCCTAACTACTTTTCCACAAAGTAACTATGCAATATTTTTAACATGAAGTTCCTACTTGATGAGAGAGAACCAAAATATTTAAGACCTGTTGGCATGTGCCAGGGCAGCATGCTGGCATGAAACATGTACTGTCCTAGTCCTCTTTAAAAGTCACAATTGCCTAAAAGTTATTTGAGTATCAAATCTTCTTCTGTATTCTGAAGTGAAACCTGGTGAAGTGATCCTTGGCATTGTGCACAGCCAGAAATCTGTTATTTCCTCGTTTGCTTTCAGGCCTTTGGATGGCTTGCCAACCTCTGTGAACCCACAGAAAGACAATTTCTGGTGCATAGTTTTTGTGTGGCATCTCATTCTAATTATTGATGATACCTTCTTCCTCCATACTTTCTGGTTACTGGTGGCATGCTCTGTCCCTGCTCCCCCTCTTCCCACTGTTCCCAGTGTTTTATCCAGATCTGTTGTGAGGGCAACAGTGCAGTTCTCCAAAGCAAGAGAGGAAAATGTTCCAACAATTTAAAACAAAACAAGCAGAAAAAACCTCTTGTGAATTTTCTTAATCATGTGTAGCACCGATCAGTCTGAAAATCTGGAGAAACTGAGTTTAAATTTGATATATACTTCACCATTGATACACCCTTTGTATTGCAGCTGTTTGTGGTTCAGGGTGGTATTTCAGATGAGATGGGTAGAAAAGCAATGGGTGAATAATATTGTTAAATGTTCCCTATCTGTGGACAGCTGCTCAGAAACTGAATTAGTCCTTAAATAAAGAACATTAGAGCCTACTATTTTATTGGCATTTTAATCTGAAAACTTTGTAAGAAATATTCTCTTTAGTGACTTCTTCATCTCCTTCAACTCATAGAAGACCCTGAAGGATTTGCAGAAAAATGTCACAATATGAAAACCAACTCTGAAACTTGACAAAATGTGATAGCTGTTTTGAAATCCATTCAGACCTTTTAAGAACTGCCAAAGGTTTCAGCCTAAATTTAGCTGTTTTAGGAAGATAATGCTAGTATCTCCTTACACATGTAGTGCCAACTTGTGAGGAACCAAATATGCCAAGTTTCACTGCGTGGATATCAGTCTTTGGAGGAAAAAAATGAAGCTTTTTTTGATTTCTGAAGAAGTCTGTAGGAGCTGCAGGTGCTCTACATTTTTAAAATTCAGATAAGTTTGCCTAAGAATCAGAGGATGGTAAACCTGCTAAGCATTTTTATTGAGTTAATTAGAAATGTGGTTGGATTTCTGAAGAAACAAAACAATTAGTATACTAAAGAGCCCAGGAAGCAGCACAGGTGCAATACATAAAGAATATGAAAAAAAAGTAAATTAATTCAATCTTCATACATGTAAATATTACCACAGTGAAAGTTAGAAGAAGGGATGAGTCCACAAAATACCCAGAATTTCTAAAATCAAATGCTGGATTGTGGAATGGAGATCTGAAGGACAGCCCAGATTTAGGCACAGGATGAATTTTTAAAAGGACTAGATAATGTGCAGACTGAAAAGACCTATAGTTAGGTAATTTATTATTAGGGAGATAAATTTTTGCTTCTCCCTGAAATACGAGATATCAACAGCTATCAAAAGAAGAAATTGTGGTGACTAAATCATTAGGGCTTGTCCATCACAGAAGTTACATTTTGCTTCTTAAATAGTCGTTCTAAGTCAGAAAGTACATTTATTCCACTTCAGGTCAGCATCTATGGGTCATGGAAGTGAATGAAATGGGTAAACCCATGTAAATTAATCTGATCATACATAAATTATGCTGTGATACCTTGCCAACTGTCATATAAATATCCATACAATTTGTTCTTTGTGTCTCATTATTGCAAAGAAATGTGTTCAGGAATCAGGCTATAAACCTTCTGTCCTTCTCTGAGAGAGTATCCTCATGACTAAGCTGTAAAAGCTGTGGGGTTTTGATGGGGTATTTCTTTTTCTCCTTTTTCTTTTTATGAATTTTTCTTTCCTATTGCAGTGTAGTTAAATGGAATACTTATGGATGATTTTCAAAGCTACCCTTAGGACATTTTGCCAATAAAGGGAATTGACTGGCTAACCAGGCCTGGATTTTATAATTTGAAAAACCTGTATTGTATTGTTTTAACATTTTGTCTACTGCCTCATGTATCTCAAGGTTTTCATGTACTTTCATCTGGCTCTGTTTCAAAGAGGGTGAATCTTCCAGGTGAATATGGTCATTCTCTAACATGTTGAAAGTTACTCATATAAGTCTTTGACAAGATTTTTTTTTTTCCACTTGACTAGATTGCTACAAGTTTTCATGACATTTCAGTCTTGATATCCTGCAAATATGTTGTATGCTTAATGAACTCTATTCTGTTTTCCTAAAGTATTTCCTCAGTAACTAATTTTTCTGTTTAGTTAAGATAAAATGAGAGAACCATAGTTTTGAGACAGTTAACTATGACTTTATCTGGTCAGGACTGTTTTCAGAGGCCTTACCAAAAATTTTGTTAGCTTGTACAATTTTAGTTGAAGAAGGTGTCTGTCTAGATCCAAGTTCTTGGATAGGGTTGCTGAACTGGGGCTCAAAACTGGTGCTTAAAACTGAAAGACATATTCCTCACTCTTTCTGGTATTTAAATGAGTTTAACTAATTCTCTCTCACAGCTAAAATCCAAATCACCAACTAAAATGTAGATAGCTGCATTTGTCTATGCTCCATGTTTTCCACTAATGTTTTTTTTGGGATTTGGATGTACAACTTCTCAAAGTGAACCTCCACAGGTTCAGAAAACTCTTGAACATGTAACAAATATTTGAACACATGGCCCATGGTATCTTTCTGTTGCTGCAATAAAAGTATGTTCCTTCTCATATATTTCATTCAGAGAGGTAGAACTGCTGTTTCCTGTAGCTGAATTATTTATAATTTTTCTCTGGCTTTTCCAAATTTCAGGTATTTATCTAGTCACACTCCCCCTCATCCTGCTGGTCAGCTGCAGCATCCTGGAGTCTCCTAAGAAATCCGAACCGTGATCAGGTCAATTTACAGATCCTGAGGACATTCTCTTTCCTGAGAAATTTTCTTTCCATTTGACATGACCATCTTTCTCAAACAGAGTGCAGAAATCCTTTATCCTTAATGCTGCTTCTGATCCTATGTGCCTAAGGCTAAATCTGAATTGAAGCAATCAGCCAGGATGTCAGTGCTGCCCCTCTCCTGCACTCCCTTCAGTCCCTTAGACTGTTTTTTCTACTCCATGTCTTCACTTTGTTTGAAATATCAGTCCAGCAGTTCTGATGCCTGTGGCAGAGCTGCCTGAACCAGGGATTGCAGCTGCTTGCACTTAACATTCTGCCCTGCACTGGGCTCTTCGGCTGTTCCCTAGGACAAAGAACTTTTTTCTAGGAATCCTTCCTAGAATTTCTAGGATACAAATATCTGAGCACTATTGCATTATCATCCCTAAACTATTTTTAAAATCCTGACTATCCAGGAAAATACTTATCTCTCCAGCATCTTAGCTGAGATAAGGTGGAAAGCTTTTCCTTGGTCCCATAGCTAAAATATCCAAAGCCTTTACCAAGGCCTGAACACCTAGATCTTTTTCTTGGTCATTTCAGCAGAACCAATTTATTTCATTCTTGTAAAGGCCTATTCCATAATTATTCGGATGAGTCTGATGAGATCTCATCTTTATATGAGATTTGTAGAGTTTGGTTTCAACAGATAGATCAAATTGGATTCATAAAATGGTATTTTTAATGCTGCCCATTGAGTGTTTGGCATTCTTAAAATCTTGTGGCTTTTTAACTTACATAGTTGCTAGTCTGTAATCATAATAGACAATACAGGAAAAAGAACCAAAACAACATAATTTTGTTCCTAACTTTCTTGCTGGAATCTGGAAAATTGTGGACTCTAATTCAGAACAGCTGGTTCCAAATATGTCAAGTTTTGGTTGATTGCATTACCATTAAATAATATTGAAAGAAATGGCTTATCTCAATGAAACTAAGCAATCTGATGCCTTATTTGGTAAACAGGCTGGTGTCTCTGAAGGCTAGAATTAGATTCAGCCTTAAAATAAATATTTAAGATACCAACAACATTTTTAATGATTTTAGTTTTAGAACATGCTCAGAGCTCTCATGCTGATTCTTTTGTTTAAAGAGCACTAGCTCTAGTTTCATGCATATGTGCTGTGGCATGCCTCTTCTGGTTTTTGCTAAACAAGGAAAATAAAGAATTGATAGACAATACATTAGTATCCAAAAATAACTTTTTCTTGTCATTACATGGGCTTTTGCATTGACCTTTATTAGGCAATATTTTTTTTATGTTTGAAAAGCTCAATACATTTTAACTGATAAAAATCTGATCAAGTTCAGCCTATTGGTTTTCCTGAATCTGTGCCAGCTGTATGAGCTGAATCATTCTGGTTTGAGTTATTCACAAATAAATAAACTGGCAACAGCATTTAGGTTTAGTTGGATGACTGAAACAGTGAAAGTGCTTTAGAAACACACCAATACATTGTTCTTCAAAGCTCTGTTTAAGTCTTGTGAATTATGTTGCTAAAGAGAGAGAAGCATATGTGAAAGGAGGAAAGGTAGAAAAAAAAGAAACTTCAAAATTTTCAGTCCTAGGTTTAGAATAGGAGGGAGGGGACACTCAGGATGGAGGAGCTTTAGTGAAAGTCTCTTTGGATGTGATCTCATGACAAACCATCCTGATCTGCTTTGGTTTGGTCTTTGTATCAGTGGGGAAGGACATCAGCTTTTGCTTTCCTTAGAGGGGTGCTCTGTCAAAGATTAGTGTTGTCCAGGTTGCTTTTAAATTCAAGTCATTTAATTGGAAAAAGGTTTTAAATTTCACCTTTTTTTAAGAACTGTTTGCCTTCCATTTGATTCGAACACTACTTGAAATATTTTTTTAATCCTATAGGTAAAAAGCCTTAAAACATTCCTTTTGGAAGGATTTTGTAAATACCAAACATTTCCTGTGTAAAGCCATGCAGCTTTTAAAAGAAAACACTGAATAAGCAAAAAGAGTTAAGCTGATTCCACTGAGGGAGAATCTGCCTGTGAGAAATCTCTACAGCAGACTGAAATCTAGCTGCTGTTAGTTTATTTGTTGGAAGAAAACCAGACCATCATTTTGCCCACTTCCCAGAAGAGAGTGTCTGTGGGTGTTCTCTTTTCTTTCTCACCAGTAATAGATGAGATCTTGCAATAAGACCTGACTACTAAAGAGACTACCTCAAGAAGCTATTGTCATGGAAAACAATGACATCAGCCCAAGATCTGTGTTGTTGCTCCTGCACCCTTCCTGTGGTGCAACATCAGTAAAGAATAGTTATTTGTTTTTTGGAACAAGAAATACAGCAGAATTACTAATTCTTTGCTGGATTGTTTTGCTTTCTTAGAGCCTTTTTTATCTTAACCTCTAATTATGTTTCCCCAGTGTAAACATGGATAGGAGACAAAAAATTATTACAAATATTGAGTTCTCCAGGAACATGTGGTATGAAGATGATGGGAAGTGACTTCTCCTACTTGTGCGTGTGTGTCCCAAAATAAAGCATTCCTCTATTTCAGAAAGAGATATGCAAATTTTTATCCCATATAACAGGGAGCCAGCACCATGATTTTGACTGCTAAAGGAAACCTGGATTCATGAGTCTTTGTAGCACTCCTTATAATAGCTGGATACCTGATACAAGCATAGAAATTCACTCACTTCCTGTCTTGAGCCTGTTATGAAACCATTAAATAAAAACATACAATTTAAACTGGGTCTCTGTCCCTAATATAGTTTATTCAGCTTCCTCCTTGTAGAAAACACTGACTTCAATGGATCATTGCTCTTAGCAAGTCAGCAGAGAGCAAAGCAGGTTTCACCATAAGAATGAAGGTAATAGAAGGAAAAAGCCTACAGTGACTTAATACAATTTAAATATACAAGAACAGTGTGTATGGGATGGAAGATGAAGGCTCAGAAGCAGGATCATCTGCTGGAGGAGATGCTGGCTTTTTGGTAGCCAAGATGTTTCAGTGGATATGTCACAGCTTCCTAACTGTCATCATTCCCTCCTTTTTCCATCTTTCATCTTGGACAGATAACTCAAATTCACTCAAGTTAGAAAAAGGTGATGACTATGATGAAAATGTAACCATTCAGAAAAAGGCAGCAAAGCAGAAAATATTAGTTTAGGCTTTCAGCCTCACAAAAATAACCAAATTTGACAGACACAAAGTCACAAATTCCAGCCCCCAAAAAGCCAGGATCTCCTCCAGCTGACAAGTCTGATGATCTTCCTGGCTTCTTTTCAATAGTTATGTTCTTGTCACTGTCATCATCTTACTGAGATCAATTAAGGTCATTAATGCATGAAGGATGGAAAAATGAGTGGGTGGTGGGCAGGGAAGGCCGTTAAACAATTAGTGGTGTAACTAAAAAAGCAACAGTGCAGAGTGTTGTTGTGCTGTATATTGAGGAAGTGGTAGAAAACATCCTGGGGTTGGTGTGCATTCAGCAAAAAAGGCCAAGTCTTTCCTATGTTTAGCTGTGGTGGGAAGCCTACATCTAGCATAAACTCTCCATAGTGTATTAGTACTAGAATTTACATCATGGAAGTCATGTTCTTCCTTCACTGACCCTCAGACTAAGCTGTAGTGTCCTTATAGAGCCACAGGCTTTTTATTCAGCAGCACTCCTGCTTCCTTTGGTGCATCGGATGAACGATGCTCACTTAATGAACAATAATCCAGTACTGGTTTCCCTTTGATACTCAGTGTGTGGCCCTCCAAATGATTTAATACATATTGTTTTGAAGACAGAGCTATGAATTCTCTTAGGAGTTTTTCTCACTACAGTGCATGCATGTGTTCCACAAAGTGAATTATTTCACCGTTGTTGTAGAAGAGGGGCTGCTCCACACAAAGGGTACATTTCAAAATACCTGTTGGTTTTGGTTGCCTAATCTGAGGCATGCTGGATCTGGTTTGTTCAAGGCACTTGCAATGAGTAGCCCTTAATATGCAAAAATGTAGATCCCATTAGTCTTACTGCGAGTTCTCAAGGCTTTTGCAAGTAATAGCCTGAGATGTCCAGGCAGGTACACAGAAAATTGGGAAACACACAGTTGCAATCATTATATACAGTAGAATACAATTCTTCATGGTAGTATGAACTGAGCCATTTTTCTCTCCCAGAATCCCTGTCTCTTACACACTGTCTTTAGATATCAGCAGTAAAACACGGAAGTTCTGAAACCAGTGTCCTTGCCTCCACAAACTCTGTTTGTGCCTAGAGACAAGGGCTACAAACAGATTAGAGGGCTGAGAAGAGAAGACATGGGAAAAAGGAGTGGGAAGGCCACAGTGCAGAATTCTGAGGTCCCTTTGACAGACAATGGCAAGCCAGTGCATGCAGTCATGTTGGAAGGACCAACACAATTCAAACCAGGAGGCAGCTGAGCTATGGGTGTGAGGTGACTGCAGTCATGTGCTTCACACATTCAGCACTGCCAGCTGCTGGAAGTCATGGGGTAAGCAACGAGTTGAAGGAACAGCAGAGGAGCTGAGCATAGAGTAGCATCAGAGAGCATGAACAGAAGACAGGACCTTTATAAAGAGAGACAAGATCCCAAGCCCCGCATCATGGATGGAGGAATAGTAGGACCAGTTGTCCTTGGGGGACTCAGCCCTCTGAGCTGGAAGACAGGAAAGGAGAGCACAAAGATGCCTCCATTATCCAAGGGAAAATGGTCAGCAACGTGCTACATCACACACACAGGTCTGTGGGGCTGAATGGGATCCATTTATGAAAGGCAGGTCCTGCTTGACCTCCTGCTGTGACCAGGTGACCCATTTAGTGGGCAAGGAGAAGGCTGTGGATGTTGTTGGTCTAGTAAAAAAGATGTGACTCCTGGTGGACATGAGCCCCTGCAATGGTGAAGGCTGACTGCACACTGATCAGTGTTAGCCAGAGCATGACAAGTAGGCTGAAGAAAGAGATTATTTCTGTTTACCTGGCACTGATGAAGCTACATCTGGAGTACTGTGCCCAGTTTGGGACCTTCCAGTAGATATGCCAGCACAAAAGGAAATCTAGAGGGCTACTGGGGTAATTCAGGAAGATGGAACATAGCATCATAGAATCACAGAATGGTTTGGACTGGAAAGAACTTTAAAGGTTATCTAGCTCCAACTCCCATGCCATGGGCCTTAGCAGAGACTGCAGGAACCAGGTCTGTTTAGCTCATAGAAGATACCAAAGGAGAAGAAAGAGAATTGCAAACTCAAAGTACTTAAAAAGAGCTTAGAGAATGGACACAGACTCCATCATCGCAGCACAGCAAAGGAAGGAGAGGCAACTGCCATATTCCAAGAGGGAAAATTAGTTATGTGAAAATAATTGGGTATCATGTAGAAAGGCTGTATCATTTCCATCCCAGGAGAATTTCAAAACTCATTGCTGTGAACAGCTTGATCTAACTTCGCAGTTCCAGCACTTTAAGCAGATGATTGACTTCAAGATCTTCCTTCCAAACTATTTTTTCATTATTAATCTCTATTAGTTATCCAAGTTCTGTTTTACTTTAAAGTTAGCTCCTTGTCACTACAGAGCACACTCTCCTGTTCACATAAATCACAATTCATTGTTGCTCTGAGATGAAAGTTCTACTCTTTGATGTTTCACTGTGAATGTTTATCTGGCTCTTAGTGCTTTGCCATGGATCATAAAGGAATACCAAGGTAGAAATAGAGTTGTCATGTCACCTAGTACAGTTGTCCATATCCAACAGCAATCATGACAAAGCCACTCTGCATACGTAGGGAGATCCACCTCTTTCTCACTTTGCAGATCACTATGATAGGAATAAATCACTGTAACAGACTGTGGGTTTATTACCTTGACAAAGTTCCCGTAATTCTGTGTCTAATGGACACTTTTCATCAGTGACACGTTGAGTAACTGCCCTGAAACTGAGTCTGAAAAGATAGACATGCTTGCAGTTCTTCTATCAGTCAGTGCCACGATATGAGCAAAGATCCTCCACTATTAGGGACAAAAAGTTTCTGGGTCACTCAGCATGTAACTCCTCTGAAAAGAGGAGTTATCTTGTGCAGTGAAGTCAGAAATAAATTGATGTGGTGCAGGACTTTTGGCTGAACAACTAAGTGTTACATAGTTGAATACTTCAAGGATTAGGGCTAGATGGATTCCAAGCAAGGCAAAGCTCATGGTTCTCTATTTGCTTCACTGGGTATTCTGCAGCACCTGTGAGCACAGTAACTGCTGGGATCTTATCTCTCTGCCAAGGAGGAAAGCAGCTGTGAGGCTGCAATTATCTCATGAACCTGAGATCATGCAGTCTAAGCAGTTTTTCACAGACACTGCAAAAAGCTATATATTTGAGAGCTGTAGTTATCTCTTAATTTAATCCAGTGTGGACCAAACTCACAACATCCCATAGCTCAGCTACCTTTACCTCCAGAGAGACAGCAGGATAGAGGAAGCTCTGTGCCAAAAATGACCTACCAAGTCGGTTTTAATTTGGCCAGTTTTAATTTAAGTGCTTTCCTACCTTTCTACATACATCAGTTACCACTGTGAGCCTGTGAAATCACACATTTTTATGGAGTTTTATGAGGGATAAATGAAAGGAAACACAACAGTAAAGAGTTTCTTTATTATTATATGGTCTACATTATGAAAATAATAAAGAATAACAAATTAAACCAGTCAGGGGTTATTTTTCCGCAATGTTATATTTGCAGTCTGCAATTTCTTCTCACAAGGAAAAGAGGGTTTTAAGCATTGTTCTGTCCTAACCTATCAACAGATACCACAGACAAGAGCAGAGTTAAGCCAGCCCATATAACAAAGCTGGTAAATTCTTTTCTAAAACACTGGGCTAGGAAATGACAGGCAAAACAGATAAACATAAACACAGCACCAAAAGGGAATATGTGTGACTAGCACTTATCAAAGCTGACAATTCAGAAAATCATTAATGTGCAGGCAAATATTACAGGACTCATAAGATTTTCCTACTGATTTTATGTATGTAATGGATGCACAGGTGAAGATTGACTGTGAGATAAGGGATTCTGCATTACTATGTAGTAAAACATACTGATATACCATTTTTTAGACTATTAGCACTGCAATTTTTTAGGAACTTCAGTAATTTACAGGTGGGTACAAAACTTTGGTATGGAACTTAATGTTTTCTCATAGCTGTAAGTCTTCAGTAGAAAAAAATATAATTTCTCTGTCTGCAACTCTCAGGCATGAGATCTGTTTTGGCTCCATCTAGAGATCCACTTACAAACTGACTGTGGTACAGTCGCCTGCCACGTCCCTGCAGGTTTTGTGTAAGTGACCAAAAGGTACCTGGTGTTGAGTACCTAAAACTGCTTTTAATGCTTAGGTTATTGCTTTCTTCTAAACCACGTGCCCTGCCTTTCCCAGCCATTCCTAGAATGCAGACCCCACGAAAGGGCCTTGTTCTTTCTCAGTGAACTTTCAGAGAAAGTGACCAAACCTTTGTCAGAGGCTGAGCTTGACATGTGCTCTGATACTTCATATTCATCAGCATCCAAAACATAAATTGATTACAGGATCTGTACTTCACTTGTGAAGGCTCCAGATGGATAATGGGCAGCTTTTGGACTGGGGGCTATTTTCTCTTCCCAGCTGAGGCCTGCTCTGGATGCAATTCTAGTGAAATTTCATGTAACAAATAGTAGTATTGTTGGACTCCAGTTTAAGCACAATTGCTTAAAACAAAATGGTTTCAACACACTAGAGCAATAGCCCTCAGCTATGTGTAACTTTGTACAAGGGTGTTACCAGGAGGAACATTTCCACAGCATGTTACTGCAGGAGCCTTTCTGTCTGATAGAGCTGTCGCCACCAACAACTTCTGCATCTCGATAGGTCCTAAAGACCCAGAAGCAACTCATAGCACTTCTGTACTACAAAGACACAGGTTTAAGTTCAGCACTTCAAGAATAGACATTTCAGATGGCTAAGTAACAGGAGCCCTTGGGAAAAATAATCTGTGGAGGGAGAATTTAATCATCCTGACTCCCAGACAGAGAAATGACCTGCTTTTCTTCAGAGATACATGGACTTCTGTCCATTTCCCTTCTAGGACAACTGTTACCCACTCACCTTTATCTATACTGTTTAAAAAAAAAAAAAATCACATAAAAAATAAGAAGAAAACCAGAATATATTTATTTGGTTCATTTCAGAAGTAACAGCTTACCATTGAAAAATATATATATTCACTTCAAAAGTTCAGCTTCTGAGCAATAGAAGTTCATTCCCATTGTAAAATTTTGGTTCAGAAAGACTCAGATTGAAAACATGAGGAGAAACTAAACACAAGAATTGAAATTTGCATTCTGAAAAGTATAACTGAGGCAGCAATAGCCTATTTTGCTCAATCATGCATGCTTTGTGAAGGCAAAATGAAAGTGACAAGGGAGTGAACAAAACCAGTAGTAATTTAAAATAATAAAATAATAAAACAATAAAAGAATAAAAGGCATTTAGCTAAAAGTGGATTTAAATCTAACTGCATATCGTGTTTTTAATGGAACATGATTCACTAAGATTGTATTTTAAAGATCACATGTATGTGCTATCACTTGATTTACAAGTTCTGTTCATTTTAGTTTATAGATTCTTCTGCACAACAAGTCTTCCAGGAAGTGCTGGTACAGCATCCAGAACAAAAGCTCTGCAAATTTATCTCAGGTCTTTGCTTGTCACTCTGACACTACAAATTGTTAATCTATATTACTTGTACAGTAAAGAATCAATGGGCTTGGTTTAAAACAACATGTCAAGGGAAGAGATAGAAATCAAAGTGTTATTTCATTTTCATGTCCTGTTTTTTTCATAGCTTTTCACAAAACACAGGGGTAGTATCTGTAAGAAATTAAGCCAATTTAAGTTAAAAGAATCAAGGAGCAAGTGATGGTCAAAAGAGAGTCTCATTCATTTGAACAAATGAAAAAGAGCAGAGCTAGGAGGGAGCAGTCCAGGAATATTTCCCCTCTGCTGGTCCAGACCACCTCTCACTCCAGCTGAAAACCCCTGGCTGAGACCAGGCTCTGGACACAGTTCCCTTTGCAGATAGGTACCCAAACTGGTACTTAAAGCTTTACTACAAGCTCAGTCCTGCAGGACTACAGCAGCCAAAATTGTCTCCTACAATTCACTTTCTGTGCCTGTCCAGAATAAAGCACATTTTGGCAGGGCAAGGAATCTCTGTATTTATATCAAGTCTAAATTTATTTAACATCCATGATAGATGTCTATAGACCAAAAGACACTCAAGCCAGTAAGATAATTCAAACCATATGTAATGCTAACTTCAAAAGGAAGCATGGTCATTACTCAGAAAAACTCAATTTGTCAGAAGTGTGGGCAATTTTTGCTGCAGAATTATACATGTGAATTTGAACCCATCTCAGTCACAGAAAACTATTGAATATACACACACAGTTGCAGTTACAACGTCCTCATGAGGGGAAGAGGAGGGGCAGACACTGATCTCTTCTCTGTCATGACCAGTGACAGGACCCGAGGGAATGGCCTGAAGTTGTGTCAGGGGAGGTTTAGGTTAGAAAATAATTTCTTCACCCAGAGGGTGGTTGGGTGCTGGAAAAGGCTCCCCAGGGAAGTGGTCACAGCCCCAGCCTGACAGAGTTCAAGAAGTGTTTGGACAGTGCTCTCGGGCACATGGTGTGACTCGGGGATGGTCCTGTGCACGGCCAGGAGTCAGACTTAGTGATCCTTGTGGTTCCCTTTCAGCTCAGGATACTATTCTATGATTCTGTGATTATGCACTTTCAATTCTGATGGCTTCTCCCACAAAGCATGTGCGTAAGTGTATATCAGGAGACCATTCCTATAAAGAGAAGCCTCACCTACTGTATTTCAGAAGTAGGAGGGAATATCAAAATTTTAAAAAAGCATTTCAAGTTAAGAAAAAGTACTTAAAATTAGAAAATTGGAATTGATACCAAAAAAGGCCAGTATTACTAGTTAAACATGTTCTCTTACAGTTCAGCTGTTAAATAATACCTAGCAAAAGAAGATAGAGTCTGTCTGTTTTCCAAACTAAAACTAGGTATGCCTAGAGCCTTCCTTGAATCCCATTTTCCTACTTGTCTTGGGTCATTGTATCTTTTTTCTTTTTATCTTGGAGGCCTTGTTATAACGACATGTGAAATACAGTGTAAGTATCAAAAAAATTAAACATGCATTGTGCTGAAATCATGAGGTACTACTGTGTTATTCTATTCATGAGATATTTGGAATGATCAGGACTTGAAATCTTCAATTAGATTTAATAGTACAATAAAGAGCATAATATTGAGGATAACAGCTGCCATCAGATATGTCAGTGAGGTAATCCTTGCACAGCCCCTAACAAAGTGCAGCAGGAGTGGAAATGTGCCACGGGCAGAGCTCCATGACAGTGCTGCAGGGCCTGGGCAGCACACACTCACCAGGAGACTTCCAGCACCCCAGGCAGGCTCCAAGGACTGGTTAAGTTGTACAACACGCCTCTGACTGCTAGAGCAGCTCAGGATAGGAAGCATGTAAAGCATGTGGCATGTTGGCTAGTTAAACTGGATTTACAGCCCCTCTGGACTGCCAAAAGAGTGCTAAGCTAGTGAAGAGTTACACTGCTGCTTGCACCTCCCTCTGCTCCCTTTTCCTCCTCTACTTAACATTGCATGTGATTTCCTCCCCATGTACACCCCATGGCCCTATGATTGCACATGCCCTTATTTTTCACTGTTTTCCTCCAAGTACCTACTTGTTTCATCATAAAAGATATTTTCTGCAATTAAAATTTTATATGAAGAAATACTTAGCAGTATTCAGACTGCAAAAACATGCAAAAGCAGATTTTTTATCTTTAGAAAAATAAATCAGGGAATATTGTTTACAGCTGGTGACTCCAAAAATTTGCTCTTATTTGCAAGATGGCCAAGATCACTAGTACTTAGTACCTAGGCTAGAAAGGGCTGGTGTGATCATCTACAGAGAGACTAAAAAACTACATGTAGAAAATTGTTTCTGAACATCCTAGTTCTTAGCACTTGCACTTCATGAGCTCGGTACTTTCTCAGGCTTTTCACTCATAAAAAACTGCAACATGTAAAAGCTTACTTACATCCAAAGCTGCATGTTTTAGGGATCTAAAATGCCTGGAATAGTCTGGTGTAGTACAAATGCTTTTAGAAAGAATCAAGTATGCCAAGAATGGGAATATTATAGAAGAGACCTGGACATAATCATGCAAAAGATCCAGGAAGACAAAGAAATTCTCACTACAATTTAGACCTGACAAAACTAGTTAAGCAGAACATTTTGGCTGGGATTTGAGAGATTAAGATTTTGTTCCATTCTAAACTTGACTGGTTTCAGATTCCTACCTGTCTGCTCTGCAGCTTCCTAATCTAAACTAAAATTTTAATCTTCTGCCTGCCTTAGACTTTTGGTGCAGCTTCAATAAGGAGCAGCATGCTGAGATTTTCTCACCTACAGTTCTGTGGAAAGGACAATCTTCTGGAAGATGGGACATGGGAGGAATGGTTTGAACATAATGATGTTCCTGCTGGATGAAGCAGGAACACCATTCTGCTTGCTGAGGACTCAACGTGGACAGTAAGCACTCCTCAGTTCTTGAAACAGCACATGGGTCCCAGTTCTTAGGAGAGAGCTGCCAGATCTGGATTCCAAACAGACAGAAGCAGCAAAGCCCATAGAGGTATATGAAATCCTACCATCTCTCTCCTGAGCCCTAAGGTTTAGGTGATTCACCCCTTTGTTCACTACACTTGGACTTTGTAGTCCAAGTTCCCCTGTGAAGCATGTAACACTCTGAATAACCATTCTGAATGTCACTCTGGGTGGGCAGACACCTTAAAACAAGGCTCTAACTTGTATCTCTCAAGTACCTGAAGGGCCTGCATTTAGTAACTTCTGCTAAGCAAGAGACATCAGGACTGCCCTCAACAAATCTCTTAGAAATATAGCATATGCTTCAAAGAAAGAAAATCCCAAAGCTTCGATTTAGAAATGACCACTAACAAAGAATCTGGCACACCACTGGTTAAGTGTTCCAGTGTCTAATTATGTTCCATTAAAATTGTTTGCTTAAAGCCCAACATTTATCTGGATTCAATTTCAAGACATTTCATCCTATTATAGCTTTGTTAGATCAAAGAATTCTCTATTATCAAACTACTTTTCTTCATGGAGGCAATTATAGGTAGATACTCATTTTGTAACCATGTCTGCCTTTAAAGTAAGGGCTGTGAGTATTACAAGGCATGTGCTTGATTTTTGGCACAAGAACTGGATACTGCATTTGGCACTAGTGTAAGCACTACTGGAACAAAAGTAGTATTGCCTCCCCCATACCATTTGATATTCTCTTTTTAATGCATCCAAGAATTGCATTTGGCCAAGTGGGGGCTTATGTTCAGCTGACTATCCATCATGTCTCCGAACTTTCTCTCGAAATACTGATCCTTGGGATGGGCTCCCATTCCATTTCCAGATGTATGACTTTACACTTGGTGATAGTGAAACAGGCTGTATGAGCTGGACACCAGCAAAGAAAGGCACATCAATTAACTGAAAAGCGTATAAACCTTAGCATGCCTGAAAAATTTGTGAGTTGTTAGCATTTCAGTCTCCTGTTGCTCCTCCAATAGCTATTAGGTAAAGCTTCTGGCTTCAGTTCTGAGGAACTAACAGGAAGATGTTGGTCATTCTGAAAGGGGAGAGGAGTTCACAGAAATTTTATTTCAGGACGTGTCAGCAGCTGGCAGTTATAGACAGTGAACGAGTAACAACATGTTTCCAAGAACCTGAACTTTATCATAGAACGTTGACAAAGGATCTGAATTATTTTTTGTTTAGGAATTGTCTTTGTCTGCTACATTTTAAACTTAAATTGCCTCATAAATGCTCCAGAATGCATGCATTGAGTACGTACACTGCGCCACATTTCTAGTGCAAATTCTGACCTTAGCTATCAGATTGTGAGCTATTTCTGTAAACACCTACTTATGGGACATGCCTGAAAAGCAACACTAAAAATCCTGAAAGCTATCCTATATAAGGTGACCAATTACACCAAATTACTGTCTCAAACACAGCTACACTTTAGCATTAGTTTCCACACTATGTACTAACATTTTGCAGCTGTTACCTGAAAGAGGATTTCAGGGACAGGCAAGAAAAATGAGCTGCTTAAGTACCATGAAAACCAAATTAACTTTCTCCTCACTAATGCTTTACAATGTACTCCTTTAAACAAAATCTGGGACCTATAGGGCACTCTTATCAGAAAAGCAAGGTCCTACAGAACTGATTAACTTAAAAAGCTAATATTTTATGCTCTATACCTATCACACAATGCCTGTGATCCATCTGCATGGCTTTATTATATTCACAAAATCCTTGTCTGTTAAGATACTAGAACATGTGTGTGAGTCAGAAAATAGGTGAGAATGCTGTAGGGAAGTACTGAACACACTACCAACTGAAACAAAGGAACAGGGATATCAAGGTCAACAGACTTTTCTTGGGTACATCCCCCCAACATATAAAACTCACTGCTCATTGGTGCAATTCTAAATTGAAAAAAGACTGTACTCTTACAAAATCAATTCATTATACAAAGTGATTATTATAATTTTCACTGTAACATTTTTTCCCTTCATCCATTAACTTTACAAAAATGCATTTCTTCCTTGTAAAACAGCTATCAGTCACTTTATGAAGATGCCTAATGAAATACTTTAATGGTTTCAAACTCATTCACACATTAAACCTCTTTCAAGCATGTAGTCCCATTATTTGCACAGAATAGCTGTAAGGAAATGCTAAATTTTTCTGATTTAGTGCAGTTAGCTTAAATGGACCAAGGTGCTGGTACTTTTGTATTTAGGCACAAGCAGCTGTGTTACTACATTTTGGAGCTTGGCTCACAATAGGGGAATTAGTTCTGGTTTTAGAACTCTGTTGTTCAAGTAGCTGGAAACACTGACCCAGGGACTGACATTCAGCTCTTTTGCCAGTGTCCAAACACATTCACAAATAAAAGCACTCCACTATTTTTAGTTAAGCTGCCATCATAAATTTCCATGATATTTAAAAACAAGCTTGTGAGAAACTTTAATAAACTAGCATTGTTGTTAAGTTTTATTTAAATTAAGGTGCAGAACTAAGCTCTTGCAGAAATTGTCTTAAAAATCAATGACTGAATTTTATAAGATCCTTCACTGGTAGTTTTAATACAGCTTGCCTGTACCTGACCTGAAAAAAACCAAATATTTCAGTCAGTCAGAGCAGACACAACTTGTTGATCTGTTTCACAAAATGCCTCAGCAAGCTCAGACTCCTCCAGTAAAGTGCTTGCAAGATGAGAAATCAGTCTGAATGCAGAGTTACATGTTTTACCAGTCCCTGGCTTTCTAATCTGTTCTCTGCTACACCTACACATTTATCAGCAACTGTTCATATCCTCATGAATACTCTGCTCTTCCACTATATAGTATCTGCAGTCTAACACTGCAAACAAATTACGTCACTAAACTGAGTGATTACGTTTAATTTGGAAAGAAATTACTATTTTGTTAACTACTTTATACTTCCTTGGCAAAAAAAAACCTGGAGATGTTCAAGGCTGGAAGTAGTTATCCAGCCCAGAGGTCCCCAGCACTGGAAGGACATCAACTGATTGCACTAAGTCCAGAGTAGGGTCATGAGGAGGATTAGGGGGATGGAGCACCTCTCCCACAAGAAAAGGCTAAAAGAATCAGAATTATTCAGCCTGGACAAGAGAGGACTTCAGGGTGACCTGACTGTGGCCTTTCAGTACCTGAAGAGAGCCTACAATAAGACTTTTTTACCTGGGTATGTGGGGACAGGACAAAGGGCAATGGCTTCAAATTGAGAGTAGATTTGATTTTAGGAAGAAATTATTTACTGTGAGGATGGTGAGGCACTGGAAGAGATTGCCCAGAGCTCTGGATGCCCCATTCCTGGAAGTGGTCAAGGCCAGGTTCCATGGAGCTCTGAACAACCTGGTTTAATGAAAGGTGTTCATGGCAGGGGCATGGAAACTAGATTTTATCTTGAAGATCCCTTCCAACATAGGCCACTCGATGATTCCCTGATCTTAAGATGTTAAGAACAGATTTACAGTTGCTGCTTCTTTACATAAAAAGATTTTCACACAGCTTTCTGGTGCACTACAACTAAGCAGGAACCCTGCCCACTCAACAATAGCACAAAGTTCAGTTTGTCATTTATTGTTGCAAGTCATAACCTCATCTGTTACCTGCACAAATGCTTCCAAACTTTCTTCCTCCAAATGAAGGTTAAGCAGTGTCTACATACTGCTAATTCAAACTATGGCTCTTTGAAACACATGACTCCAAACTTAATCTCACAAATGCTGCCACTTCAGAAGAGGATCACAAAAAGAGACCAATTGAGACAGACTGTTTTGTGCAAGATTGTTTTATTAACAGACCAGACTTTGAAATATTGCAGCTGGGCATCTTTACCTGCAAGACAAAGACAAAGATATCATTAGGCACATGTCGATCTCAAACAACTCTGGCCACATGAAAAAGTAATACATTTTTACAGTTTGAAATTTTGGCTGAAAACACTCATTTTATTTCACTGGATTTAAGACTGCAGTAATCTCACACACAGTAACTAACTTCTACATTAACATCTCTTCACTGAAAACAGATTTTGAGTACCAGACATAACAGGATAAACATTTCCACCTTGAACCACTGATACCTATACTTGATATTTAAAGACATGCCAAGACATGCCAAGACATTGGGCATATTCTAACTTTTGCTGCACTCTCATTTTTGGCACATTTCAGAGACTGTTTACCTACAAAAATGAAAGCACAAAAGCTGACTTGAGTCCAGTTCCTGCAAAGTTTGCTTGAAAATTTGATGAAATTCAGTATGCTGCGAATACTTATGTTGCTTTCAAGCAACATATAGCAAATATGCTGCTTTCAAGTACTATGCTCTTTCCTCCCATTCCATACAAAGGAATCAGTACTGGAAATTATTTTTTTCATTCACTTGAGAATATCACTTAAGTAAGTGACAAACAGAACAAGAAATAAAGACAAACAGCAGGAAATTACTTATAGGAAAGGAATACTCCTCTTCAGATACACAGCCCTTCATAATGACATTACCTGGAGAAAGTACTGCCTGTATGTCACCTGAACCTACTACTCTAGTTTGCCCGCAACCTCAGCAGAAACTACAACATTCTTCAATTTTCTATATGTAGGCTACTTGAAGTTTAAACACGTGCTCTATTCACAATAAAAGGAAAAGAAAGTTGAAGAGAAAATAACAATCAGTTATCTTACATTTAGTCTGCAGGAAAAGCATAACAACTGCTTATAAGCATAAAATAAGAAACTGCAAGGTCACTTCCTAAATTAAAAGAAGAAGTAAAGCTCTAATGTAT
Organism: Haemorhous mexicanus; assembly: GCF_027477595.1. Classification (NCBI taxonomy): domain Eukaryota; kingdom Metazoa; phylum Chordata; class Aves; order Passeriformes; family Fringillidae; genus Haemorhous; species Haemorhous mexicanus. Next base: position 126,317,942 of record NC_082341.1, read on the forward strand.
GCCACTTATATGGGATGTTGAGCTACAAGTCCAGTGAAAAACATGAGCAATTACATGAATGAATATCCCTTGCAAAACACCAACCGTTGCAGCAATTTACAACAACTGCAATAGTGAACTAGAAGCTTCCCATTTCTAGCAAGGCTCTTGAAAACATTATCAGCATACATCTGCCTTTAGCAGGGAAGATAGAGCAGAAAGGATCTACACTGACAGAAAAGATGCAGTGTTTCCATAAAAAACAGCATCATGCTCAGAAATCAGACAGGAGCACACAGTCCTCCTCAGCCTTGGTTATGTACTAACTTCAAGGACACATGTGCCAGTACTGAACTTCCAAGTTTCTGCCACCAGCAGAAAAATTTCTACAAGAGTAGTGGGAGTAACTTAACATCATTCCAGGCACCAAATGTTACAGCAATTCTGCTCCTCAGAGTTACCAACATCTTCCCACAGTTGAGCGAAAAAGCTTTTCAAGAACACTGTCCCCAGTAAGGAACTATTTTCCTGAAGCTGGAATTTCCACATGCCATATAAGCAGTGCTTTAAAACACCACTGACTTCACAGATGGGAGATAACAGCACAACATGCAAGGAGCTTGAACTGAGGAAATCGCAGCCTACAAAAAAAGCCTCAAGAATTAACGCTGTCAATCAAATGGAAAGTTATTTCCTAGATCTCCTTTAGCTCTTTGGACTGAAAACAGAGCCCAATGAGCTCAATGTGCTGTGGCTATAAGAGTTTTTTAAGAAGACTTGAGGGGAAAAAAAACCAAAACAGCAGAACAAAGCAACATAAAACTTCCTTCCCCTCAGAAACTTTTATTTCCAAATTTCAGAAAATTTAATTTCTGAATCATCCAAAAGGAACTGTACCTGTTTTAAACTGTGAAGTCACAACACTACTCATTTTTATGTACCAATCCTCTGAAGCTAGAAATTCATATGAAAACTGTGTATGTGATCTAAAAGAAAAAACAGAACCTCACAAAAAACCGCTAAACAAAAACCCTACACCAAACAAATCCCAAAAAGCCAACCAAAAAACCCCCATTTTGACTTTGGAGGAGTTAGTTTGGGGAAAATTAGGTTTTTGTTTGATATCCTTTCCAAACACTCTAAGACAATGAAGTTTTCCTTAATTCCAGCATACCTGTAAAACCAAAAAGATATTTGACTGAAACTGAGAGACGGGCAACACTGAAGGTAGTTTAGTGTCTAAAAAGCAAAGTGAAGTACAAGAACTCAGAAATGTGTTGGCTTTGAATGGTAAAGACTTCTCACTAACGCAGAAACAGCAGAGTGACAATAGATAAGACATTGTTTGGAATAGGTCCTACCATTAAGACTCAGTAGTCACTGTTAAATCACTTTAAGTGTTAATAAACCTCATTTCTAAAGGACAGACTACTCAAATGGGCAAATCAGTCTTTCAAAATGACCAACTTGGTCACTATATATGAAAGCTTTAAATGAATCATTTTGAAGCTTGAACAGGCTGAAAATTTAGACCAGTCCCAATCAGGCTTTTCTAGAAAACCTGAAAAAAAACATAGTACTTGCACTCACAAGATTTCAATCATATTAATAGGTTATTTATGAGGCTTAAAAGTTTTAGCCAAGATCTCAAGGCTTCCCAACATAAAATCAAATAAGGCTTTAAACAAGTTATTGGTAATGTTTGCATTTCCTAAACATATCAGTGATACTGACAATTTAACTTCCTAAATGTTTAAGCTTTAGCAAGACTTCCAAAATAAAACCAGAACACTATATTTTTCAAGTAGCTTTATGCTGTAGGTACCACCCAAGAATGAGTGAGCATCTATTAAACTTGAATGTCTGACAAATGACAGCAGCCTGCAGAGCTGAACAGTTGACAGCCTTGGGCAATATCTCACCATTAGTTCATTCTCCTTATGAGTCTGTTGATCTGGTCTTCTCTGTTACCAGCATCCCCACCTTCCACAAAGTGGATTGTTTTCTTCTTCATTCCACCCCGAGGAGAGGATAACTTGAAGGGCCAAAGGAAGTTGTTCACAACTTTGAAGTTCTTGCCAACAGTGTAAATTTCATGGATCACATCTTCCATGCAGATGATGCCAAGCTTTCCTAAAATTCAGACAGAGTTTTCAGAAAGACTTCAGAGGCACTGGTCAATAAAAAACTAAAAATTATCATGCTGTTACTGTCATGCCTACTTATTTTGATAAACTTCAGGAAGTCAGAAACCACTCACTTTGTCATGAAACTGAATGACTGACTTTTCCAATTAAAATGGATTAGCTGCAGCCAAGTCAACATTTAGATGGCATACTTGGCAAGAGACATCAGTTTCAACTGTTAAATATTTGCTGCCAGCAGTGAGGAACAACAAAAAACAACCCACACTTACTGAATCTCAGGAAAACACTGTTCTTTGGAGAAAAACTAGATTAAATACACCTAAACCACTGCAATGTATAACTCAGGGAAACTCACTAGCTATTACATTAGGCTGCTGAATAAATGCTACAGCATGTTTCCTTAATGCTTTTCCAGAGTCTTCAGCAATACGTTACAAGTTAACTCTTTTAAAACACAGTGCTAAAAAGAGATTACAACAGAATATATGTATCTTTTGGATGCTTATCCACTGCACAGAAAAAGAAACAAGCATGACACAGCCTAATCAGAAGGAAAATGCAAATCAAGTGCCCAAAAAAGGGAGACTTGAGTGGTCATTATCACTCATTCTGGCAGGACTGCAAGAGAAGGGAGCTTCCCAGAGCAGTCCGTATCCCAACTGTTCACCACGCTTTGCTCTTACTGAATACACTGATCACTACTACCTAGTTCTTTCAACAAGTTTAAAAAGTCTGTTTACCAGATCACAGAAGTCAAAGACAAAATGTCTAATATTGAAGTCTGAAAGTTCAAAGCTATGATGACTCTTTCATGCTACAGCACTTTTTCTTTACTCAAAGACCTACTGACCCCATAAAGGTCAAGGAGGTTACATTTAACATTATAAATTTAAAAGGCTACAATTTGATTCCTTACACCTGTTTTCAATACTTTATGATGGAAGTTACTTCCAGCTTGCTTTGTATTAAACAATTAGGACAGAAGTAGAGCTCATAAGTGAACACCAGTGTACTGCAGTGACACTTAAGGACAGTTGTCCAGCTCAGCACTGATCACCCTGAGGCACGCAGCTGGCTTCCCATTTGCCCGGCAGAATTTACCAAGGCGTTTCTGGATCAGGCGGTTGTCAGTCAGAGCAATGCGCTGCTTGTTGATCTTGCCATAACCTCGCTTGTAGATCAGTTCGTGCACGGACTTCAGGTTGGGGTAACTGAAACAAAACAGTCACATTCAAAAAAGGAATTTTAAGTCTTAGCAAGCCTCATTTCCAGGCAACTTTAAAATCCCTGACTTGGACTTCCATACCAAACAAAGATCATTTCAGCATGTCCCACACGTAAACACAAAAGCAACAGAGAAGCAAATCTCACACCAAGTTCCCAAGAACACCAGTACAAGAGTGCAACCATAACTAGCAGCCATTACCTTTAAAGCACTGCCTTAGCCACATTTTCAATTCAAAGATGGAAAAGCACACAGAAGATTAAAAACCCCTGCAAGTACAGCATAGCAAAATGCAAAACCCACTCAACAATTGCACCCTTATTAGGTACAACTGGGCCTTGGGCCTTTCACTCACCCCCAGGCAATGTAGGGTTCAACAATCCGCAACATGTTGATAGAAGCTTTGTTGAGTTTTACAAAGGTGCCGTTAAAAATCTGCCGCAGGCGAAGAAGCTGCAGAACCTTGCGAACCTTAGGGCTGACACCATTGGTACTGGAGAGGAAAGTGAAACAGCCTGAATTATCAACATCCCAGAAACACTAGGTATCAGGTTAAAAAACAACCCCGAAACACAATAGCACTGGTCCCATACAAAAACACATTTCGTGAACTACACAAAGCAAGCTTAGTAAATTAACTTACTACTGCAATATATTTCTGTATGAAGTTAAAACATCCATTTTCATGAAAATAACTAAGCACTATACTTAAACAATTTAGAACTAGCCTTGTGCTGTCCTAAACGTAATTCTTCCAATCATACTTTTTTTTAGTTTTCTGTAACACTTTACCAGAGTAGAACAAAACAAACACTTGAGAAACAGATCAGCAGAATGTTTGGGAATAGGGGCATGTAATTTTATCAAGTTAAAGGTGAGAAAGAGTAATTGTCTGCGTGTATTTTCAGCCTTGCCTTCTTAAAAATCAGGGATTCCTAAAGACAGTAGGCAGCAAAATGATTTAGCTCTTAATTAAACACACCTCAAGGGCTTGTAAAGTATTTACCAACAAATTCTCAAGCCACTTGCAGAAAGCTTTATCTTATTAATGTATTTAAGGCCTCAAAACAGAGAGGTAACAAGAAAGCCAACTTAAGTACTTTTGAACATTGCTTGTATCTGTACCCAACCTTACCCTCTTATTCTGATCACAAAAGCCAGTTTTGGCTCAGCTGGGACGTAGTAATTGCCAGCTTTCCGGGCCATCCTGGCCATGCGGATCTCCTGCCTGTACATGTGCCTGTACTCCTTGTGGTAAGCCTGGGCTCTCGCATAGATGAGCTTCCTTTGTGTCTTGCGGTACTGCAATAAATTGGAAATAGTTTGATTAGAAAATGCTTTTTAACACATGAAAATCACCTTTAAGTAACATGCCATACTCTAGAACTTCCCCAGGTAACACAGATCAGTATCACACAGCTCAGAACAACCCTCAGTGATGTTCCAGAGAACCTGGCAGGCTGCTACACAGCAACCAATGTCATCATTCCTGACTCTTCATCAGCACTATGGTGATGAAGAGTAATGGGTACAAATTAAAAGATGGATAATTTGGGTTAGATATAAGGAAGAAATGTTGAATTGTGAAGACAGTGAGACACTGGAATGGGTTGCCCGGGGCAGCTGTGGATGGGCCAACCCTAACCGTGTTTAAAGCCAGGTTGGATTGGATCTTTGAGCAACAAGGTCTAGTGGAAGGTGTTCCAGTCCATGGCACAGGGGAGCTAGATGATCTCTAAGGCCCCTTCCACTCCCCTATAGTTCTATGATTCCCTGCTTACACACCAAGCTCCCCTTACAAAGGCTATAACCTCTTGCTCTGTACATTACAGACAGCTGTACACTTTACTCTTAACTCACCATAACTTTGTTATCAGCCACTTAAAGCCTATTTTAGTCCAAAATTTCAAGAAAATATCAACAACCTGCATCACATCAGCAATAACAGCAGCTGCTACTGCAGCAGATAAACAATCTGAGTCAAGGGATCAGAGGATATTCACCTTTTTTATAGCCAAAATCTTCTTCTGACGTTTGGCTTTCATGACCGCATAGGCCTGCCGCTTCTTCAGCAGGCTCTCGGGCACAGAGGGCACCTTCTTTACTCTAAATGAGAGCAGAAATAAAAACTTTTAACTGGTAGAAAGAAACTCAATGACAGTACATGTGACAAACATCAAAACTCTTAAACATAACATGTGTGCAGGCCTTGCTACCTTGAGTCAGGTCACTGCATCTTCCTCATCCTCACTGTTCCCAGGCCTGGAACAACATCCCAGGACAGCTCCCTGGGACTGAACTGGGTGATTTTCTGGTTCAGAACCTGCACCATCCACATTCTGTACCAGACAAGAAACCCTGACAGACCCACCAGAGCTGCACACAACCATAAAGACCTGTCCTACTTTGCTACAACTGGTAAGAAAACAAAGACGTTTTAAAGTAACTTCTCTCTGATCAATGAACGTTTCAACAGGTACTTGAACAGGAAAAGATTATTTGGGAATGCTGTGAAATTTATTTGACAGGACTCTCAACTTTCTCGGACTATCACAGAGTGGGTGATGTTGGAAGGGACCACAGTGGGTCATCTGGTCCAACCTCCCTGCTCAAGGAGGATCGTCCCAGAGCACATGGCACACGATTGCATCCAAATTGTTCTGAACAGCCCCCCTGAGGGAGACTCCATAACCTCTCTGGGCAGCCTGTTCCAGTGCGTGGTCACCCGTACGGAAAAGAAGTTTCTCCTCAACTTCAGGCAGAGCTTCCTGACATCACTCCGTACCCTGTTCCCTCTTGTCCCGGAGATTTAAAACTCTTAGATACGACAAAACTTGTCTCAACAGCGTTTGCAGAGCCACAACCACCCTGACGAGCGCCTACACCAGCCCGAGGAACAATCACTCCCTACTCCAGCCCCAACACAGCCCTGCTCGCCCGCCTAGCCCGGAGGAACTCGCCGCCCCTGCCCCCTATTCCCGGCCGCAACGGCGCTCGGGGCCCGATCTCCCTCCCCACCCTGCCAAGGGCCTGCAGCCGCAGCCGCCGCCCGCGGAAGGGCCGGGCCGTTGGCGGCTCCATCTCCGCCGCGCCGGTCCCTCCCCTCCCACCGCTCCCAGCCCCGGCGGAGGCACGGCGGCCCCGGAGGCGGTGTGGGCAGGGCTCGGGCGGCGCGACGGCCGAGGATGGCGGCGGATGGCAGCGGGAGGGACGGGACTCACTCCTTGTCCGCCATGGTCAGCGCCGGAAGAGAGGGGCGTGCGCGTGCGCGGCGCGCTCTTAGCTCATTCGCCCGCGCAGGCGAGGCCCTGCCCGTCGGCAGGACCCCGGGTTTGGACGTCCACCGTTGTGCCTGACCGCCGTGCGAGAGCCTGGGTGACCGGCGAGTGCCTGAGGTAAAAGCGTTCGGGAACTGCTTCCGCCCAGCAGAGCTGGAGCCGGCTGTGTCCCGGGATCGGCGGTGTCTCGAGCACGGGCTGTGTCCCGGGATCAGCTGTTTTCTGAGCACTGGCAGTGTCTCGGGCACCGGCTACTTCCGGAGTGTTGGCTGTGTGCCGGGATCGGCTGTGTCCTAAACACTGACTGAGTCCCGAGCACCGGCTGTGTCCCGGGATCCGCTCTATGCCGAGCACGGGGTCTGTCCCGGAATCGGCTATGTCCCGGGCCGGGCGGGAACCGCTCCGCCACCAACCCGGCTTCCTTGCAGGAGGCTGATAGCGAGCTCTGGGTGGCGGGGCTGCCAGCGGGCTTGTGTGCGGCAGGATTTCCCCGGTGTCCGCCCTAAACCCCGTCCTTAACGCCACCTCCCGCCCGCGCTCAGTACCGCGGCGCGAATGGAGGCTGGGGGGGAACGCCGCCCGTAGGATCCTTCACCGGGACGCAGGGGCGAACGGGAACCACGGGCTCCGTTTCTGCCGGGATGTGTTTTCATCAGGCTGGGCATCTTTTCGGTTCGCCGTGCGGAATCAGTAACTGCACTGTGGAGAAAGGAGGGCGGCTCGGGAAGCAGCGCTGCCCAGCGCAGCAGCTTGAAAGACTGCTCAAGGTTGTGGCTCCTAAGTCTCATCCCTGTGCGCGCCTAAAATCACCCAGGGAGACACCGGTACATCATTACACACACACGGGAAGAAGAGAAATTAGTGGAACTCTGAGCAGCAAAGGACTGTCCGGTGTAAATAACTGTGTAGACATAAGGAATGCCGAGCTCTGCGTTTACTGACTTTATTTGCTGGCAATTAACAGCACGCAGAGGTTTCGCACAGCACTAATAGCTGAGAACATTATTGAGAATGCTTTGGATCCTAGTTATAGGTGTATCAGTATTCATTTTTTTACTATAGTGTTATTTTGTGCTAATACAGACGTTTGTATCACTTGATCTCATTAGCAGTACTATAAAGAGGGGTGGATTAAAATAAGCACGCAAAAACACCTGCAATATATACTTAAGAGGTTGTCTGCACTTTCTTCCGAAACTTTTGAACTCGAATTTGTGCTCAGTCCGAGAGGCAGCGTTCACAAAGTTCCCACAACTTTTCTGAAAACTGGTGGCTACACAGGGAAGCAAGCGCAGCGTCGTGCACTTAAGGCACACGGCTGCAGACGAGCAGAGGCAGTGGAATGAGTCCTGCACACCCATGTGTGGGAAATCGCAAGGGCACGCTCTGTTCCTGATCCTCTGGAACTGGCAAATGGAGGAGCGGGATGCTCCGGCGCCGGGTGGCCGCAGGGTGCCCAGCTACAGGGAGCGGCCGCTGTTATCTCACAGAAGAAAATACTTTCCGTGTGCTGGCACCTGTGAGCTCCTATTTCAGTCAGTAGCGGGTGAGATATCAGTGACCTCTGTACTTGGCTGACAGACCAAGAAGCCGTGGGGGTTTTCCTGAGCGGTTTCTCACAGCTCAGCAGAGGATCCCCAGGCACCCGAGCATCGTGCATCCTGCGGTGGCCTGGTGGTTCCTATGGGCTTCCAGCTTCCCTGCGTCTCTAGCCCCGAGCACGAACCTTCAGCGCCCGTGCGCGTTCCTCGAACCCGCGCTGCGGCATCGCACCCGAGATGGCGCTCCGGCGGGGCGCGGCGCACACCGGGACTTGTAGTCCGAGGGCGGGCTGGAAGCGCCGGAGCCGCCGGGACGCCCGCCCCGAGCAGCGCAAAGCACCGGCCGTCCCGTCCCCGTTCCCGTCGGGGACCTCCCCCGGCGGCGGGGCGGAGCGGGGCGGGGGCGGGGGGTCCCGGGAATGCGGGGCGGGATGGGCCGGCCCGGGGGAGGGGCTCGGCCGCCCGGTCCGCCCTATATAGAGGGGCCGAGCGAGCAAGATGTTCACTGCCAGTAGTGGGGCCGCGGGCGGGACAGGGTAGGACGGAGAGGTGGAGGGCAGGCAGGCAGCACCGTGTCCCGGCTCCGTCCTCGGTGTGCGTGACTGAGGCGGGCCGTGAGGCTGCGAGGGCGAGCGGCACGGAGCGGGGGAGCTCGGCGGCAGGACCCCCGTGAGCGGAGCCTCCCTCGGTGCCCGCGGCGGGCGGTCCCGGGCAGCGGCGGCTCCAGGTCGGGGAGCCGGGCGGCGAGGAGGTTCCGTGCCGCCGGCCCCGCTGTCCGGCAGCATGAACATCCTGCTGGAGTTCTTCGTGGTGACTTTCCGAGTGCTGTGGGCGTTCGTGCTGGCCGCGGCCAAGTGGCTGGTGCGGCCCAAAGAGAAAAGTGTGGCGGGCCAGGTGTGCCTGATCACCGGGGCGGGCAGCGGCCTGGGCCGCCTCTTCGCCCTGGAGTTCGCCCGGCGCCGGGCGCTTCTGGTGCTGTGGGACATCAACACGCAGAGCAACGAGGAGACGGCGGGCATGGTGCGGCACATCTACCGGGAGATGGCCGAGCAGGCGGCCGCCGCCGCCCCCGGAGGTAAGCGGCGGGGCTCCCCGCGCTGTCCCCGCCGCTCACCTGCCCGGCTCGGGGCAGAGGCAGCCGGGGCTGCGCGCCCGGCGGGTTCAGCCCGGAGCAGCGCTCACCTGCGGCCGGCCCTGAGAGCGGCTCCGCGCTGGAGACCGCCGGGCGCAGGAGTATCAGACGCCCCGACGGCGCTTTCGCCAGCCAGAGCCGGCCCTGTGCCCGCAGCGGTGAGCGCGGACCTGCTTCGCGGAGCCTCGGACTCCGGCGGCGGCTTTAAAACCTGCAGCTTTTCCTAAAACACGTAGCAGCGATAATGAATGGCTGACTGCTGGTGTATTACAATGACGCCAAAGTAAATAGAAGTTTTGGTGGCTTGAAATTGTATTTGCTGTTTCTGCTTGAACTACTTGTTTGAATGCCAGAATATGAGCAAGAACTTTATTGCCCCCCCACCCCTTCTGTTCTCTTATCTGTGTTTTTTAGTCGCTGGAGATGGAGAGAAAGATGTGCTGCCCCATTGCAACTTGCAGGTTTACACGTACACCTGTGATGTGGGCAAGAGAGAGAATGTCTACTTGACAGCTGAGAGGGTCCGCAAGGAGGTTGGCGAGGTGTCTGTCCTGGTTAACAATGCTGGAGTGGTCTCCGGGCACCATCTTCTGGAGTGTCCTGATGAGCTTATTGAGAGGACCATGATGGTTAACTGTCACGCACACTTCTGGGTAACTATAAACTCCTTTCTGCTGCCCTTTTTGGTAACTAATTTTGGGAAATGAACTGCTGTTGCTGAACTCCTGTCTCCTTGAGGTTTGCACTTGTTCTTTTTCACTTGTAGGATCGCTGCTTTGGGTATTTCTTGTTTTGAATGGGTTGTTCTGTTTAACAGTAATGCTGGTATTAAGACTGTTAACAAATAGTTTTAAATCAGCTTTATCCTCCTAGAATCCAGAGTTCTATGTGGCCATTTCTGTAGCTTTGGTTATTAAATCCTTTAGCAAGCAATAATCTCTGAATCTGCTTGAAGGTTGTTACTGTTAATGAATGGCTTCTTTCCTCACATACTCTTCTGCCAGCACATTAGCAACTTTAATATACTGTTTTAATGATGATTACAATAGAAAAGTTGCACATTTCTGGAAAAAAAATCTTTAAAACCCCTGCTGAAAATGTTGTTTGAATTGCCTTGGAGGCAAATTGTTCATTTTGAAGGCTGGGAGGAAAGGCAAAAAAGATTTCTCAAGAAATCAAGCCAGGAACACTTTTTCAGGAATCCTGTGTATTTATCCTCATAGCTTTCTCTGGAGGCTGCCTGTAGAAGTAACAAAATCTTAACTGTAGTTTCTGGGATGGTATTGTCTCCACAACTAGCAGGTGCTAATTAAGGAGAACAAGTATGTGGTCTTATTCTTTTTGTCCATCTAAACCTTGTTTTCCCATGTGGTTTATTTTTAGACCCATAGTGGTGTGGAGTTACATAAATTGGAGTGTTGAAGGAGGGCATGATGCACACTTGGGTTAGCATTAGCTGTCAGACTGAGACCATTGTTAGTATTAAAATTGTTCTTTGATTCCTCAAATAAGGTTATGAAATACACTTGCATAACAATGAAAGGATTAGGCAATCCAAAATATACTTCAACTTAAGGTAAGATCAGTCAAAGAAGGTTTTTCATAGTACAATTTTATAAAGTGCCTCATCTTCAAAACTTAGAAGGCCTTCCCAAGCCAACATTTTAACATGGAAATGAAATGCTGTTTCATAACCCTAAAGGAGCCCCTTCAAATCTGCACTGTGAAACACTTAATGGCAGAGCAGTCTCTTTCCAATGTATTGTAAAGCTTGCAGAGAGTGCACAGGAGATAGTATGTTTAGAAGCTCTTTTAAAGTCTTAAAGTATATATTTTAAAGCAATCTGAGAGGTTCTGAGAATGCTTATGTGACTTCTTATGATTAAGAGTTCTGTGTGTTCCCCTTAATGAAAGTTAAATCAGTGCTTAAGCCAATAAAGATGTGTAGTATATTTGATGACTGTTATTGATGTGGCTTAAATGTTGAATTGACAGTTTCCAAGAACTCTAAATTATGACATCACCATGAGTTAAAATATGGGAGGATCCTAAATTCTCCAGCTGTTCTTCCTTCAGACCTAAGTCATACACTTATTTATAACAGTTTCAGAGACCTTTTTAAAGCACTCTGTGTGTTCTGAGTCTCTTACAGTAATAGAAAACTAAACTTAGATTCTAGTATTGCTATGACTGGGTTTCCATAACAGTTCCATTCATCTATCTCTAAATGTTAGTGTAAAGTGGCTTTAAAAAAAAAAAAAAAAAATACTCCAAGAAAGTATAGCTATGTCTGGACTGCGGAACTTGAGATTTTGGCTTAAGTTTTAAAGGAGTAGTCAACACCCTTTAGATTTAATTGAGGATCTGTTCATATGTAAACTTCCTGTAGATTGTGTCCTGCTTTGCTTTTCTTTTCTTTTTTATTTTTTTTCTGTTGGCAAAGCTCTTTTCCTTGTATTCCCCTTCATGGTCCCAGAAAAGATTGGCTTGACCAATAGTGGGTGGACTTCTGTTGAAAGTAATACTACTTAATTCATAAGATATCATCTGAATCAGCTGATTTGAAGCCAACTTTTTTGATGCAAGTCAATGCTGACTTAAATAGAACAATGTGTCTAGATGTGTGAAGTCTTATACAGCTAGTCTTTTCCGTGTCAGCTAAACTGGTGGTCCAAAAGCAAAGCTAATACTCTGGAGTATTATGTAGGCTTTTAAGTATTCTTGCAGGGTGTTTAGTCCAAAAAACTGTAAATGGATTTTGTAAAGACATGGATCTTGCATGTAATATTGCTTCAGTAGTTAAGTGTCTGTACTTTCTGAGGTTTTGGTGTGTTGTGTGTTTTTTTTTTTTAAATGTGGTTCAGGGGAAATTCTTTTTCATCCCTTGATCGTTAATCAAGCCTCGATGTGTTTCTACATAAAGACCGAAAATAAGGCTCTAGTACTGTCCCTTGAAACATTTGACATCAGATTAATTGCCTGTTCTCCATGCAGAATGCAGGTGATCTGATCTTGCTTTTATGTCAGCTGCTGCCATTGAAGGGCTGCCCAACTTCTGCAGTAGGCAGTGACATGAAAATCTGTCACTGTTTGCTATTGTGACTCCGACTGGGCTGTGTACCATATCACAAACTGGCAGTCAAGAGAGCTTTAGCAGCATGCAACAGCCTAAACAGATGCTTTCCATTTTGCTGACATGCATGATTTGTGTAATCCTTCCTATGAGTGTTCTATATAAAAATGTCACCACTGCATCATGTAGCAATTTCCACAGCATAAAATCCACTGCAGTATTAAAAACCTGTTATTTCATGCTGTGATAACTTGAATGCTTCTGATATTGAAAACACAGGGACAAAATCCATTGCCGGTTTGAAATAAGCCAGCTCTGGTTTACTATAATTTGCAGATGCATAAAATTGTAGCAGGAGTGTAATACTATCTTTCCTGCCAGTCTCTTGCAAGAATAATAACTTACTTGGCTGCGCTTGTCAATTATTAGAATGAATTTCTACAGACTAGGAAATTTTCTTTCTATGATGTGTCAGGATTCAAATTTCAAAAATGTTGTCACAATACAACTTAAAGCTGTTGCTAAATCAGATTTTAGTAAATGTAGGAATTGGACTTTTTTCTTGTAGTTTTACAATAAAGCTTAAGTATCAAAAATACTGTGGTTTAGAGAATGGCACCATATCAAATAAAACTATAAACTCTTAATTTTGGGACAATTTGAGAGTCTTGTACCTACTCTAACACTTCTTCTGGAAAAATGATCTATTGCTGGATACATAAATATTAATATTGGACATTGCTATAATACCTGAGCAATCCTAGTTTTTGTCACTGGGGAAGGGCCAGTGCAGGGTGATGAGCAGGTTCTGAAATTCTGTGACATGAAGATCCTGCTGTACAACAGGTCTTCAGTATTCAGCTCTAAGAGATCAGTGATCTGTGTTTCCCTGTCATGTGGATACTCCAAATATTTCAGCTTAAAGCTTTCCTCCTAGAGTTCTCTTCAACTTACCATAAGGGGGAAGCAAAAGCATTCTGCTCCAGCTCTGTCATATTAAAAAAAAAAAAAAAAAATCCATATAGGGAGAGACTAGGACCTGGAGTTTAAAGGCTTGTGTACTGCTTTCTTAGCCTGGGTTGTTGGTTTTTTTCCATTTATTTAGAGCTGCTTGGTTTTTTTGAAGGTATGCTGGCATCTCTGTAGGAATTGAAGTAATTTTCAGATGGCCTGACATTGGTGGGGGGAGATAAATACTGATTCGAGAGAAGAACAATACTCAGGTATTTAGGGCATTCATGAAAACCTCTAAAATTTAAATATACCTTGGGAAGATGGTTAATGCAGAGTTACTAAATCAAATACCCATTGATACAGCTGCTGTACTTATCAGTCTCTTTAGACTGACAGGATTGCTAAAGCCTTGGAGGGGCTATAGTTACCTATAATGTAGCAGTATTTATGTATTGTTGTCTTCTCTTCAGCCTCCCTGGTGTTAAATGAAGCTCACTTATGCCAATAGTTTGTTTAGTTCAAATACAGAAGTATTACACATAGTCTGTGCAAGGAATCTTCTACAGAAGAAAACGCAGCTTATGATATTTGAAACTATACCCTGCTGAGTCTTTTGGCCTGTTGGCATGATTTTTAATTGTTGCTGTCAAATTTAGGATTCTAGTACTGATGATCAAATATAGACAGAATATTCCACCAACGGGGCACCCAGCTATATTTAGTATTTCAGATGAGTGAAGTTAGCTTTGTTTTTTTGGTTTTTTTTTTTTCTTTTTAATAATGATGTACCCTAAGATGCTCAAGTTCACTTACAAAGTTTAATCGACATGTTCCTGACTTGTTTCTTTGAAAAATGAGCCGGATCAAGTTCAAGCAAAACATTTGTATGTGATCCAAAAAGTATCATCAAAACTAACTCTTCCCTTGCTCAATTATTCCAACTCCATGCCACCAGTAAATTACCCTGGACAGCACATGTGTTTCATATACTGTGGTAGCATGCTGGGTAGTGAGTATGAAGGAAAAAGCAATCATACTCTTAGCTATGGAAATAGTCATATTAGTCATACTTAAAACTTATAAGTGCTTTGGTATGGTTCTGCTGTTCATATGTTTCTGGGTTCATTTCTCAAAAAAAGAGAGGGAATCTATCAAATGAGAAAATACTATCTTCCAGATGCAGGCCCTAGAAAACTACACTTTCCTGTTTTATAAAGCAGTGTACTTAGCCCAAGTTTTGGAAAATAAAGGGGTGGATATATATTTCTGGAGTTAAAATGGGCACAATGCTACTGGCTCAGAACTTTCTTCATGGGTTTACTTTATGGTCTACAAGGACTAGCATTGTGTCAAGCACAGTTGTCAGTTACCATCATGCAGTCTTTAATTTTGTATCTTGCAATTTGTGTATATCTGTATCTTAGCTTTGTAATCATGTTTTAGGTATAGTGATCACTTAAACATTCATATTTTTTCATTTGTTTTGTTTTAAAGTTTTTTTTTTTGATGCAGACACCAGCCCAGACCCTTGAATTAGATGCCTGTATGTTTGAGCTTTGACCATAGCACCAATCTTACACCGGTTTCAGAATAGTAATGGAAGAGGATAAAAATGAATCTTTCAGCAATGTACTCATCCAAAGAGTCAACACACATAACTGAGCGTGTAGGGATGGGGTGCTAGGTAGGTCTTAGTCTTATGCAAAACGCCTCTTCATTTGCCTTGTGTGGGAATCATGAGTTTGAGCATCTATAATTGGGATTCCACAGTGCTGCCCACCAAACTGTAGCTGTTCCACGTGTTTCTCAGCTCTAGTCCCTATGGGCTATTGAGTCTGTTCTGTCCTGGTTCTTCATTGTCTACTGTATCTTGATGATAAATAAGTAGTTACATATCAAGGAGTGTGAGCAGAATAAATTACAGCACCCTTGGTTAGTTAGCAAGACTCAGGGTGGTGAGAAAATCATATTGAAGGTTTTTTGAATGTGTTACAACACCAGCCTTCCTACATATACTTTCTGTGCTAGAGCACCTTCCTTGTGTGATGGAGAATGCTGACTTTTGTTCAAATAACAGCTGCATTTGTGCATTTCCCTTCCCTCTCACTGATGATGTACAATGTTTGATTTTCATTCCAGTCGGTTACCAGCTCTAAAATGACCTTCCATAAAGTTTTCCTTGAGCTGCTTCAGTTACACCTAAGCTTTTGTGACACCTTCTTTCAGGCGTACTTTGGAATTTAATTTGCTGCACTATTTGAAAGGTGCACAGATCTTAGTGCCTCAAGGAATAGGAATCAGATTCTCAGATTGTGACCCGTGGGTTGTTTGTTGCCTGTAGACTGGTGTCCAAGGTGGTGGTAGCACAAGGTGTGATCAGCCATTTACTTTCATTTGCTGAACTGTATTAAGCTTGAAAAATTTAGGTGAAAATCATAATGTTTCGCAGAAAAGCATTGTGAAAGTTCACTTAAGGAAAGGGAAAGTTGTCCTGAAGAGACCATGCCAAGACTACTTGAAGCATATCTTAAGTATTAGCTATTAAGTGGCTCCATCTAAAATGAAGCTGGAGTTGCAGTACAGTTTGCAGAGGTAAGGCACTTGGGAAAATCTCACTCTTTAGTCTCCTTTGACTTTTTCTGAGGCTTGGAGACTTGTCAGCAAACTGTGTGAATGTTTTCAGGATTGCTAATCTTCTCTGAAGGCATGGTCCTGGATGAGTGATCAGTGTGATGGTTATATTCCTCCTTTTTATGGACCGCAGTAGGTCAGCTGAATAAGCAAAAACCTCTGACCTGGCTTTGGTCTGCAATTATGCAGTTACTTGTGAAGGATGTGGGGAGACAGGAAAACCTTGAATGTGACAATGGTGTTTGCCAGTGTGGTGCCTAACCTTGCTACAAGTGGAGAGAGCAGCTCTTCAATGTTTCAGTGAAATACTCATCTAAAAGGCCATGTGTATGCCTTTCTTGTTCTGTAGAGGTTAGGAGGGCAATGGAGTTTGAAGTTCCATATTCTTCCATCTACAGGTAACATCCACCTTTATTTTATGAAAACTGGCTAAGTCAATTTTGTGTCATTATGTTATTAACTTTCTGTAATAACCAAGTGACTGTAGCAGAATTGGAGAAGACAGCTGTGTTCGTGTGCTCGGTGGTGGAGAAAAGCAATCCTAATTATGATGCAGCCAAGTGTCCTGCTAACCCAGTGTTTGCAACACTGCCTAAGACCTTTCTTAGCTGATCTGTGTGGGTAAGCAATCCTTTTTCATAGCTCTCAGTGTCATCAATTACTTTGACTAGACAGGCTGAGGAAAGATGAATGTTATGTTTTCTAGCACCATCTCTGTCATTTTAGCACTGCACTTCTTAAATCTTTTCTACTTTTATCCTTATCAGCTGTGAACTGTTACTCTCTCCCAGTGCTTCTCATGCTTTGATTTTGCTTCCGGGGTTTTTCTGCGGGAAGGAAAGGATTTTACGTACTGTAGTACTAAATCTTTCCACAATGCTCTGTATGTAAAAGCCAGTGCCTCACTCACTTGATAAGCCTTGCTCCCTTTGACCTTTTAGGTTTCTGCCTATTGACACTGATGGTAAAACTGAGTTACTGATACCTCTGTCTTTTTTGAAAAATGGCAGATGACTTTCTAAGAAGGCAAACTGAAGCTGATATGCATGTGCTTTTACCTGTGGTCTTAGACCTCTTCATCTGCTAAAAATTAGAGTCTTTCAGTCTTTCAAAATGCAGTTACAATATAGGTGAGTAGGCATAGACTTTGAGATTCATAGAATCTTGGGCTTGAGGGTTTAGTTTGAAAGATATGTCACAAATGGGAGATTTACATCTGTGCTTACACTTTTGAATGAACACTCTGTTCTTGTAAATAATTATATTAGTAAAATGATTTATATGTCAGTCAAATTAACACTTGACATGAGTGAGTTATCACAACTGGGATGGGAGGGCATGGTAGGCCAAGATATACTGCAACAGCTGCAGAACTGAGGTGGCTGACAGTGTGAACCTTTTGAAATTCAAGTTTGTTTGGCTGTTGAATTCTGCACCTAAATGTGCCCTGGTGCTGGTTGCTTCTGCCATCTGTTTGAACTTGTGTGACAGCTTCTCAAGCACTCCCCTATTCAGCATTGTTTTGAAAAAGCTCACAAGTGTGTGTTTAGAAGTTGTCCAAAATTCCTGTTGATCTAGGATGAAACTACAAGGCAGCTTAGTGGTGGCAATCTGTCTTGTGGGACCATCCCTTGAATCACTAGCTTTTATATTCAGCTGGTGTTAGGGTGAGCTGGTTCTGCTCACTAACTTGTCTGCAGGGCAGGGAGCAAAGCTGCTAATTTTCTTGCCCAAGTTGATTCATTTTTCTGTTTGAAGGCTAGAATCACCTCATCAGCATTTCAGTCTTGGAGTAGCCAATGCGTGGGGGAAGTGTTGAAGAGGAATAGGATAAAACCACATAGCTGAACGGGGCCTCTGTGATTATCCTAGTGAAACCTCATTCTTAGACTTTTTTTTAGTAGGATTTACGTCCTCTAAATAATTAAGTAGTCATGAATGATTCCAAGCCATAACAAATCCTCCTCTGGCATAACAGTCTGAATATAATGACTTCAAAAGAGATGGCAGTATTTTAATTACAACTGTTAAAAACCCTTAGATAAAGGTATGCTAGTTTTCTGTACACATCAGGTGATGTTGTGCTAACAGCTTTAGCTTATTTACCTTGAAACAATGCTATAATTGCTGTGATCTCTGTGCCTACTGCACTGTTTGACTTCTGGAAATCAGTTTTACTAACACAGAATGTGGAAAAAAAACCCAGGCTGGAGCCATGCTGCAGCTTGTGGGAAATAAGCATAGTTTCCACAGACATGCAAAGGAAGTATTTCTCTTCTCTCAAGACTCACCCCCTAAGAAAGTGAGTAGTTTGATGTTTGTTTAAAATGCCTGTGCCAGCAAAGTCTTTGAAAATTGCATTAGTTGCTGGTTTAGTTACTGTATTAGCTGGAGTCTTTTGATCATTTTATCCTTTGTTGGCTTATGAAGCAAAAATTTACCTGCTGAGACTATTTATTTTCTGTACCCCCTTTTGTGGAAGGGTGGGGAGAAGTATGAAACATAAACACCTGGGTTTTTAAAAACCTACAAGCTTCGTGCATTTTAGAAATGCTACTTCTCCTTCAGTGAGTTACTTTGTAGGAAGTCATAGTCTTTTAGGGTCTTACTGTTTCCTGAAGAAACACTGAAGTTAAATCTCTAGTTAAATCTCATCTTCCCTAGTTTTCGGTTTCCACTAAGTAAGACTGCTGTGTAGAAAGAGAAACTTTCTTTCTAGTCTTGTTCCTCTTGTGAGATATTCAGTTGTAGCATGATCACTTTCCTTGTTATGAAGGAAATGATTCAAAACAGTGACTTGGGGACTGAGTTGGGTAGGATGAGTAAAGTGACTCAGCTTTCATCTGCCTGCAAGTACTCTAGGAATTGCATTGTTACAGAGGTACTTGCCTTAAGGTATCTATAGAATATGGCAGTCTCTTTCTGCTTAGCCACTTCTTAAAAAGCCTACTACATAAATCATAAAACATGAATGATGACTTCATATTTTCCGTAAGTGTTTCTGACAGTACTGTTCTCTATTAATGTTTTGGAAACCTGTAGACAAAAATACCAAGCTTTACTAAATAGTCCAGAAGATGACTAAGCTTATGGCAAGCTGGAGAAAAACGTGGATTTAAAAGTTGGATTCTGTTCTTGTTCACTGAACAAAAAATTCTGAGCTCTTATCTAATCGTTTTTTCTAAAATGAATTTGTTATGTGGATTTTTTGCGGACTCATAGGGGCATGTTTTCATTTTTGTCAAGATTATCAAATAGCTGGCAGTAAATAACTGCTCTCCAAATGGTTGGACATTTGCTGCAAACTTGTGCTAATGAAGGTGAGGAAGGAACTAATGTGTTTGTTACACTAATGTCAACATAGCTCTGAAATGCTACAAATCCTTTGACACAGCCATTTGTCAGTATATAAACAAAGTAGAATTTCTAGTCACTTGACTTCAGCAGGGCTTAAGCCTCCTTTTGTGGAAGGGAGTAGGCAAGTGTTAACTTCCTGTTTTACTTGAGTAGAAAACTCTAAAGTAATTTCAAATTTGACATTTGAAGAAACCTATTTTTAGGTCATCTTTACTGATAGATCTGCCTGTGGAAGAATACAAGCTTGGTGCTGCTGCCTACTCAGACTGTAATTTAAATTCCTGAATTTGCAGGAGTGTATCTGTACTGTCACAGCCACATTGGAGCTCTTTGTTAGTCATGGCTATATAGAAAGCTCAAATACTGACCTGGCAGATTTGAGTAGAAAGATTCACTTTCTAAGATGCATGTTACTTTTCAGTGGCTGCCAACTGTGTAATACTTCATTTAAATGAATAGTAATTGTGGTTGGATAGCTATGATAGTCTGAGAGTAGAATGAGATTAATTTTTATGGAGAGTAAATATTAGCTTGTCTAATAAAATGCCTTTGACCAGGAGGGAAGAGGTCAGCTTTTTACAAGCGAGTACTTTGAAACCTTCGGTTCTCGTGCTTGGTTATGCCTTAAGTTTGTGCTGTCTGGAGAAGTCTGCAGGTATACATTTGTTCCACTTTGGTCTAGACTTGCTTGTTTTATGTGTAAGGTGGATTAAACACATAGCTGGGCCTCCAATGGCCCTCTTACTATGCCATCTTACCTCTATTTCTCAGTCTCATCTTTTAGATTACTTTGGCATTTACAAACATCATTGGCAGTTTATGTTTTGCGCTTTAACATGACTTAGGCAGAGATACTCTTTTTTACTGTACATTGCTAGCTGTCAAGAATCCAATATGTTTGGATTGCTCTGACTAAACTTTAAAACCATTAGAATTCAAAGTACCAAAAATTGTTTGTGAGGGCTCAGAATGTCCTAAAGAAGCTGGCATGGTAGTGTAGTTACTGGAGGACTTCTGATAGCCAGGGAGACATAATTAGGTTTTGAAAACAATATGGTACATGTATGTGCTGAACTTGGCTTAAATATGTTATTTCCTCAAGAAATTCAGCTGGGTGCTCTGCACTGCTTCATTGGGCCCTCCCTCCAGCAGAAGGGGCTTGAGACCAAAGGAGAAGGAGAAATGGAAGTAGGAGACACTGCTTCAGATCAGGATAATTTATTGCAGGCAAGATGTCTTGTCACAGAGATACAGGAGAGATGGAGCAGAGGAGTTGGCATCCTTTCCAGTTAGTTAAGATTCTGTGTTGATAAACTTGCAGTTAACAAAGTGAAGAGTGCAAAGTCTCTGCTGGCTTATGAATTTCTTCCTCTGTAAGAGAAAGAGGGAATGGGCTGTTGAACAGCGAATTAGTGTACTTAAGTGGAGAATCACAGAATGGCTGAGGTGGGAATGGGAAGGTCATCAGGTCCACCTCCCCTGCTCCAGCTGGGCCACCCAGAGCCAGTTCCTCAGGCTTGTGCCCAAACAGCTTTCTAATTCCTCTAAGGATGGAGATTTTTCACCATCTCTATGGGCAACCAGTGAGAATGTGCTTTGTTTCTCATAGCTGTATGAAATCAAAGACTTGCAGACTCTGGAGAGAAGTCCAAATATATAATCAGGGACTGAAGCAGTTATGTGTACTGCTGCATACATAGGAAGCACAAATCAGCCAAGCGATGTCGGCAAGTACAGGTGGACATGGACAACTCGGTGTACATTTATGGTTTTGTATAGGTACAGGCATGTCCTTTAAAGGCAACTAGATGTTTGCACAAAAATGACTGGTGGCATATAGACATTAGAAAGACTGGACACTTTACAGGACAGGCCTGTCATCTGAGGATGGAAATAATTTTAAAAAAGAGGTAAATCTAAAATCTCTTAGGAAGAAAAAAATATAGAAGTTCTTGGGAGCAGGAAGGTGGAAACTGTTATCAATAACATAAAGGCTCTGAATTCCATTTGCTGATGTGGTGATAACAAGGGTTGTTCAGCTTCAATACCTCAATTTCTTCATGCCCAGAAACTATATATTAGTAGTGACTCCTAAACAGATGTGCAAAGTGTTCTTTAGGAGAAATTAGGGCTACTTTTACCTCTGTTCTATGTACCTAAACCCCTGCTCTAGGTTATGGTGCCCACAAAATCTAGTTTGATGCAGTGGTGGAGGATGCAGAAAAGCTTTACTGAAGAGACCTTGAAGTCTGATTAGTGGCAGAGCACTATAAAGCTTACAGTGACACCTTTTCCACCTTGATTCTCAAGAGGCAAGTTTCTGAAGTCAAAATTGTATTACTTAGGTAGTGTTCTTGAGTACTTAACCGACACTTTAGATGAGAGGGAGAACAAATCTGTTTTCTGCCCCAATGTGGGGTAAGATAGCAGGAAATTAAGTCCTTATAATGAAGGAGGGGGAGACCATGTTGTGATGTGACAAGGCAGCACTAATAAAAGTTTCTGTTGCAATGTCCTTCCCTAAGCATTTTTCATACCCCTCTCTCTGTAGACACAGCCTTTTTAAACTAAGCCTTGTTAACAAACTATACAAAAGGCAATTTAGTCAGGCAATGTTCTGTAGCCCTAGGCAGAGCATAATTAGTTCTAGTAGTAAAGAGTGGAAATCAATGATTAATGTTTGAGAGATAACTGGTGGTATTAGTTTCCTGTGTGCTTTTTTTTGTTTAATAGCATTACTTATCTTATCTTTACTGTCTACCCATTGTAAACAGCTTTGTGGCACTAAGTTCTGATTAAGGAAACTATTTAATTCAGTTTCAGCTTTTGTCTGATAAACTCATACTGAGTTAGCTCCATGTAAAAGAGGAACCCTTATGATAACTAAACTCTTCGTAGGAAAAGTGGTCACTATTGGCTTTGAAAACTGGAGAAATTCTGGAACTGAATCCTAAACAATACAAATGCTAAACAATGTAGTAATGTAAATGTGGGCTGTAGCATTCTTATTCTTTTGCAAATGGTGTGACAGATGCTTATTGCTACTAACAAACCCATTACAAACTTCCATAAATAGGATTTAACCTTGTTTTGTTCAACTTTAATGCTTCTCAGCTGATTTGATATGTGTGTTGAGAAACAGGGAATGCTATGTATGTACATTGCTCATGAGGGTAGAGAAAATTACTTCCATAAATTAATAATAAATTCTAAACTGAGTGAGTCAAGTATTAGCTTATGTTTTTACTAATCTAAGACTTCATGTACTTCAATGCAGTATTTCATGCAGAGTTGGGAGAGAAGAAAAGTATGCCTGTTTCTCAGTAACCTAAAAAAATTTTTAAATTAATTGTTTCTTTTAATTTGTGACTTAATGTCTTGAGGGTATTTCTTAATCCATGAATACTTTCCTATTTTGCTTTTAACACAAAAACTCCTGATCCTTTTTGCTTCAAAAGGATCTGGGTAGTCCTATAAAAAAATCAGAAATGTACTTTATTTTTTTATTCGTTTCTCTAGGAAGGCTGTGTAATTCTGACCTATAGTTCATTATCGTTTCTTGTGAATAGAAACCAAAGAACAAAAATAGCTCTAATTTCCACAGCTATTCAAATATTTACTTAGACAGTGGCTAATTATCCAGAAGGGGCCCAGCAGTTCTTGAAAACAGTCAGTAGAGACATCTGAGGTCCTTTAAAGTACAGCTTTGGTCCCTTGTGTTAGCAAGGTCAACAGTAGTTGTAGACTTCTGTCTGCCTGCTGTATTCAGCCTGTTACTGTCAGAGCCACGTCCTTTGTATTGTGTGGTCTCTCTAGTCTTCAACTCACTATTGGTATTTTCATGTAGTCATCGTGCAGTTACTACTCCCACCTTAAGCTAACATTTCAGAGATGCTTGTAGAGGGATAATTCAGGGAGGATGTGGAGGCTATATGGGACAAGTAATTGAGATGATTGTGCAAATGGCAAATAGTTATTCTCAGTTCTCTTTGGAACCAAATAAAAAAGCTAGAAGGAAAGTAAATGGTTAAAGGCAGGCTTGCAACTTCATACTTTGGTGTGTGAGGAAGCATTTTGGATATTACATTGCCTACCTTTGATAAATCCTCCTATGAAAGAGTTCTAGGGTATATTTTCAAGGCCTTTTCTTAAACCATTTGGTGATGACTTCCCCTGTAATCCTGTAAGCGAGGTTTTAGCCTGTGTTTATAAACTGTATGTAAAGTGGCTGTCTTCTGAAATGAGTTGGGCTATATGACTGTAGCTCAAAATAACTTTAGTGTGTTTACTGATAAGCTTGCCATGGGGGTTTTCTGCCTTTCAGGCACCTTCCTTTCCCTTCAACATATATAGTGGTGCTTTAGTGCAACACCATATTTTTTGGACAAACCTACTTCAGGTAAGACTGCAGAAAAATTAGAGGTGCTCTTTTGTCGAACCTTGGTACATTTCTTCTCAGAATGGAACAAGAAACTGGGGCATGTGGAAATCTCTATTTGGTTCTAGGGTGGAGTGGCCACATGCTGTCCTGCACAGGAGTAAGAGAACTTGCAGTGTGCTGTGCTGTGAAGAAGAATGGGAAGAAAAGACTGTATGTCCATGCTAAAGGAGAAGGAGGATATAACATGTATTTTAGATGAAAAACTTTTCTTGTCATTGTTAGTTTAAACTAACAAATTAGCAAATGTGTGGCATCAGGCTGCTATGGTCTCTGGTACCTTAGTTGATAGAGATATCTGGGTGTGAGTCCTTCCCTAACCACACCGATTTTGCTTCTTGGATCTGCCTGAATAGTTTTTAATATGAAGATAAAACAATACATTTACCCAAAAGTGCACTCATTTGTGCTGTTAGTCAGTTGTTCTGGCTGTCAGGAATAGCTGTGGCTTGGGAGAAAATGTTTTCTCTTTTATACTAGTGCACCACTGTTGTGTATAACTAGTGATGTGAAAACTCACCTCTTTTGGTATTCAAAAGAATTAACCATGCTTCTTACCTGAAGGACCTGTATGGAAAATGAGCTTTGGCATAGACTTTGGCATAAAGGTACTTCAACCTTACAGTAATACAGCTTGTTTATGCCATTAAAGTAGTTTAGAAAGGCTGTTGAGAGAAGGCAGAAAGTATGAAGAAATGTATTGTATTGAAAAAGAGAAACTTAAAGGACCTTATGTGTTGGTACCTGTTTATTTCTTTCTTTGCTATAAAGGCAACTCTCTAAACATGAGGCAGCACATACTTTTCTACTTTGATGTGCTTTCTGCATTCAGTTTCCATTGTGTTGAGCTGCATACAGCTAACATTGTTTTCTGTGGATGCTTGCTTTCTTCTTTAAAAATAATTAATCCAAAATTTAATTAAAAAAATCACTTTCCCAAACACAGTATTTCTTCATATTCTCATTTGCTGTATTTAGACTAATTTGTCTTGACATTGCAGCTGTGCTGCTCTTTGTGTTTCACAATCTTTGGAGTTTTGTTTCATTAAGAATGGAACTAAAGAATTTGGGGAAGGGGAGGGAAGAAGTGCTAGACTGTTAGAAGTTAATTTGCCGTAAACCAAAATGTTGAGAACAGATTACGAAAGCTATGAAGTGACATGTAAATGCTTGTTCAGTTTCACATTTGTGAGAAATAAGTCATTTAAGCTGTGTGCACATGAAATAGAAGTTTGGTTACAGCTACTGGGAATAGTTTGGTCTTATTAGTATATTCAAAAGCATAGAGGAACATGCTCAGAAGATTAGGAATTGATCTCTAGGTTCCAAAAAACTTAAAGGCTAAACTAGTTTGAAAAATTAGCTCTACTCTGTTCACAACAGCTCTATATGTTCTGTCTCTCCTACCTAGTTTCTATCTATCTAAAGTATACTGCAGGTTAGAAAATTCATGTTCCCACTATGCTTTTGGGGTTTGCTTTTTGATTTTGGTTTTTGTTGGGATTTTTTTTTCCCCTTAAAAAACCAGAAAGTTAGTTTTGGGTGAAGAAGATGCTTAACTTGCATTTCTCTATGTTGAACACTGCATAACTTCCCTGACTGTTCGCCTTTCTGCATCACAATTCCTTTCATCCTCTACATTCTACTTACTGGTTTCTCCTCAGTGTTGAAAACTGTGGTGTGTTTGTCATGAATAAATGACCCAGCTCTGACTTTAAATACTTCTGTGTTTTGGTTAAATGTCTTCCTGTGCAGCTGTGAGAGGTAAAATTGAAGCTTTGAGGATCAAACCAGAAGGCAGATAGTTCAATTAAACCACTTGACTTGATTTGAATTATTTTGGGGACCTGGTTCATGACCTCTAATGCCGTGGACAAAACCCATCTTTTGCTTGGTGTCTTCTAATTTTATTTTTTTTTTAAATGGAGGATTAGCATGTCCATGCATCACCTCAGAAGACTAATGTGGTCTGTGTACCTGTTCAGACAAACTCCAGATGGGAAGGCCACCCAGGAGGCATCTTGCCCGAAACCAGTCAAACTCTTAACTAGTTTGTCAGCAGCACAACAAGCGCACAGAAGACTTCAGGTCTGGTAGGCAGATGTAGTTGAAGCTGAAAGAAACTAGAAACAAGAAACTAGGTTGATCTGGTTTATGTAACGTGTAGAAAAACTGGGAATCAGAGTATGGAGGAAGCTGCTTTGATCAAGGATGCGTGTGGTGCCAGAAGCTCAGTAAGAACACTGATTTATTTAGGGATTGCTTATACCACGAAAGAATAACTTCACTTTGGGATTGTTTTTCCCAGCGAGAGGAGGCTGGGAGGAGCAGTGGGCAAGCATTTACTCTGAGCCTGGAAATGCATCCCCCGGTAGGGTGTGTCTGCCTCTGACAGTGCTTGTTTTCGAGTGCTGACTCCCAGCTGCTGCAGATGGCTGGAGGATGGCAGCAATTGAGATGACTTTCTCTAACATCCATTTAGTGGAGATGCTAATAGTTGACTGCTAAGTTTTCTACATATGATAGTTATGCTATCTTTATAGACTCCCTCAGCTTCAGATTTTAAGCGGATTTTTGGGATAATGTGCCATGACAAAGTATAGGGATTGCTCTGAACAGGCTGTCTCAGAACACTGAGGTCCCATGCAAAGATTTCCATTGATTTCTAATTGTCTTCAAAGCAGAGGAGCTGTGGTTTTTTTCCAATTGAGCCATAAATGGCTTTTAAGAGGTGACTTACATGAAGTGACTGTAGTTCTGCTGCTGGGAGTTGTTCAAGTCTGCACTTGAGATGCTGAAGACGTCACCCAAAAGTGTCCTCAACAAGCTGTGTTTGTCATGTGCCAATTTCATCTGGTTGAAAATGGGTTACTCTAGCCACAAGCTCTGAAAATTCAATTTTTATAATCTTTATGCTTTGATATAGTATAGCATAGTTGAATGGGCTTTCTGAAATTTACTAGTCTGGTTATGTTGCATATTTATATATGCATACATATATGACTTGAAAATTCTCTTCCTCAGCCAAGCTAAACATAGACACTTAAAGACACATTGTTATAGTTCACCATATTAGAAACTACCAAAAAAAAGGAGGGGAAAAAGCAGTGCATAGCAAAGATAATAGCTTGGTGCACTTGCCTGTTCATCTCTTGGAAGACAATACTGACTCATGCCTTGAAAGTGGTAGGAAAAAAATCTGTCACTACTTCTTTCCCTTCTTTCTCTACCCCAAGACACACTTCAAGGCCCCTTTTCTGTAGTTGCTGTGGTTTGCAGCCAGAGCTTCAGTCTGCATTATCAAGCTTTCTGGCAATGTGAAGTGGCAATCAGTCATTCCAATGTGATGTGGACAGATAGCTGAGACATAAGTGGAAACTGCTGATGGAGCTGACAAATGTTCGGGAGTGGAGTAAATGGTTTAGCAGGACTGAACTGGGAGCGTGGATGTTGTACAGGGATCAGGGCTGGCATATACAAAGTTGGTGTTGCAGTGTGCAAGGCAGGCTGCAAATAAAGAACACTCTGTAAAACTTCAGTGCCGTCCAAGCGAAGCCTCTTATTCGGGTGGCCATGCCCGATGATGACTCGGCTTTGTTGCCATGCAACATGGGAAGAGAGGCTGAAACTTTGTGTGCCTGGCACAGATTAGTTTAACAGCAAACTGAATTCTTGTCCGAGGCTCTGTGTAAGAGGTTTAGAGATCCCTGCCATGAGGAAAGAAACAAATGCAAGGCAGCTTGCTCTCAGATTATTTTTTTATAATTAGCTTTGTTATGTAGTTATGACAGAATCTAGGAGTTGTATGAATCAACAGTAGAAAAGGCAAGGAGTCAGGAGGTCTGTTAATCTTCTATCATCTGCCAGCTGTCCAGTGAAAACACTCTTTTGTGTGGTGTTAGGAGGTCTGGATTAGTCATTTAACACCTGCAGGCAAAAACGTTGTACAAGAACATGTGAAAATCATTAGAGCAAAACTGTCCTGACGTCTGTGATTGGAAAATGCAGACAGCATAAGAATGGAATTAGATGGATTCAGCTGTAGTTTGCATGTCTTTTTAAGAATGCAGCTGACTAGACTCAGACCATCAATTAAGCAAGTAGGAAATACTTAAGGGGCATTGCATGCTCTGCGTTTGGATACAAATTACATGGGAAGAGTTGGTTTTTGGGAGGATAAAGCATTCATGGTACTGAGTGAGTTGGAATAGATTAGTAGCTCTGTCACTAATAGATTAACATATTAACTAGGCATGTTTGTGATTAAAAAGCATTGTCTGAAGTTCTTGGGCAATTTAGAAGTGATCTCATATAGTACACTGACACCCTAAAAGCTGAAGTACATCATAACTACACATACCATTTTATTACTTCATTGATTTTTGTTGTAAATATGGTGCCCTGATTAATACTTATTTAAAATGGAGAAGTGTTGAGTCAGCTTCAGAAAAGAGGTGACAAAGATAGGTATTCTGGTAGGGGTGATCTTCCAGCAAGTACCTTCAATGTGTGTTGCTTAAAACTTAATGTTTTTAAAGGTGTTGACTCTGACTCAGGTTTTTAAACAGAAACAAATTTTTTTATAACCAAAATATAAAAATTGGAGGTTAAAATTAAAGTTTCGTCTTGAGACTTGCTTTGAGTTTCTTTTGTTTTATTTTTTAACACAAATGTATATCTTGTCTTTTTAGCTATAGCAGTGCTATGGATACTAATAAAGAT
This sequence comes from Haemorhous mexicanus, assembly GCF_027477595.1. Lineage (NCBI taxonomy): Eukaryota > Metazoa > Chordata > Aves > Passeriformes > Fringillidae > Haemorhous > Haemorhous mexicanus. The sequence goes on from NC_082341.1 coordinate 126,346,419, forward strand.
GGGAAGTAATTTAAACTAGCAGATGTTGGCTCTATTGTAGGTAAAAAGTAACAACAGCAAGAACTCCACCTGTAGTATTTCTTTTAATATAAAATACTGAAGGCAGTAAGTTACTTGGATAAAATTAGCAATACCTAACTTAAAAAATACTGTCAATAATTAAAACTGATAATTGGTACTGGTCTCAACAGAGATGTGCTGGATGGTGTGATTAAATACTTCACATTTTGTTTTCTGTCTTTTAAAATGGCTTCCGTTTTAAGGTCAAATTATCTCCTTCTGATAACTAGTCTCTTCTGGAAAAATAAACATGTCTGAGCTCAATTGATTCTTTAACTTTAGGATTTCTGCAGATATAATCCTTGCTGCCTCGCTCTTTGGATTCACAAACAAGCTGTAGGTTTTCTGTTAGCATTTTTGACAAACTGAAGTTCAAAACCTGTAAAATGATTGTATTTCTATATTCTTGATAATAAACTGAGAGTTTATGAGAACTCATTGCTAATCTAGCTTGTTCATGAAGTGTTTTTTTTTTTTATGTTCCTTATGTGTACTTTCTTGTTTTTTGTTGTTTTCTTTTTGTAGACGACTAAAGCATTCCTTCCCAAGATGCTGGAGATGAACCATGGACACATTGTGACAGTTGCAAGTTCCTTGGGGCTATTCAGTACTGCTGGAGTGGAGGTTTGTTAGACTATAATGAACAAAAAATTTGGCACTTTTTGCCAAAGATAAGTTTTTTAAAATATTATCAGCTAGAGGAAGTAAGGTCAAATCTTCAAAGATATTTGGAGGTTATGGTGCTGAGTACCATATCAACACATGGCTCCCTGTGAGTGGGAGCCACAGGACTTGGGCAGGCATTGCATTCATTTACTTGGATGGTGGAGCTGGCACTTAGAGCAAAATCCTAGGATGGCTGAGGCTTTCAGAATGCCAGGTGATCTTTGAGTTACCTGATAAATGTAGGAACTTGAAAGGAGCCATTCAGCCTATTCCTGTCAAGATCTTCGCTGCGAAGCTTGAAGGCAAAGGCAAGGACTTTTAAAAGTAATGTTTCTAGTTTCTCTGAGGAAATGACTGCAAATGTTTTAGAATAAATGGCTCACCTGCTTCACTAGCAGGTGTTTGAGAACTCCAGTTTGTGAGACTTGTCTGGTGCCTAAAAATAAGTTAGGACTACAGTTTGTAATTTTTAAAAGTCATTAGTACAAATGCAATTGTGAACAAAAAGCATCCAGTTAGGGAAAATTAATTAAGGTGTCTAAAATAAGAATGGTCATATTACCCCATAAGCATAGGCTTCTTTGCATAGAGGTAAGGCTCAATCCAGGACCTTAAACTGCAGTGTTTCATAACATAAATGAATGAAGATGGTGTAACTTAGGGCTTTTTAGAGTGTTTACTGTCTTGAGAAAGCTACAAGGAATTTCCTAGACTGGGTGTGACCACCGACAGAGATGGACACATCCAACTGAAAACACACTAAGTTCAGCAACATTAAAAAGTAATTGCATAGACAGCAGCAGTGTTTTTGTGCATCTCATAGAAAAACTCAAATCTTGGTTGCATCTTTTGTTGAAACTGACCTTAAAAATAACACTTAAGATTTTTACACCTGTGCCCTGCCAACTCTTCGAGCTTTTTCAAATCTGACCCAAGGTAGTATTAGGTATCTCAGTCCTTTGTTGCACCATTTATTATTAAGCAAACTGGTAATTGGAGTAACTTGTCATGTGAGCCTGCCTGATTCAAAGACTTGAATCCAAGGTAATATCCTCCCACATTCAATTTTCCTGCTTTCATGGTTCTGTGCTAATTACCTCAAAAGTAATGTGATAAATGAGTTGATGTGGTACTCTATTCAGTGAGTGTCTTTTGTTGTTGCTTTGATAATCTGTGCAGAATCACCTCAGGTATGCTGGCTTTGAACATCATTCATATCTATACCTTTTTTTTTTTTTTTTTCCCTGCTTCGATCATTGCCAACACAGGATTATTGTGCCAGCAAATTTGGAGTTGTAGGCTTCCATGAGTCTTTGAGCCATGAATTGAAGGCTGCTGAAAAGGATGGAATCAAAACTACTTTAGTCTGCCCTTATCTTGTAGACACAGGAATGTTTAGAGGGTGCAGGATCAGGTGAGTAGAATTCTCCTTCTGCTCTATGCTTGTAGTGCCTTAAAAGTATTTAAAGGTAACTCAAGTGTTACCATAAAAATATTAAATATTATATCTGCTTTAGTATATGTTAGTGTTGGGCTCAAAAAGAGACTTTCTGAATTCACTGTCTTCTGTCCTTTTGTACACATACAATGCAAGTTTTGAGCTATAGTCTTTGTAACTTAACAGTGAATATAAAAAAGTTCCAAAGAAATTGAGTTAATGAACTGTTCACAGATGTCTATGGTCCTTTGGGTATCATATTAATCTGTCCTAATCAAATGTTCCAGAAAAGAAATTGAGCCTTTCCTTCCACCCTTGAAACCTGAATACTGTGTGAAACAGGCTATGAGAGCCATCCTTACAGACCAGCCAATGATCTGCACACCTCGCCTCATGTACATGGTCACCTTCATGAAAAGGTAAGAACTGAAGTGTCAATTATTTGGCAATGCAATCCATAAAATACATGAGCATGTCCAGTTTCATGATACAAACACCCTCCCACCCACACATGCCATAGGTGCCATTTTGATAGAATTCATAAGTCTCTCTTGGCTTGCAAGCTTGTAGGTTGCTTGCTTGGGAAGTTTCATTTAACTGAGGTCCTGTGTATCTGTGCATCTTTGTTTTAACCTGCTTGTATCTTCCATCCTCCTTGGATTCCTATTTTCTTTTTAACAGACTTTTAATTCCACTGTTTGAGTCCCTCTTTAGGAATGGGGCATGAGGCAGCTATCAGCAGAGGAATCTCTAGCTCCTTGTTTCTAGAACAAGTGTGTGAGAAGGCCTTCCTACCTACAGATTCTTCAGAACTTGCACAGATATGGTAGATAAAATGAAAATTGGTGTTTTCAGAACTAATTTTCAGAGTCTAATAGATCTTTTGGGAAAAGATCTATTTAAAGGAATTACTTCTTTCATTCTAACACATTATAGTTTTAGAATTAAATCTTTTTTAATCTGTAACCAGGCTAACATTTCAATGATGCCAGATAATGCAGGAGCTGCTTCAATTCCTGTGATATAACATCACTTGAATTCTAGTTTATGGAGAACAGCTTCACAAGCATCTGTGTTTTGTTTTAAATCTATAGTGTGTGGGAGGAACCTATAAAATATAGCATTGTATTATTTTCTTTCTGTAAATGATGATTGAAACTGAGCACCTTGGTGTTTTTTATTCCACTTACAAGGGGGTTATTCTCCTCTGGCTCAAGCGTCTCTTGGTGGACAGGCTCACCAAAAAGTAGAGGTATATTCACTGCTCACCTCTTTCCTGGAAGAGAGATGTATGTGTCTATTCTGACACCAAATGAAGGCCACTGTCAGTATATTTAAGAACTAACTCCTTCACCCAGAAGCTCAGAGGGTGCTTCAGCGCTTCCTGCACAAGCGGTGCCTTACGGCAACAACAGCCACATCAAAAGGCCTTTGGGTTTTCTTGGTTCAACACTTCAGCTTCCAACAGGGAGATCAAAGCTTCTGCATAATCTGTGCCCCAGGCAGCAGCCTTTAGATCAAAGGCCCTCCAGTCACTGCACAAGCAGTACCGCTGGCCCTGGAGACACCTGTACCAGTGACATCTACTTCTTGGTGGTTCAATGGTCATTACTCCTCTAATGTCTGGAATTGTACTGCTTGCCACTGAACAAGTGCCTGCTGCTGTTCCCAGGGCCTGAGGAATCCCATTTTATTCTTTCACTAGAGACCCTGAGTATTACACTTGAAATAAAAACAATATTTTGTTCATGTGAGAGCAGGGGAAGGATCTGTAGCCAGGTATCCATCACATAATCACCTCTTGGAATTTTATCTGGAGGAGGGAAAGGAAATTGCTCTCTTTACTTTGGACCTTTCTTCTTGAGGATGGATGATTGAGTCTAGAATATAAATCAAGGTTGTTAGACATGTGGTGATCAAAGAATGGCATTAACTAACACTAATCCCACATTAAAGAATATCTGAAATGTCTGATGACCTCTGCTGATGTGGCTTTTAGCAGATGCTTTGCTTTTACCAGGCCTTCTGTGATGCCCTTGCCCCCCCCCCCATCCCCCGTGTCCCTGTTCTTTAAAACAAGCTATCATACTGCTTGTGAAGAAACAGAAAATCTGGTCTAAGATGGAAGCATGTGAATAAACAGCTTCTTTTTCCTTCCTGCTTGCCTGTATGATTGGGACTCTAGAATTTCAATTCTCTCTGAAAGTATCCCTGGGAAATAAAAGTCCCTTAGGTCTTTTAAGAAGACTCTCTAATAGGTATTACATTGTTTTTAAGGAGACCAAGTACCTAGTGCATGTAAGTACATGTACTTACAGGTGCATGTAAGCAGAGGTTTTGTTTTATGCTGTCTTCTAACAAATCTTACAACCTCTTTTTCCCAGTATTCTGCCATTTGAAGCAGTGGTATGCATGTATCGATTTTTGGGAGCGGACAAGTGTATGTATCCTTTCATCGCTCAACGGAAACAGGCTACAAACAACAATGAAGCAAAAAATGGAATTTAACACTTTTGGATGGACTAACATTTATAGGTGATTGCAATAATGTTACATGACTGAATTGTAAAGTGCACTTGCATCTAACAGATGCAAATGTCAGCATCTTACTGTGGCATTTTCTTGGGTCCTAAACCTGTGTATTGAACTCTAAAAATCAATGGATTTTTATATACTGTAAATAAAACTGACTAGAGTGCTTGGGAAATGTGATAGGTAACTCAAATGAATTTATGATGTAGCTGCCACCATTGTCCTTTAGAATATCACTGTATGTACAGTAAACTAGTCACACTACTTGTTCTAGGGATGCACTGTGTGATATCTTTTCCTTAGTCTGCTAAGGTTTCTAAGAGTTGTCTCCAACCAGAAGATGGAATGCTTCAGAAATGGTTTGGCTTTCCTTATGTTACTTAGGAAGGGAGGGAAATCTTGCAATTTTAGCTACTGCTCATGATCTTATAGCAAATTCAAGGACAGTTTCTGAATGCGTCTCTTCACTCGTTCACCCACGTTCTCTAAAGGACACATGGCCAAATTGTGGTGTAATTCTCTTTTGTTGCAACTGTGTGTGTTCTATTTAAACAAAGATGAAAAGAAATTTGTAAATCTCTGCCAATTCAAAGGCAAATGAATGTCTTACATACTGTCAAAGCAAACTTGTACTGGGCATCTGGTTTTTTTAGGAATGCAGTCAGTGATTTAATTTGACTTTTTTTCCAAGTTGACTTAATTTGAAATATGCTCTGTTCCATTTCCCTCTATGTGTCAGAGTCCAATTTACTATTATGGGCTACATGTTTCATTTCTTCTTCCTCATTCTTACTTCTGACAGAGTTCCCCCACCCCCCCAAGGAAACTGTTGTGTTGAATTCTCTAACTGGACTTGTGCCTAAAAGACAAAGCAATTCAGCTGAGATACAAACTGTTTATGTAAGTGCTGGGCATATGCCAATTATTAGCAAAGGAAAAATAGAATAATGCCTGATGCAACTCTACATTCAGAATATGAAAGGGTGTAAAGATTTTTTTTTTGAGTTGTACTCATGTTGTAGAACAGCAAATGACATTTTTACAGTATTTTTTGTAAAGCGAACAATTTTGTGCCTTGAATTTGGTAATCTGTATTAGTGAAGCATTGTAAAAGTGAAATTCTACCTCTGTATCTTAATGTATACCATCCACTTGTAAACTACTATCAGAAAAATTGTGATTACTTTTTTTAGAATGTCTTGTTAAATAGTGACCAATGCCTGTGGTTATTAAAGTGAGCCACCTTTTCCTTAAAATGTTGATTGGAATGTTTCCTTTAAAGACTGAGCGAACACAAACTACTTGTTCCACGACTCTTTGGTGTCGACACGGATCAAATATTTATGGCTCCACTCCTATATTCACTTTGTCAGCTACATGGTTTACAGTGTGATCTCTGAAGGCTATCAGTAGGTACTGTGAAATTGAGCTTTAGGAGCTGACAAATTTGTCTTCTAAACTCACTGATGAAGTAGCTGGTTCAAGAGGTTATGAAGAGTATTAATTTTGGTGTTCTGTAGACCTGCATTCCGATCTTTGAAAAAATGATCAGGTGTGGATGCAGTTTCAGTGAGTTAAAAAGTAAATATAGTTTCAGTACAGCTGCAGTTATTACTGCATATACATAGTACACATATAAAATAAAAAATTGGTATCTATGTCAAGAACAGTGTTGTTAACTAACTCTGTTTAGAAACTAATTGAAAGGAGAAGAAAATTTTTACATTAACCCTTACTTCAAATTCCATGCTCTTTTTCAAAAGTCATTAGTATATTTCCCAAGGGACAAATTACCTCCCATGTTCTTACAGCAAAGTCACAAAAGCAAGTATGACAAATTTATTCTATTGCATAGCATCATTGTATTGCACTTTTGTTTACTAAGATGTCTCAGTCTCTGCTGCTGTATCAGACTAAAAAGCAACTTTTGAAGTCTGATGTATTGATACTTGACACTAACTAGCCTAACAGAAAAGGAAAAATAAGCTGACCACCAACACCAAGGTGTTCTATGAAGCATTCTGCCAATTTATAATGTTTACTTAAAAAGCAAGTTCCAAGGCTTGCCGAGTTTTACTTTATTATTGGATGTGTGATCATCCTGGTTTCTCTAAATTTACTACCTTTTCTCTCTGTTCTTCAACTGTGTGGCTGGGGGGTGGCTTGTGGGTGTTGCTCTCTGTGAGCATATTTCTAAAACTCGTTCTCTTAACTTTTCATCTTCTTTTCAAATGTCAGTCATACACATAGAGGAAGGGAATACCAGATGCCTCATAGATCTAATGAGAGTTGCTTGGGGGGAGAATATTTGAGGCTGTATACTACTTGTCTTGCATAGTGGGAGACTGAGCCTAAATTCATTCAAGCCTCCAAAAGAATTCAGCTTGTTAGCTTTTCTGATACACATGAGCTACTTTGGAAATAATCCCAAAACTCCTGTCACCTCTAGTCACACCTTAAAAAAAATCATGTAAAGAAGTCAATCTCACCTCTCCATGGCGGTTTTCTGTTGACTGGATGATTTCCCAGTTGGATGGGTGATTCCTATGAAGCAAGAAGAGATTTGTGACAGGATGGAGTGGAAATGGAGGTATCCCTTTTTTATGTTGCCCTAAATTGCTGCAAATACCATGTGATGGTGAGAGTTTCCTTTAACACAACAACCAGAAACTATGAGAATTGTGGCTCTTCAGGGCTGTGGCTGAGAGACTTTGCTAATTCACACAAAGCCAGCCTAGTTTAAGTAGCTCAGGTTAAAGTTCTAATTTAATACTTTAGACTAGTAGCTTAATGTAGGAACTTTTTCCTTCATTCTGTAAGACAGTGAATGCCATGAAAGATTACTGTTAAACCCAGATGAGCTGACTTGGGTGCACCTTTTGGTATTTTTTGTCTTGCTGTAACAACCTGATGGGATATGCAGCTGATAAGAGTTTTTTCAGAAAGCTCCTGTCTTAATAGTGCTAATCTTAAAGCCATGTAAACAAGGTGTTTGAAGATCATTCTGTAGCAGTGTACTTCCCTGTGAGCAGGACAATTTGCATCACTGGTTCATCTATAGGAGGCTTCTAGGGCTTCTACTCTATTTTCTAGTCTTTAAAAAGAATCTAGGGTTGCCAGACCTCTAAACTTGGTGTACCCACTCAGCCATTGGAATGAGATAGACAAGCTTGGTATCCTTGCTTTTGGTGTCAGTAGTTTCCTGTATAATGTGCTTGCAGGTTATTTTATGTATTAATGTAGTTGCAGCTTGGAGCACCTAAGGTGGATGCCCACTGTAGTATGAATTGTTCTTTCCCCCCATTAGGCCTGTCTGTGTATTTAGAGTTGGTAACACACAATATATATTTATCTTACCTCATAAGGACTTGTGCAGAAGGCCTGAGTGAGGTGAGCTACTCAGGAACAATACCCTTTGTCTTCATAATGATGAAATAATTCAGCAGCAACCATTATTCTTAACATTCAAACACCATCATAATCTGTCCTAACTTTTGTATATAGACAAACCATTATGGGTCTTGTCTTCAGGAGCAGCTTGGGAAAATTCAGAGGGATCAGAGCTGTGTAGTGAATGCATGTAAAGATGTAAGTCATGGGCCACAATGGTTCTGAAAGTGTGTGCCTGCTCAAGAATTTGATGCATATAAAATCATTAAACTAACCTCTGAATTTGATTCCTAATTTTTCTTGTCTCTGGATAGATAAGTCCTCTCTTCAACAAAAGGTGATAATCATAATGCAAATGGTAATTGGGTAAGTATTTTACCTCAGGAGTTTGTTTCTTTCCATTAAAACCCAGGTTTTCCAAGTACAGAAGCTTTGGGGCTCTGCTCAGCTTTCCATTGCAGCCAAGTTCATAGCCCACAAGCAGGAAATACAACTGTCAAAGAGATGAGGTCTTCTAACAATCCTTGAAACAGCAGATCAGGCAGAGTGGTTGATGAAGGCACCTATTTAAGTGTTACTTTGTTCTGAGGCTCCTAAGCCTAAATTCCAGATGTTTAGTCACACAGCTTGCAAAAAAAGGCTGGAGAGTCTAGGGACAGTACCCAACAAAGTTAGAAATGTAGTTACAGAAACCCCAGCCCCCTGGTATTCTAATTAGCCCGCCATGGTTTTTCCCTGACCATTAAATTCTGATGTATCTAGTGACAGAAAGTGTGGCTTTATAATGGCTTCAGTGAAATGAAGAAATTCGTAGTAACTTTATTTAAACATAGCTTAAGTAGACAACCCAAATATTTAAAATAACTTTAGAAATAACATTCCAGCTTACATACTTATCTATCTGCTTAGTGCTGACAATACACAAGCAATTCATTTCTTCCACAATTTCTTTTTTTGAGCTAAATGATGAATGCTCAGAAGTCAGGATCAAGTGTTTGTGCCTAAGTTAAATTGGCAGGATGTTTGGTTCCCTCTTCCTAAGAAGGGTAATTGTAGCACTTAGTTAAGGAGCCACAATGTATTTGGAAAAAAATCAAACCTTTAAACACATCCCTGTCTGTACAGGCTGACCAAACTGCCTTTAAAATGTTATCTATTCTGATTGAAAACATTTTGGCAAACAATGTGCCTGGGCCAGTGCCTATGGAACTGGAATGACTGGAGCTTTTCTCTCCTAATCCAATTATCAATAAAAGCTGCTGTGGCAGTAAGATATGGGGAATAGCTAATGCTGAAGCATTTGGAAAGCTAGTAGCTGTATGCAGGGACAGGTTCTTAGTGGGAGAGGAAGAATGGGGTGCTAAGATGGCTCCAGGGATCTCCCCTTTGTACCTGCTCTAGCAGCTCCTGTTGCAGGGTGTGTGCATGCACAGTGTCTGCTGGTGCTGACATCCAGCCCTCCCTTCCCATGGCAGCTGCAGGCAGCCACAGCCCTGAGCTCATCCACCAGGGCCCTTCTACACATAGCCCTGCACAGGAGTTATTCTGATATAGCTGCACTTCAGTGAGTGGAGCTGTGTGTGTGTTTGTGTGTGTGTGTGCTACCTTTATATCTTGAAATAAGCATAAACTGTTCCAGCCCAATTTAAACAAGGATACTCTGGAGTAAGAAGTTCTGCGCTCTGGGACTTGGGACTAGCCAGTGCCTTTGGAATGCCTGTCACACTGCCATTTCCATCAACCATCACATCTAAACAAGCCCTTAGAAGATAATTACAAACTTTCATTCGGATGCAACCACTTAAGATACAGATTAGCAAAGTTAGCTTAAACTTGTTCTATTTTCTTAACAGGCAAGTGCATTTGGATCCATGTTAAGAACAAATGTTACTCAAAACAAGTTGGGTCTCTACATAGATCAGTAGTTAATGGGCAAACAGAAGCATCCCACACTGATTAAGGATGTTAGGTTATCCTGCCATGCTGAGAGCCAGGAATATTGACCTCTGCACTGTTTTACAAGAGCTTCTCCCTACTTAAAATTTTGGCATGTAAAGTAAGGAGTTATATGTCAACAGTAGGATTGGAGCAGCAGGTGGAATTAAGGTCTCCCAAATATCTCCAAATTTAGCTAGTGTCAGTGCTCTTCATTTTATTGGCGTCTTCAGAGGTCTCACCATCAAGTCTTGTCTCGTGGCTCCTATTAATTCACCATGGTAGCAGCAGTGTCATGCAGATACAGCTCCAAGGGCCCAGTGTCTCCTCAAAACCTCTGCTTTCCCAGGGCTTGCCTGTGAACTGCAGTGCTTGAAATGCTGAGGGCTGCCAGCTTCTTGTCCAGCAAGTCCTCACCATGGTGGAAAATAAGCATGAGGCAGATGGGACCAAGGCTTCTATTGGAGACATCATAAACTAGAACAGTCCAGCAAAAGTATTGACATGTGGATTTCCTCATCTCTTGTATCCACAATCCAAACAACCTGAGAAAAAATGCCAGCTTTTCTCTGCTTGCAGTGACTCTAAACAAAGATAATTTAAACAAATTGTCTTCTGTATTTTATTTTTGAATTACAGAAGTGATCACTTGTTCAGTTCTTTAAAAATTTTGACATTTAAAACTAACATATGACTCATGTCATACATCATCTGTAGCATGTGAAAAATAAGGTACTCCATTAGTCCTGGGACTAACCTGGGAATTTTGGAGGAATACTAATACTTTCTCTTGGTTCTGAAAATCCAGGTTGTTCAAGCAGTCATTCAGTCTCTTTTGCATCTTTATTTTGTGTAGCAAACTACAAAAAGTGAAGCAATTAGAAGATGTGTAATTGTTCTTACTAGATGGGATAACAAAACTAAGTAACAGGCCTATGAAGAGTTTATAAGTTTTGGGGATATGTTTTAAAAATAATTTCAACCAGATTTTAATATGGAGTCTTTATTTTTAGGCAGAGCACTTCTGAGCCACAGCTGTTGGTAGATGGTGTTTTCTCAAAGAAATAATTCATTTCTCGTTTGCTTGAAGGGAACAGTAGTAACTTTCACCAAGCCACAGTCCAGGCCAGGTTGGGGCTGGGACTGAGATGGGGACAAGGACCACAGGATAATTTGTCCCCAAGTTCTTCACACCTGGATGCTAACTTTTAGCTGAAATTAGTGGCTACAATAGACTTGGAGAATTGTTAGGATTGTTCCCAGAGTCTCCAACAAGCAGCTTTTACCTTTCTCTGTCTTTTTGGTATTATAAATATTTGCAGTCCCCTGTGGAGGTTCTCCTCTGAAGACCTAGAGCACCTAATAAGAGCAGTCAGGTCAGCCAAGGTAACCCCTTTTTACTGAAGGGACAAAATTGCACATGGAATTCCTCAGCTCTTGAGCTTGTGGGACCCAAGTTTCTTGTTTTCTAAAAAGCCCTGCATGTTTTAATTTTTTTTCCTTCCCCCGATGCTTGAATGATCAGATGTGGAGATCCTGTCAGTGTTCCTGGGATTCACCTTGGGAAGTCAAGCCTTTGTTACTAAATATTTGGAAACGGACCTAAAATTATACTCTCACTGGGGACTCATAACACAATCTGCTGCCTTGAAAATTCTTACACGAAACAGCTTGTGGGCCTGGGATGGCTGGGAAGCGGAGAAACTAATACGGCACTCTGGGCCAGAGGGAGCAAGGCAGAGCAAAAGCTAAAGCCCCACTGGGAAATTCATGAACCGCAGCTCCTACAGCTGCTGTAACTTCCTGCTCTGTCACTGTCTGGAGCTTTTCCTCGAGTCTCGCTCCCTGAAGACAATTCCAGTGTCATGGTCAGGATTCTGAGCTTTCTCACCTGTTGAGGTGCTGCATCCTGGCCTTCTCTTCCTGCCAGGGCTGCCAGGTCCTCTCCCAGGGGAAACAGGAACCCAATTGCATGGGCAGTGCGAGAGCTCCCCATCTGTCGTGTAATTTTCACAAGGGGAAAGGGGAAGTTATTTACCATCATCTTTGTGATTTTGCTTCTCTCCCAGCCTACACTGGGAAGTTTCAAGTGCCCTCAACAAAGCAGGAGAGAGAGCGACCACTTGCAGTCTGGTCCATGCATGGAGGTGATTTTTTAGGCCGAGCCTTCTAAGCTAGAGAAGTTGTGCCTCAAGCCTCTGTGCTGCACTGCCCACCTAGAGCCCTATGAAAGCATCTTTAGTCCTGGAAAATTCAAATGTGAGGACACAGGCAAAGAGTACATATCTGCAGGGAGCTCCAGTGCCCATGGACAGTCATTTTCTGTCAAACACATTTGATTTCTTCCCAGGCAGGAGCCTGTTGCAATGCATCTCTATCAAGCAGAAAGGAACCACACATGGGAGAACCTCACCCATTAAAGAGGACCAAGCAATGCATTGGTTTCTGAAACTTGGAACAAGTCCTTCCCAGCTTCACCAGTACCCTGGTCTCTGAATGGCACATCATGCCCGGTTGTGCCATCAGCCATGTGAGGTGGTACCCTTGAGGAATGGATCCAGATCAAATTAAGTCTTTCCACATAGGAGATGTTGTTGAACTGCTTTCACTCATCCGAGTTGTTAGGCCAGAACTGACATTTGAAGCCATCCAGGCAGGGTCCCATTAAAATCAGCAGGACTTGCTGGAGCTGGACACTTTCTCTGAAGCAGCCATTGCTTGTGTGCCAGCAGCAGAACTAACTGGGAGGATTTCTCTTGTGCCCTATAAATATCCACCTTCTCAGCAGACTGGCAGCTGTCTGGACTAGATAAATTATTGACTTTCCACCTGGTGTCCTGTGAAGGGTTCCTACTGCTGTAGTGTTGTATAGCTTTGCCTCTCCTGTGCCTGTGCTGAATTCCCTGACTAATGGAAACCCAGTACTGGCTGCAGCTCCCCAGATGAGCAAGAGAGCTGGTGAAGGACAACTAAGATGCAGAGGGAAGAGAAGCATAAAGGCTTGTAGGAGACTCTCCTCAAACAGAGCTGTGTAGTAGCAGTATTGCGACATTAAATCACTGTCTACTGTTCCTTTGAATGTTCCACTGGTTTGTTCCAGCTACAGATTCCTGGCAAAAATTGTTATTTGTTCTCACATGTTACTTAAAAACACATTATTTGCATTTTATCTTTACTGCAGATTTTTTTTTTTTTTTTTTTTTTTTTTTTTTTTTGGTGCAAATCCTTCCTGCATGAGTACCTCTGCCTTCTTCCTTAGACAGTCATGCTGTGTTAGGTCAAACCCCAGATTTTCAAACCAATCTGTCTTTGAGTTTGTAGCTTGACTCACTTGGACACTCCATTTAACTTCTAAATCTGCTTCACATGACAGTTCTGTATATCTCTAAGCAGTGAGTGTGCTTGCAAAGAGCAGCGATTATTAGTAAGCACACATGCAAAGCAGACTGGCATTTGAAAACAAAGCTTGAGCACAGAGAAACAGAATTTTATAGCTGTCTACAATGCATGAAAAGCAGATCCAGCAAACAAATACCCCCCTAGTTCTTAAATCTGTATTTTGAACTGACTTTCAACCAGGTGTTTCCACTTTAATTTGATCCCAGGCATTCCTAGAGGTGATGTAAGATCCAGATCCACAAGGTAATAATGAAGTCAAGAGTTGAAAAATTATCAAGGCCTAATCTGGCAATTTAGTCCCTTGTAAATCATTGTGGTTAGTTATTGCAGAGCCCTTCTTACCAACCAAGTTCTCTTGAGGGTTTGCGTTAACTTCACCACCTGTTTAACTGTCAAAGAGATAAATTTCCTTGAAGGGAATCCTCCACTCCTGCTTTTATTTATGTCAGGGGTGGGGAGAAGAGGATGAATTGACTGGGAAACTTCAGCGACAAGGGTCTACATGTGCTGAATCAGGGATTGATGCAATTCACTTACTCTGTTTGAGATTACACATAAGGTCCCAAAATGAAACGTAGAATTGAGAAGTTCATCTGGCCTCTTTGCTGGATGAAAAGCTCTAATGAAATATAGACAATTGATGTTTTTTCTTCTTTTTCTCTTTTTTTTTAAACAATCAGATGCAAAAGCCAAAAGATCACATCAGTTATTCTGTAACCCAATACTTCCTGTTTTTCAGAGAACCTGTGCATTCAACATCTCAGTAGCTAATACCCAAAAAGTCCATCAGTGAGTTTGAAAATGATCTACTGGGAAATTAGCAAAAAACCAGGATAATAAAAATAGATCAGTGGGATGGAGCCTGGAGCCTTCAGCTAACTCTCTGGGTTGCAGGAGTAAACCATGAGTTAACTTGTAAGCTCTGACAAGTGTTAATGAACTGAGTAGCCTGTGTCTTGAATCAAAGATAAAGCAAAATACTTTCACGAGTTCAAGCTAGAGACTGTTACACAAAGTATAAGCTCAAATTCCTGCTCAGGCTTTTTTTTTTTTTTTTTTTTTTTCTCCCTTCTTTTAAGAAAGTCCTTTGAAACAACTGAAACTTGAGTGGACAAGAAGTAAAGAATGAAAAAGATATTTTAGGTTTTAAATCTGTTATTTTCTCACAGAGCAGTTGCTTATGGCTGTATTTTCTACAGTTTCCTCTGTTTGAAATGGTACAGCTTCTAGTTTGGGCTTTGTAGTGAGTGGTTTTGGGTATGGACAGACACGTGCCACTGCTCTCATTTTTGCCTCCTGTCTTTCAGCCCCCCCAGTCTGCATCCAGAATCCATGGCTTATTCTGTATAAAATCTGTCCAGGGGCAAGCAGTTTGCTACTGCTCACAGCAGTTTTCCATGCATGTCTCATAAGTATATTAAACCCAGTATATTAATAAGTATATTAAACCCAGTGAATTGATGCTGCCTCTGCTGAACGGCAAGAAAACAGCTTCCACTGCTTCTCTACGCCATCAGTGCTCCCCACAACACAAAGCAACTAGTGTGAAAAAACCTTTTACCTGAATTTAGACAGTGTCACATTTCCTTGGCTCTTTAGGGGTGCTTTTTTGTTATTCTGTACTCTTGGAGACTGCTGGCAGCAGAGGAAGGGAGGCTGTACCTCCACTGGCATGAGGGTAGAGAACTCCTTGTTCCTCCAGGCTGGTTTACCTGCCAAGGCAGCAAGAGCAACCAACAAGCTGCTCTTTATCAACAGGGTTTTTCAAAGATTTATGAGAATATGTAGCCTTGGGAGGGGGTGGAGGGACATCCTTTCAGCCACAGACAAGATCTGTATTGAGAGATGTAAACTAAGGAGCTAGTCAATAGACATAAACCTGCAGAGCTCTGGAAGATGCCATGAATAAAGCTGGGAATAAAAATGCATCTGAGGAAACTGGAAAAAGCAAGTAAGATGATATAGAGTTTAGGGAATACTCAGGATATGATTCAGAGATTTTTTTTTTTTTCAGGGTGAGAATCCTACATGTTCTTTGTGATCAGCTGTATTGGGGGCAATGCCAGGACTGTGGTCTTCAGCACTCTTTGTCCTGTTCTCCCCGGTGGGAAATGGGGGAGAGGGACAGAACTGGAACTGAAGCTCTAAACCACACCTTTTGGGGGCACTGGAAATGTCTCCATGTAGATGAAAGCCTTTCTAGCTCACTGGGAGCATAGTGTCAATTAAGCTGTCATTGAAAGTATACTCTATATCCTAAATGCCCACTGGCATTTTTGGAAAGACTAACTAGTTTTAGGTCCCAAATCCCAACAGTCCACAGCCCAAAAGACCTTGGGCTGTTTACAAATCATTCACTGAGTTAAATCCATTACATTACTTTGATTATACTAATGTTACCCTTTTTTTGACCCAAATTTTAGCCAAATATGTGGAGCTGCAGGTGTTGTATGGGAAACAGAAGGTGGAGTCAGCTGTCTCGCTGAGACAATCCTGTTTACTTACAAAAAATTTCAGAAACTATCCTTTCTCTGGAGGTCTCAAGCTGCAGGTGACAGTCCTTTTGCTCCGTGTTTCACATTGCTGTCAGCCAGTGCTCCATTTGGGATACTGCCTCTCCCCAGGCTTTTCTGAGAATCACATGTCTGGACAAATTTAGCAATGCAGGAACCACCCAGGCAACATAGGAAGTGGTATGACACTGTAGCCTGTTTTTGGGGAGTCTTGGAAATGCATTTTTTAAAATGTTTTGTCACTGAGATAAAAATTAAAATATTGAATAAGCAACCAGAATTCAGCTGCTTTCCAGTCAGGTCCCAGAACATTCA
This sequence comes from Haemorhous mexicanus, assembly GCF_027477595.1. NCBI lineage: Eukaryota > Metazoa > Chordata > Aves > Passeriformes > Fringillidae > Haemorhous > Haemorhous mexicanus. The sequence goes on from NC_082341.1 coordinate 126,362,667, forward strand.
GCTGTGGAGTGATGGTCCTGTCCATGCTGCCTCATTTGCTTCTGGCTCAGCTTCAGCTAAGAGAGGCTCTGAGGAGCTATGTGGTGGGAAAGGTCCTGTTGCAGACAGCAGTGGCACAGCTTTGGCTAATGCTTCCTTCTTCAGTCAGAACATTTCAGGTTTGTTTCCTAGAAGAAAGACCTACTCTTTGTCAGGGACCCAGTTTTCTTCTTTCAGTTTTTAGCCTAAGGGCCAAATGAACATTCAAAGCAAGCTGGGATGGGACATCTTTGTGCCCAAGGAAAAAAGTGGGATGATAGATGATTTTGCAGTTTTGAATTCTTGCTCTTTGCAAAAGTCAGACCCATAAGCCTCTTCTTTTCTGTGACTAGAGATCTTCAAATTTCCAAATGTAGAGCAGCTCAGGCAACCAGATGTGCACAACTCCCTGACAAATTGCTGACTGCAGCAGCAGATAAACAGTCAGGTCTGTGTGGTCATAGGTTGTTCTGTGTCCAGGCTGCTCAGCTCAAGCAAATGTGAGTTGGCTTTAAACTCTCATCTCCTGTTATTTAGCTCCTACATCCTTCCTTTGCCTTCATCAGCAAACTGGAATTAGCTGTATCCTCTCCTGACTTGGGCAGGTGGCAGGTGAAGTGCGTGGGAGACTTGTTGATAGACAGTGTATTTGTGTGTGTGAAAAATGATCACCTGATCTACAGCCAGTTTCTCTCCACTGTGATGTGCCAGCTTTCAGTGAGAGCCACACTTTCAGAGGAGAGCTGGGAGATTTTGTGGGCCAAGAGCTTAGGAGACACATGGAAAAACAGAGCAAGAGGGATGAGAAGCTGGGATGTGATGATCACTTTGGATGACTGGCCTTGACTGGCTAAGGTGACAGTGACCCAGGAGGACACAGTGGGGAGAGGGATCTGATAAGGACCAGTGCCAGAGTGAATTTGCATTGACCCTAAGTGGAAGCCATCTCCTCAGACCTAAGTGTAAGAAAGGTGATCAGACTTGTGCAAGCAGTTTATTCTGTCATTTCTTAACTGTTGAGTCCTTGGATCATTTAATTACAATATCTTTCACTGTGTTGATAAGAACATATAAAACATACACATGCTTAAGATATATTAAAATGAAAAAAAATAACCCAGCACTTCAAAAATAACATTGGTCTTATAGAGAACTAATTAATATTTTCCCAATCCCTCTTTCTAACTGTTATCTTTCTGAAAAATGAGAAAGAAACTCTATAAAAGATAAAGCTGAAAAAGAAAGAGCCAATGTAATCAGAGTTGCACAGAAATTTAGGGTTAAATCCCACTGGCTATTTTTAAAATATAACCCTATAGGGAGAAGATTTTGTGTGTTCAAAGGTATGAATTAAGACCATGTGAGACCAAACTCTGAATTTCCTGGCTCATGTCAGCCTAAGCCATTATGAAAAAGTGTGTATAGAGGTGTGGGCACTTACAATTCATGCCTTTCGGCTATCTGGGGTACGCTTTCGTGTTATTCATATATGAAATTTAACAAAGAACTTGGAAGAATAAAGCCTGAAGACGTAAATCTTCAATTATAATCTGAATACACACACTTAATTATGAGAAAACAGCCAAATCAACCAGTAATTTTCCAAACATGTGAGTTTAAGATGATTTATTGGCACTTGGGTGCACGCACATGTACACACACACAGAGTTGCTTGCATCCAGCTGTACAAGAAATCTCGGAAAATATCCCAGTCTGCTTTACAGAATTACGGTAAGAAGAATGTGACACCCTCTGCCATTATGTTTGCTGCCAGTGATTCAGGCGGGGGTGGAGGGGGAAGGGGGAAGCTTTTGGCAGAACAGCTCAGGGTCCCCCTACACTTGAACTTTGAATAAGCAGTGACTGTATCTTCAGGAGAACTGTGGGTGTTAGAGCAGGACAGTGAGATAGAGGAAGAGTAAAAATACCTCAGCAGGGGTTTTCCTTCTGCTTTATGGAAAGTGATGCAAACCCATTCGTGAATTCCTTGTAATGGGAGTGAAGAGGGACACAGGATTATTTTCTTTTTGATTAAGGCAGACAGCGGTCATCATTCTTAGTCACAGCTATCTCACAGCGGCTGAGCAGCTCTTCTGTCTTCACCTGGCTTCATTGCTCATCCAGTGTCCTGGGAGACTATTCCCAACCAGATTTGAGAGGGCTGTTTGGATGAGAGGAGCTTTTAAAAACAAAGTCTACTTCCTTGTGATTAATCCCTTTCTGATTTCTGATTTCTGGAGCCACCTCCAGCCAAAAGTGTGGCTGATTCTGCATCCACTGATACTGTATCCATCCATCCATCCTTCCATCTATCTGTCTATCTATCTATCTATCTATCTGATTTGCTGATTTGTCTTTGCCTTATAGGAACAGCTCAAGAAATGTCTGAGAGAGTTGCAGCCTTTCCCATCATCTTCACATAAGCAGGACTACCTGAAAGTGAGGGTTAAAGGGCAGCTCTGTCCTGGTACAATTTCAGGATCCCAACCTTTGCTGAATCTGTGGGGCTGGGAGACTAAACCCAGCCCTCCTGGGGCTTTGCTGGGGCAGAGTTTCCTGCCCATCCCCACAGTGAAGGGCTTCACTGCGGCTGGGCTCCTCAGCAGTGTTTTCCCCTAAATAGGCTCCTGGGAGGAGCAGCAGAACTCTATCCTGCGCTGGCATCATACTTGCCTTCATCTGTGCTGGGGTCACTGAGAACACCCTGCTATTGCAGTCCCTGGAGTGTTTGAAATGAGGGTTGAGGAACCCCAGAGTGAAAGAAGAAACATTCATGTCTTACAAATGAGAAAAGAAGTTGCTTCACAGACTACAGCCTGCGAGAAACAAAGGGTGCCTAGTGAAAAAAACATAAATGCATTTACCTGGGCACTCCCAGGTACACCTTGTTTAGACAATCAGCACCCACTGGGTCTTTCTGTTCTTCCTGAACTTAACTCAAAATATAAATTTATTTTCCACATAGACTTTGTTAAAGATATGGGCACTTCAGGTGTATCTATTTCATGTGTTATGACTAAAATCCACATTAGATCAGCTCATGTAGCCAGCTAAAGTTTTTCCTTTTCCTTTAATGGTTGTTTGAGACCCACAGCTAGTATCTAAGAGCTTCCTGACTGTTTATAATTAAACTGTATCCCTGAAAATATTACTGAATCCTATCAAATTCTTCTCATATTTCCTTCCAAATCAACTCTACCCTTATGAGCTGACAATTACGTATTATGCCTCATGGCAGGTTTTCAAATAACATACCAGAACTGTGTTTGCCACTTGCTAGCCCTAGTAAATTTGATATTTACTCTGTCATCAGCTAAAGTGCGTTGGGCTCCTGTTGTGTGACTTTGGGGATTTGCTGGGGTTTCTATAAAACACAGGCCAGCTGCAACAGTGAAGGCAGTTCGCTTTAATAAGCTAATAAATACATTTAATGACCCTCATTATGTCTCACAGTGATATCTGGTATTAAAGTGCAAGTGTTAGCCCGAGAAGAATGTAAAATAGAAAGTCCCCTGCTGAAATGGTGAAGTCTGTGGGTGTACATGTGTGTACACACAAACACACACACATATGCATATAAACCCACTGGAAGGTTCCTAGGGAAGATTGCTATGGCATTTATTTTTCATTAATTCTTGAGAGATTTCAGCTGTCTTTGCAGATCGAAAGAAGAAAATATTTTAAGCTCTAGGAGAATAGGGGAGATTGGAGTCTTAGGATAGACCTGCCCTAACAGGAAGATAAGTGCTTGCTGGCCAGCAGACACACTGCACCCAGGCTGTGCCACTGGTGGGTAATTCCCCAAAATAATTCCCCATGGGGCATCTTGTGCTTTCTTCTAGACTGGGGGAGGAGGGTCTGAAATCCCACAGCTTTGAACTGCAGTGGTAAAATTGGTCACCAAGTCTGCCCTGGGTGTGTGCACCAAAAGGCTCCCCTTGGGGCTGACAGATTGGAAAATAAACCAGTCACCTTCATTTACACAAGCTGGAGATAACACCAGCAGTGCAGGCACCGAGCCTCCTCCACCCTGTGGAGCTGTTGGCTTTCTGGGCACTCTCCTTAAAGGATGCCATAGATAATCCCCCAGGCCAACATCCTGGGGTGATCCTCCCACCACCTGTGAGACTGTTCTGCCTTGATGTGAGGGAGGGCGACCACCCTAAGGAGCATGGAGAAACTGGAGGTCCATGTATCTGCTTCCATGCTTTGTATTTGCAGCCAAAAAAAGCCAAGGAGGGGCTATGACTGTGAAGAAGGGCAAAAGCTTGTGTGTGCCTGCACATGGTATGGTGAACATCACAGAGGACACAGCATCAGCCAGTACCCCAGACAGCTGAAATGAATCTCCTCCAGGGCTGGAACTGGCCAAGGCAAACCAGCACAGCCTCTGGAGGGACACCATTATCCTCAAGGGATGTCTCCCCTGCTCAGACTGCTATGGACTCAAGCACAGCACCAAGACTGCTATATAGAAGAGTAGGGAGATTTGTCACTTCAGGCTAAGTGGAGGCTATAAGGGGTTTTAAAAATCCACTTCCTGATCAGGTTGGATGGACAAAATAAAAGGGAGATGCTATATGGGGAAAACATTTGAAGTAATTAAATCAAAAAAGAACAATTTCTTATTTCAAAACAAATCTTCTGGTAATGTATTCAGCATTGGGTTGATGAATCAAAATATGCCAATCACTAGATCATCTGTACCCAAATGTCAGATGTCCTCTAGGCATAGACATATCTTTTTCATGTACAGTATAGATAAACTCATGAATTAACAGGCTAGAATGAATTGGAGCGCCACAAAAAGCAGAGGAGAGAGGCTTGATTTTTTCTATTGTCATCAGAAAAGCAAGATTTATCTTAGAATTCCAAATATGTCCAATCTTTATTTTTAGTTAATATGTTAATCCGCTTAGCAAAATCTCCCTCTCTTGCAATGCCCCTCTGCTTTCCTGCTTGTGGGAGAGAAAATGATCTTGATTATGAAAGAATCCACTCAGGCCTTGTTTTTGGTCATTTTTCCATAAACACAGAAACTTTTCTGTGTCAGTCAGGCAATGTATTTGCTCTGTGACTTTCCAAGCCAGGCCACACTCCTGCACACTGTAAGGAGGGAGGATGGGAGGGAGCTCTGAGGGTGTGCCCACATGAGCTCTCTGCTCTGGGCCCTTTGCAGAAGGTCCAGAAATGCCATGGTGAGCTCTGTCTTCCTTCTCTCTCCATGCACAGCCAGTGTTTTCACCCCACAGGGGCCCCAGATAACTGCCTAGCCTCAGCCAAGCCCTTTTCTGGGAGCAGTGTGCATCTAATCATGACTACAATTTCCCTGGCTGCTGGGAACATGGGTGCTCACATCAGATATGCCTTGTGGGATTCTCTGATAGTGGCAAGTACAACGAGCCACATTTTTGCTTTGATCAACGACTCTCATCAGGAACAAACTGATGAATGATAGCTTTTGGAAAGAGGTTTTGTAGCAGGTCAGGAAGATGTAGGACAGGCTGTAAAGAACTGGACCACAGGGTTTCAGGGACAAAGGAACTGTTTGGACAAGAGGCTGCAAGCAGGGAGAGCCAGAGATGAGGCTGGGACCTGCAAAACAGGCTGGTCACCCAGCAGCAGAAAGATTGTTCTCCTCAGAGTTCATTAACACTGTTAGTCACCAAGAAAATATTGGAAAATATAAACTATGGGTGAACTTCTCCTGGACTAGAAAGCTAAGCTGACTCCCAGAGCATCCCCTCTGAACAGGAGATGGGAAGAGTACACAACAGCTCTGAAGTCAGCCACCCATGTTCAGTGACACGGCCTGAGTTTTTGTGTCCTCAGGCAGAGTCAGGGGGTTAGAGCTGACTATCTCTAACCAGCACTGCTGTGTTTTCCTTTGCATCACCACAGAACAGTGTGGCCACGTGTTGTGACTCATCCTCGGAGATTCCATACTCTTTTTCCTAGAAGCTTTGCAGCAAGAGAAGCTGTGAGAAGTACCAGCCATGGAGGATTGCAACCTCTGAAGGCACAGAGGAAGAGACCAGTCTTATGGTAATAGTTTAAATCTCAGGTCTGTGGTAGTGAAGTGAGATTTTGTGGGCCTCACAAGGGCAGTAGGCTCACCAGCCCTGTTGCTTGCTCCCAAGGAGGACTCTTCTGTAGATGGACATGGATATTACAGCTATTTTCTCATTTCCAAATGTGTGTATGTCCTTGCAGCAAGGCTGGTACAGAGGCTGCTCTTTGGCAGGCTGTGGGGTGACATGCCAGGACACAAAGCTTGGAAACAAAGGCAGCCAGGGAGCCACACCTCCCTGGTAGATTTTTCCTGTCACGTGTTACCAGGTAATATTCCAAAGTCTTGCAGGCTGCACAACAGCACTGTCAATTCCCAGCTGCTTTAGAGAGTTCTACACCACAAATCAGGAGAGCCTTGGAGACTTCTACAGCCCCAGGGCCATGTGCAGCAAAGCAATAAAAGCTGGCCATGTGTGCTGGATGCAGCAGGATCGATGCAGGGCATTTCCTACATGCACCCCAAGAGGTTCACTTGCATTTTCCTGCAGGGAAACGTGCTCCCGGGGAGTGTCTGGGGGAATGCAACTTGCCTCCAAAGGAGAGGGCTGCATTTAAAGAGATCTGGGTGATCTGTGCTGCACAAGGGCACTGGCAGAGCCTGTTGCATGCCAAGAAGGAGCAGTCATGCACTGGTGAACCCACCTGGGCTGGGGTGGGCTGCCAGTGCCTTCTGGTGGGAGACTCACAACAGGCCTCGTATTCCACAGAAACCTGGAGGGCTTTCCACTGTTCTGTGAGTGCGTGAGAAAGTGTCATACCTTTTTTTTTAAGTAAATTTTCTTGTTTCAGATTGTGATGATGTCAGTCCAGAAGTTTGAATCTCTGCCTGGCTCCTGCAGTCCTCATTAGCTTTGCTTTGGCAATAGCTGTACATGTGCTGTAACAAAAACAGACAACTCTTGCTGTGGCACTTCCTAGTGTTTTGGAACCAAAAGGTGCTTTTACAAGCACTTTGCAAGACAGAAGTCCTGCACCTGCCAAGGGAGCTAGAAGGGAGCTGAGCAGGCAGCTGGCTGGGCAGGCAGGCAGAACAAGAAGCAGAAATGGTGCATTTCCATTTAGCATTTCAAAATTTTCAACACAGATTGGCTTCCATAGATCGTGTTTTCATCAGAAAGAGAAAAACATTTATCTAGAAAACCTTTAGCTATCTGTGGTGGCAGGGATGGTGCCACTATCTGGGCCATAGGAAAACCAAAGGGAATCTTTCCCTTGTCCTGAATCAACTCTGAAAGAAGCTCTTGTAGATCATCAGGAGGAGGCCTTGCAGCTCCAATCACAGACCCTAAATTGCCTCTTCTGGATGTACTACGTGTTGCACCACTGGTAGTGGCTTGGCCTGAACTGTTAAGATTATGTGTCTGGTATTTCTGTTGACTAAGAACAGAGGAAGAAAAAAGCTTTTCATTTCCTCTGCTCACAGTGCCTTTCCCAGTTTTTATTCAACTTGATAACCTCAGCCATTCTCTGCTCCCAGTTTGAAAGAGCTGGAGGAGTCTGGTTGAAGGCAGACTTTTTTCCACACAAACAAAGGGCTCCACCACATCCTTGCGGTGACACGAACATTCAGATTGGGGGTATATCAAGAGATGGGAGCCCATCCTTTTAATTCAAAAGAAAGAGTGATTTAATTTATTTGTATTCCTTTGAAAATGCCCGCTGAGGTGACACAGGCACAAAGCAGACTCAGCCTACACAACCCTGAATGACAAGCCCCCATGTGGGATAGACAGCGAAAACCTCCTGCTCAGTGAAACCCAGATTATTTCACAGAAGCACCTCCAGAAAGAAAACTGAATGTTGTGCCAGACAGGAAAATCAAGGTATGTGATTTATCTGTGTCTGGCCTGCCTCTCCTGTGCTCTTACCCCGCCTTCATTCTTCCTTGTATGCTTTCTGTCTTAGACTTGTAAGCTCAAGGTGTTGAGGGAGGAGAAGGCTGGCTGAACTTTCATTTCCTGCAAGGGCTTCCTGTATGATGTAACAATGAGAGAGGGAGCAGCAAACAGCTCCTCAAGCATTAACTGTGTCAGGATGTTTGAGATTGTGTGAACCCAACAGTACTCAGAGGCTCGGAGCAAAGTTTTTCTCCATTGGTAAGTTTAATCATTAGGGGATTATTTTTTAAAAAGTTTTCCTTCTCCTCAGCTCTCGTTGGAATTTGAAGGTTACGAAGGGGCACAACAAGCTGAAAGGAAATGTCCCCTCTCTTCAAGTTTATTATTGAAAGTGGCCAGATGTCATTTGTTTGTGACTAGAAAAGGGAAGTTATATTACAGAATGTGACACTTCAAACCCCATGGTAAAAACAAAAGCAAAAATGGAAAAGCGTTCAGCTGCTCTCATTTACATTTGTGATCCACAGCCTGGGGCCCTTTGACATGGATGTAATAACTGAATTTTATCACTCTTATGTACACTGTGAGTGTTGTCTGTCCTGTATGATCGATTGGGAGTGTATGAGATTAATCCAGAGTCATCTGGACTGGTGGGTGGTACTCTAGTGGAGGACATGCACTGCATGAACTGGCTTCAAGTAATATAACATTAAGGGTTTTTTCTTTCCCAGTCCCTGCTGGAATACACTCTTGTACTTGGACTAAGACCTGTGAATTGTTGCCTTGTGTGGGATATGAGATCTGCTAAGAAAAGTTCTTCAGCAATGAACTAATTATTCTGGCACTTGATTCGAAGCAATAATGGGAGTGGAGGAGGTAGAAACACCCTAGCTTGTAGCTATCCTACTAACTTTGATGAAGAGGCACCAGACAAAACATTTGTTACCATCCATTCCTGGATTCATATGAGCACTAAAGATCTCCTGCCACGGTCAAAGAATGAGATGGTTTATACTACCCTGTAGCGCTTACAGCAGCAAGGCTTCAACATGCCCACTTGAAATAACTAAGGCTGCTTTTGTTTTTCAAGGAACATGAAAGAGATAAACTCACTAGTGAATTTATGGGTTACAGCAGAAATTATACAGATGGCATGACATCAGATTCCCTACACCAAACAAGTTGTTATGAACTTCTCCAGTGAGAGAATATCCTGGAATAAAAGACACATTCACTCTACAAGTGTGATTCACCCTACCTTCTCCATAAGTCTTCACAACAGCCAGATAATTTCTACACCATGAATAGCCAAAGAATATGAACAAGAGGTGAGACCAGGAATTCCTGTCCCACTGACTTCCAAGCATGAGCAGAATGTTCCAGCTATATCAATAAGTGCTGGACATGCCCTGAAAAACAAATAAAAATCTCTGTGCTGTCACTCAGATTGTCTGCAAAGTGCTCTCCAGGAGGATTTATTTTACCAGCCAGGAATTATTACCCTTGAGTAATTAGATCTTGGATCTAGGAGATATTCAATTGGAAAGCAGTTAAAAAGTGCTCAAGGTTTTTTTGAGCAATATAATGGAAAAAAATAAAACAATAGTACCAAGAAATGTTCCCAGGCACCAAAATGTGTTTATGTTGCTCAACTGTTGCTAGGGTTCCTGGCATATTTCTAGCTAATACTAAGTAAAATTCTCCCAAAATTTTCCTTGCCTGTGTCAGGAGATGGCACAAGCCATGGGTTAGATCCATAGGTAGAATGACTCTGCCTGTCCCACGCTTTGGTGGGCAAGAAAGCTCAGGAATATGGATGTGGCTAGAACATGCCTCTAGGTCTCAGGGTTGGCAGAGTTTGAGATACCAGCATAGATACATCTACTGGGACAGAAAAAGAGAAAATATTTTTGCTCATCCACTCCTACTTCTTTAGTCATACCCCCAGCATGTTTTGGAAGACTACAGGAGACATACCAGGAAACTACTGGAGACAAACTTCACACTTTTCTGGGAGAAAAAACAAGTAAGCAGGTCAAAGAACATGCCCAAGTACTCAACAGAGAAAGTAGCGTGTCTGCCATGGGTAAATTTGACTCTGAGCCTAAAGGTCCTCAGGTGTGATTTTTCAGGTGCCATCACAAAGCAGCTGCTAGCTGTGTTCCAGGCCCTGTGGAAGCAGAAGCTCTCAGCTTGTATTTGTGTATCACCTGAAGATGCAAACATCTTTTGATTATTGCTAGTGACACTTGTTCCACAGGATAAGACCACTCCTGCTGTAATTTAACTCTCCATAAAGAAAACTACCTGAAAGAAAAAAAAAGGAGGGCTTAGAAAGTCACCTAATGGCTACCATTCTGCTCATATTGTTATCAAGAACTCTTGTCTGGATCTTATAAAGATATCTGTCAAAACATCCTGGGTAACAAGATGAGAAAGTGTTGATAAGCCACGGGCAAAGGGATATACATCAGTATTTGCAAACTGAATAATGGGGTGTCCTTTCAGAAAGAATCAGTTGCTGGTTCTCAATGACATCTGCAAAACAGAGGTGAAAGAACGGGTGCTCATCTCAGGATCAGGTGAAAATGCTGCCTGGGCTAAAGCAGCAAGACACACACTCCTTACCATATGATCTTCCAGACACTGCAATGAGGATGAAGAGTCACTCCAAGAGCTGCACAAGCTGATTACCTGTGTAATCAGTACTTACCTACTCACAGAAACCAGAGGTCTATGAACAATCAATATGGATGCCAACTACACTGTTTTTCATTAGACTCAAACTAGGGTGGAATCATGGAAAGCCTCTGGAACAGCACACCACCTGTTAGTTACACTGAGGGCTGTTACAGCCTCTGTGAGATACAGCTATTGGCTCTGTCTCATGTGTGTCAGCATTATCCAACCCAGCTGGTTGAAATATTCTGGATTGCTTCACAGATCTGGTACAGATAGCCTGTCTCTGAGTCAGTGAACCGCCAGGTCACAGTGAAAACATGCTTTTCCTCTGTGCTGTCTTTCTTCACTAGTAATAGCCTAATTTCCTAGGAATTTGACATATACCGATTATGAGTGATTTTGTACATTTTAATCTGATCAGTTGCTCACGGTAACTGATCATTCCTCAAACTGAAGGAACAAAGGTATTTCACAAGGGAAGTCAAAATCTTAAGTCTTCCCTTTAGGCTGCACAAGGTATAGGAACTAAACTCTTGCGTTAAATGTGCAATCACAAAACAAATATGAGTGGTGACCCTGACACAAATCAGAGCAGACTTGATTTAGTCAGAGCACTGAAAGTGTTTGTAGGGTTTTTCCATTTGCCATGCAGCCTAAGGTCAGGTCAGACTGTCCCAGCTGCAGATAACACAGAACTTGACTATAAGCGAGGGGTAAAGTCTCAATAAGCTTATTTGGCTTATTTTTCTGTAATAGCTGTACCAAATGAGCGGCTGACACAGGACTCCACAGGGCATCATGCAGCAAGCAATCTGCAGGACCAGGTCCAATTGCAGTCCAGAGTTCAATGCCCCTTCCAAGGGTGATTTGTGCCTAGATGGAGCAAATCTTTGATATGCTGTGTGGAGCAATCATCAGTCTTAGCTGGCCAGGACAAGGCTGAAAGGTGAAAGAAGTGAGTGAGAAGAAGCCATTTCAATTGAAAAGAGGATTTCAGAGATTTGTGTTCCTGGCATATTCCTGTGCTCAGCAGGGCTTTCCAGCACAAATTAACAATGGACCAATTTACATGTGCTCAGTGGATTTGGGCTCATGGACCAAGCTCAGCCAGAGGATTCCAAGAACATTCCTTGTGGAGCAGTGTTTGCCCTGGAACTGGATGCTGTCCATCCAGAAATACACCAGATGAAGAAGCAGCTGCTAGAAAGGAGGCAGAAAGCTGGCTTCCATGAACCCTGTACATACTGCTCTGTGCTAATATCCATGAGGAAGGGGATTCTCATCTGGATCGTGGATTTAGTAAACAGTAAGGACACACAATGAGTTTATGCTGCAAAGTAAGGAAGACTGACATAAAATGGGTGAAATGTCAACCCTGGGGAAAAACTCAGTGATACAAAAGAGTGCTCTGAGTACAAGGCTGGACACGGCAGAAGCAGCATCATTGGTGTCTTCTATCACACTACATGAAAACAGAAATGAGAACCAAGTCTATCAGTGAAGAGCACTTGAGATTATATCACAGAAGACAGGAAAGGCATATGTCTGTGCTGATCCAGGTCAAACATAAGTAATGGTAAGATTATGGAACAGAAGCTCCAAACCTGGTGCAGCCTGTAAGCTTCATCTAACAGAACGAGTGATGAGGGAGTGTGGGCTCATCCACGCAGCAGCTTTGAAAATGGGACAAAGTGGCATCGTAGTGCAGTCAGTGCCTGGCTATTTGTGTAACAGGGCCGTGGGAGAGGAGCAGCACAAAGTGGATTCAGGACTCCTGCAGTGATGCTTTGGTGGGTGCACTGAGCCAGCCCAACTCCTGTGCCGGTGTCAATTGGGCCAGGGCCCACTTGTGTATCTGTGCAGGGGTCTCCATGCTGTCATCTCCTTTAGCCTGGTGACACTTGGCCTAGCCCAGATGGCAGCAGCTCAGGCTCAGCAGGATGTATCTTCTCAGGATCTTTACTCGCCAAAACCAGCTAAGCCATTTTCCAGCCCAGGCTGACTGTGACACCCACGGTGGCTTCCTGCTGTCAGTAATTTCCAATTGTCCATCAAATATGGAGAAGACTCAAGTGAAGTGGTTCTTAGTATAGCTTGATGATTATAAGTAATGGCAACTGAATATATGTTTATGTCCCAAAAGGTGACTGCACAAGAATTAGGCTGATTATTGCTTGGAGACCTCTACATGCCACTTGTAAAGTCAGTTGGGATTTGGAGCAGGTCTCACTCATGTTTAATTTCTTAAAAAGCACGCAGCTGTTAAGTTCAAGATACTGAAGCATCAGCCATGAATACACATATACCTGAGGAAGTTGTGGGGTAGCTGTGACAAGGGCTATACATTCTGATGAGCTTAAATATGTGTCATGTAGCTGCCAATCACAGCTGAGTCAGACAGGTCCTGACTGCTGGAAGCGGCAGTTCAGGCTTGTTGTGTCCCCTTTTCTGAAGCATAATACAAGCTGCTTCACTGGGTGGTGGATTTGTCTTGAAGACCTCCATTACCTCTAGGTTTTAGAAACAGGTTCTAGAGCTCTACGAGTCCTTATTCTCCTTAGCACATCTACAGCACATCAAACTATTATATTAAACATTGCAATGATAATCAGTACATGGGAAACTGCTTCTAGTATTTGAACTTGTCATTCTCTAATTGAAAAATCACTCAGAGTGATGGCCAGGAAGAAATTATTGTTTCACAATGATCAGAGCATGCAAAGCTACAAGATGGGTTTGCTTAGATAATTTCTAAATAAACATTCAGATGAGACAAGGCTGGGGAAACATGAGCCATGATAATGAATTACACGTACAATTTATAATGCAAAATATGTTGCCTCTTTGACTTAAAATGCTGGGTGCACTGTTGAGAACACTGAAGTTCAGTTTGTTAATGCTGAATGAGGTGGGGTTCCAACTTCCCTGAAGTATTTTGGAAATCCCTACCCCTTCTTTTCATGATCTTCAATGCAGCATGTCTGTGGACTTGAAATGCTTCCTAACACAGCCTTTCTGGCCTGTAGCTTACCTGAAGAGATTTGACCATGCTGCTGAACATGTGCTACCCTGGCTGGTTCAAGAAGCCAAGACACTGCTAAATTCTGACACTGTCAAACAACACGTTGAATTTTCTTCAGTGGTCTTGAATCTCTGCGATTACATCTTTAACACATCAATAACTTAGCCTCTGGTTAGCAAGGATTGCTGAAGCATGACTAATCAGCAGATGAAAGTGTCTTTGTGGGGATTAGCTTTAATGAAAAGAAAAGGGATAGTTATTTTGGTAGTTTGAAATCTTCCATAAATCAAAGCGAATACTGACAAAGCAGGTTCATACGGTAAGAATGAACCTATTGTGAATAAAATTAAGGGAACAGCTACTTTTATATAAATCACAGGCCAGGACAGCATTTGTAAGAGAGTTCATGGGAACAAGATCATTTAACTTCTTCAGGTGTAAATAAGTGATATTTAGCTAATGTTAAAGCATCCCTAAAGAAAAACAGATGGATGACTGTCCTTAGTAGGGAGTTTCTTTTTTGGTTTTAATTTTCTTTGCATGCAAATAATACCCAGCTACTTTATCTTGACCACTTTATTCTGTGCAGGGACAAATATCCAACATATATCTTGGTCTTTACCACTGCCAGAGAGGAAGACATAGGAAGAGGAACTTCAGCCTTGATCCCTGATAGGAGTTGTTTCTGTCTGGTGTAAATTAGACAGTTTCTTCATCTTCTATAATGTGGCTTGGAGGAGCTCACAGGCACCATGGGGATAATGGCAAATAGAAAGAAATGCAAACTCCACACCTTCTGGGGAGTATTCATGTTCAGATCCTGAACTTTAGACCTCCTATATAGTCCTGTGTGGTTAATGTGCTGTATAAATAATCACCTCTTGAGCTCCTCCAGGCAGTGACTCAGAGCACCCACGCTGAAAGCTTAACCCTCTCCGATGACTGTATGGGAAGACTGGAGTTAGACTGTACGTGTTGAGGTACCTTACAGCTCCCTTCCCTTTATGTTCCTCTCTTGGTTTATGCTGTGCCTCCTCCATTGCTTTATTGTGACTTTTGCATTTATCACAGATAAATTATCACAGATGAGTGACTGAACCCCAAACTCATAGTGTTCCAGGGGGTCTCTCTGCCTCTGAGCTAACAGAACATCCTTTCAGCTAGCCTGAGGCAAATGGAAAAACTGCTCAGATCCAGGTTCCCTTGCTTTCACCTGCGCTTTTGTACTGCTATCATAGGCACTGTTTGAAAAAAAAAAGCTTATAAAACATTCAGTCTGCATGCTGCAGACACTGATGTAAATGGTTCACTGGAAATTACAAATGCTTGCTCATCTCTCTAAAGATATGTGGCATTAAAGGTAAGGCTCTACACAGAAATATTGGCTTAAAGTACTGCTCAGTTACGCTTTTGGAGAGCTTCCCATCTTTCAGCTTGGGTGGTTTTTGTTGGTTTTTTTCTTTCATGCTGTCTTTTTCTTGTGCTCTCACAGTACAAGCTTTCGTGAGTCTCCTGATCGAGTGACAGAGCTCTACTGAAGAGTTCATAAACCAGGGCCTTGCTCTAAGCTGCTCAGAGCTCAGTTTGTTTTCATACTTTTAGACAATTTCCACATAGCTGAGGCTAATGATTATATATTTAATATGCATCTCTTTTCTAACCAGTGCCAATTTTTCTTTCTTGCTATACAAACATGCTCTGTATTCAGAGTCAGTGGAAATGTGTGGTGTGTGTGTGTGTGTGTGTGTCTGGGTTCTAAAATTAGTTTGATTATTTCAAGTTTTCTAGGAAAATCAAAGCAAATGACTGTGTTGTTACATAGTGACAAGAGTAGAAATAAAAAATAATTTTCATGGCAGAATTTACCATACTGCTTATTATAATTACTCTTCTATTAAGTAGTTTTTAGGGTCATGGGGAAAAAAGAAAAACCCCAGACCAACCAAAAACTCTGTAATTCATGATGTTTACATGATTCATAATTTATAATGGGAAGGAAAAGGAACATTATGTGAAAAAATGCTATGCACATTTTTGCACAACATTCTACTGGTATATGAATCATGCTTGTCTTGGTTAACTCAAGGGAAATAATCCCAGTAATGTATGTAAGGCAGTCATGCCCACATGTCTGGGGTTTTTTATATCCAGATTTCAGTGGAAAGAGAGATACTTTTTAAACAGATGGCAAACAAGCCCCTTTCCCCCCATCTACTTAGCAAATTTAATAACATAGCTAATTATAGGACTGTGTATGTTAATCCATTCATGTGCTTGCTCCATATATTTAATGTCACAAGTCAAAGAGATCTATGGAATTGCTGGGCAATGGCAGCTAAATTACATCCAGACCATATTCCCTCTTTAGGCATACTTTTGAGACTGAATCTCTTGGGATTTCTGTCGGCCATTCAGTACAAAAGCAAATGTAAAATTCTATAGCTGCAGTCTGGAAGTGATGTCAGGAGAAGCAGAAATGAACTCAGAGGCTTTATTTGCCTGGTCTAAGGTGATGCCCCATGTCACGTTTATTCTCAAGGGTCAGAGGGAAGCAGGTGAGGACAGTTCTTCCTGGTGAATTTCCCCCATTGGCTGCTGCTGTGTCTTGGGGCCAAGATGCTCCCAGGGCTGGTGGCAGGAGCACCACAGCCTTCTGTGGCTGGAAGGACCATTCCCTTCCTCACTCAGAGCTACTGCATGTTCTTTAATCTACCTGGACCCTCCACTCCACTGTGGAGGACTGGTCACAACTCATGGAATACTAGAGCAGGCCACCACCAATCCCAGCACATCAGGCACCTGCCAACACCTGCCTGTGGAGGGGCAGCGAGCACCAGGAGCCACCTCCAAGTCTGTGGAGCATCAGCCCCATCTTCGACTGCAAGCTGCAGAGAGCTGCCTGGCGGTGCAGCTTGTGCTGTTCTGCATGTGTTACAGCTGAAGCATGTGTGACACCACTGATGCTTTGAAAACATGCCTTTGTGAGGGGAGAGGTGTGCTGATAACCCTGGAGGACAATGGCTCACTTCGCTGTGACTGACAGCCCACTGTACCTTGTACCAATAAAAGCCTCATCTCAAGTGTCAGATGCTCTGAGTAAATATATATGGGGTTCTTACATCAAAAGCTGTCTTTACAGTATGGAAAATGAGCTCAGAGCCAGACCATCTCCTGGCTAGTTTTGTGTTTGTCATATGTAAAAGATTTTTCAGGCAGGAAGATCTGGCTGTTTATGTCACGAGTTCTTTTTATGTAGAATTCAAAGCATATTACTAAGAAAGTATAAAAATTTAGGTTAAAAAACGTGAAACTTGTAAGAGAAAACAGTAATACTGTCTGGAACAGGTTAAATACTAAAAAGGGCAGACAAAATTAAGAGTATCTGAGTTCCATAATCTGTGGATCTGCCTACACATATCTGTTTGCTTCAAGTGCCCTTTGTGATCTGTCAGAATTATTTAAAAACTTTAAAAAATGTATGGAAATGAATTTAGTCACGTATCACAGACTAACTCAGGAAAGAGAAGAGTCTCACAAATCACAGAGGGATTAAGGTGGGGGGGTGGGGATTCAGAAAAGTGAGGGCTGGTGACGTCTGTTTCTGTGCAAGTGCCATCCTCACCCTCCAAGTGTAGGGGCGAGGTGTCTCTCAGTTCATTTAACCATTGTGACACCCATTTGGTTCCCACAAAATGCAGAAAATTCAAAATATTCATGCTGCAGAAAGTGACTGAAAACTAATCTCCTGTTTGAATTTCCCTGTTAATTCCTGTTATTTTGTTTGTTTCATAATAAATTTTTTTTCCTCCCAGATTTTGACTCTTGGAGCTGTCAGAAGAGCCAACCTGCAGTGAATTTATGGGTTCCTACACTACCCCTCAGAAATGCAGTGGGTTTTTCCCCAGCCACTTGGCCTGTCCCTAAAACTCTTGGTGGCATGGAGGTGCTGATGTTCAGCCTGTTTCTGCTGCAGGCTTGTGCCTGAAGAGCAACAGTCTCATACCTCTGTGCAAAAGCCTTCACCTGAAAAAGCCTTCCAGGAAAGATTTCCACTGAGACCAGCCCAGCAACTCAGCCTTCTCTGCTACTGCTGGCTTCCTCTGGAGCCACATCTCGACCTGTGCTTTCACTGGGAAGGCGGCATCCCTTCAATATTTATCCAAAATGCCTTGAAATCCTAGAACAACCCCTCCCCTGACCCCCATATCCCATGCCCTTCCCAAAGTCTGCAGGTTCCTTTTAAAAACAGAGCATGCCCTGCCTGCCTGTCTCACTGGGCAGAGAGCCTAGTGCCTGTCGTCCTTGATGTCTTTCTTACTACTTGCTTCAGCTGGTTGTTTTCTCAGTATTTAAAGGCTTTGTTGTGTTCCACACTTTCAATTAAGGAGGAAAAATGCTCTCTGTGTTGTAAGAGTGAAACTGGCGGTTGTATACTTTGGTTTGTAGCATAAACAGTTGCACAAGGATTCATTGGCAACCTTCCCTTCGCTAAGGAGGCTATCAGCTAAATGTCACAGATGTGCCTGGGACTTGCCAAGAGCTGGAAATGTACTGGGAAACTTCTGAAAATGCCCTCAATTAAAGGAAAAAAAGAGGATGTAGTGGACACATGTTAGCTGCAGCAGAGGCTGGAGACTCTCTGAGTGTATGGTCAGCATCTCTTCTTGTGCATCCCTCCTTTCCTCTGGAGTCTTCTTCCTCATGTAACAGGCTCTGTCTCTCCCTCTGCTCAAAACCAGTCTTCCTCTCATCGAGGAAGAAGTGAGCAGCTCATTTCTTCCGTGTGGCCTGTAAAGCTGAGCGTTTCCTTCTGAGCAACAGGATCACAAATAACATAAAGCATTAAAAATGCCCTGGCCCCCTGACACCTTCATTATAACTAGAGCAACAACATGCCCTTGTTGCTGGAATGCTTGCCCTCCCTTCCCTCATCACCCATCATCACTTCATGGTTTAACTACAGCCTAATCCTGCAAACACTTCCTACCCAGCAGAGCACTTACCAGCACCTAAGTAGCCCACTGACATCAGTGAATTATTCCAGGTAGTACGTCCTAGGAAAGCTAAAGAAGTGTTTGTACCACTGGGCCCTTCGCTTTGCAGGCTCTTGGGGGATATTTCCTTCTGTCTATAAAGAGCCCTGCACACGCACGGCGCTGTATAAATAATTAATAATAACAGAACTCACACTGAACTAGCACATAGGGGAATTTGTACCCCTGGCTTTCCTGGCTGCTAGAAGGAAAAGCACAGAATTATGGTGTTTACAGAAAGCCTCCTGATAGCATATCTGGGTTTGTGGTGTTCCCCGCACTTTGAGAGAGTGTTATCTCTTCCTCTGCACCAGAGGAAACATTGAAGGACCTTCACCTGGCAAGAAATGCGCAGGAAACATATTTTAAGTTAATCCAAAATCTGATTAATATCTCCCAAAGGTAAATTAAAGCTCTTATCACCCTGTCTAACCTTTAATTGCACAACACAGGAGGTCTGGGTTTCATCAAACTATTGACTCTTTTTGTTTTAGGATTTCTTTGGCTTTCAGCAATTTTGCACAAATTATTCCTTGGTGAAGGCCTTAAGCAATAAAATAAGCTGCTAATTTTATTTCCAATGGACTCACCCTTTTTGTTCTCAAATTTTGTTGAACTTTTTTCTCTCAGAAATATGATGGAATTCATTTGAATAGATCCAAATTATCAAACAAAAATGAAAGATTACACCAGGAAAAGTAAATATAGAAGTAAAAACAGAGCTGAGAGGCCACAGAAGTTTGAAGCTCTGTGTGATGTTACAACACAACTTCTGGATTAAGGAGAAAAGCAAAATACTCCCTTTATGAATATGATTAAGAAGGAAATCAAACTGAAATTCTTTGTTGGAACATAGTCTCCTCCTAACTGAATCCATGGAAATGAGCCTTTCTGTAAAGGCTCTATGTCATGGTCATCCATTTCTCAAGCTTACATCATCTGTTGCTCAGGGAGAAGTTTATCACTCAAGTGCAGTAGTCATGAAGGAAGGTAGTTTCCTCCTCAGGAAGAAGATATTTCCTTGTGGGGAGGGTGATACACCAACCTCACATTCAGCTGCTCTGCTTTCCACGTGCTTTTGCAAACCAGACTGAACTGTAAAGAGCTGCACAGGGTAAGATTACTATGAATTTTTGTGGCATTGACAATGTCTCTTAATAGCAAGCAGAATATAACTTTACACCTCCAAAGAGAGCTTTAGCCACCAAAACATGGAAGTAAGTGACTGGGCTACATTTCATCTCCAAAGAAAAAAAATCCATTTTTTACAGAATAATTTAATGTTCAGAAAGTACAAAAGTGAATACAAGTGACTGCCTCATCATCAGCTGATACTGATATTTCACTATTTTAAGGAAAGAACTTGGAACACTAGACTTTTTCTATCCTAGCTGGCAAGCACTCTAAACCCCAAATAACAGGTATCATATTCCTGTCTCACTAATTTAGTAAATGTTGAATAGATCTGTTCAAAGTTAGGAGGATGATGCCCTGTTTCAGCAGAGACTTCAGCCTGGTGGACCAGGGCATTCCTGAAGCAAGATGCAGAGGAAGAAATTAGTGTCCAGTCTTAGCTACTGAGTAAAAAGCAGATTTTTGTTGGCAAGAGTTCCTCCTTCACCAGTATGTTGTATCTTGCTCAAAGCAGTAAAAATCCCTCAATATCTACAGGATAGGGTATCCTCTCCATGGGAGAAAGGGAGGAAATAGTTGATGTGGCTAAGATCAAAGTGCTTCAGAACATTCAGAAATGGAAATTTACATGGGCAATCCTCTGCCTTGAGAAACTGTCTCTCTGCACTTTTAGATGTTTTGTGTTAGATCTGGGATACACAGAGATTTTTCTATACTTAGCTTGTCACCAAGTTAGGTGAACCTAGTTTGGCACTTAAACATTGGTGTATTTAGATTAGAGGTGCTTCTGTTTTCAGTTTGGCAGACAGATCACTTGTGTACATATACTCACATGTGCATAGACACATGCACAAATGTGTGTGGCTTGAATTCATTCACATAGAAACAAACAAGTCTATACGTAATATTTAACTAAAGTGCTTATATATAATGATTATTTATATAATAAGAAAAGTTTGGGTCCATTTTAAAAAGCTAGTATTGGTCCCTTTTTACAGATCTTGCAAAACTGCCAGTTTGTCTTAGTTCTTCAACTGAAAAAAATATGAAGGACTTCTGTTTGTAGAAAAAAAGGGGATTTTGGTTAACCAAAATTTAAAAGAAAATAGAAAAAAAAATCCTGAATGCTATTAAGTCTCTAATTTCTCACAAACTCTTGTTCACAAAAATGTTTTCACAGTATTTTTGAAATATGTGTGGAAACTTTTTCTTCAGCTGTTGTGCAAACACAGCAGTTGGGAGTACAACTGATGCTAAGGGAAGAGACAGAAATCCTTAAGGCACAGAAGCCTTACACTTATCCTTTGGGTGTCTGCAAAATCTGCTGCAAAATTTTGTACATAAGGTTGTGAAAGCCTTGACAGTGTCCTTCCCCCTTAACAAGCAACTTACTTTTGTTAAGTATTCACAAATAGATCTGCTGGTATTTCAAAAGCAGTTTCCAAATGACTCCAAAGGTGATATCCAAGATAATTGCGACCACTTGGGATCACATTTTCAGAAGGCATCAGAAAAACCTCATCCTTTCTGGTATATTTTAACTAAGTCAGTGCTATTCACATTCTGGCCCTGGGTTGTTTTGTCTATGAGTTAGAAGAAACATTGAAATAGTAGCAACTTATTTCTCAGAGCTGTGTTGATCACATGCAACAAGTATTTCACAATAATAAGAGTATTTATATTGAAGTGAGCTGCATAAATTGACTGCCCAGCCTTGGGCTGGGTGACTTTTCTTTTGTAAGGAACTATTGCATTTCTGTGCTCATTTAATTGTTTACTCCTACCATGTAAAGAGCTGCACAGGGTAAGATTACTATGAATTTACTCCTGTAGTCTCTGCTTGCCAGATATTTAACTACAGTATTTCTAGTGCATCTTGTAAACAGTTCCCAATTTTACAAATTATCAGTGGGGTTGAACTTTCATTCACATGGTTAAAGTGTAGTTGCTGTGCTGCACTGGATGGGAACTTCTTCCTTGACAAGAAAAAAGTTCTGCACCTTTTTTACTTTATATTTTGTCTCCATATAGGAGGAGGTCAAGTTTGGTTTGCAATAAATTGTCATTTTATAAAAATAGAAGGCAAGAAAGTTCAGCTGAAGCAATTGAGTTACCACAGACAGATGTCACATTTTGATTTTTTTTTTCCCCTATCCTATTTAAACATGTCTACTTTGTTTTGAACCACATGTGAAGACCTCCTATCTTTAAACCTAAATAAATTTTAAAAATTCTAATCTATTTCCAGACAGTTCAAATACAGTTAATTTGGGGTGGGGTGGAAACAGACCATTTAAAAATAGGGAATTCAATAACATTGCCTTTACTATTATTGTCCTGAAATATTTTTAACAATTACCAGTGGTTTAGAAAAAGGAAATTTATGCTGCACATATAATCACGAACAAAAGTACAGAAGCGGGTTGAAATTATCTGTTTTAATGCACAAATATATATTTAATATATTGTAGTGAGCAGCATATACTGTTTTGTCCAGGGTAATTTTCTTCTCATTTATTGTGTTGTTGGATAAAACTTCATAGGTATTCAGGTTCTCCTAGATTCTGGCTATCACAAATAAAGGAAAAAAATTGGGACTTAAATAAGTTATATTTTTATGTTAGCAACCACTTTGTTTAGCTTTCCTTCTTCACATAAATCAAGTACTGAGGTGTCCTTAATTAAGAACAGATTAGAAACATTTTCACTGTTGTTTTTTAAATTTCCTTTGTACTGAAGTGCAATGGAGTTAAAACACCAAGCACAAAAGTGCACAGCCAACCATGACTAACTGCATAAAACAAATAACAAGCTGTACCATCAAAACCAAGAGTCAGCACTGCTCATGTGGAATAACAGAAATCATACCAGCAAAACACTTCACACACCTCTCATCCACCGGTGTGCACAGCTCACATCACACCTCAGGAATGCAGTCACCAACAGCAAGGGACTGCAGCAGAGGTAAACACCCGCAGGGGAAGCAGCATTTCCCTGTGCCTCATCCTGACAGCTCCTCATGCCTTCGGCTTGGGGATCATCAGCCATGGGGAGGGAAAGGCAGAGCAAGCTGTTACTCAGGACATGCTTCTCTCCTTGCAGCTCTTCTGGAGGTGTCCCAGGGCAGCTGTGCCAAATATACACCTGGAACACTATTGCCCAGGGCAGGTAACTTGCCATGTTTAAGCCAGAAGGCTGGTGGAAGATAGCCATTATCCATTCTCACTGGTCACAGATCCATGTCTCCCCAAGGTACAGAAAATCATCATTCCATGTTGTGTTTAGGGCTCTGACAGAGTCCCTGTCTTTATTATCATTAAAAATCACCTCCCACTCTCTGCTCAGTTTTTTCAGGACTTGCAAAGGCCATTCTTATTTGGGCAAAGAAAATAATGAATACCTGTTTATAGGATGCAACTAAGAGTGGGGCATGCTGGATTTGACTGGGAGAGGATATAAAGACTACCAAGCATATTTTTTTACTTAATGTTTCGAAACAAACAAACAAAAACCCAGCCCTCTGCCTATTAACTGGAAAACAAATCTAACTTAAAATTTTTGCTCAACTCACTGCAGGAAATGGGAAACCTTCTGCTGTTTCATGGGGAATTAGAGCAGGCCAGAAAGATGAGAGCAATAACAAGCAGACACCCACCAATAAAATGCATGTAGTAAAGCACTGTCAGAGAGATCAAGGGCTTTGCATACACTTTAGGAAGGATTAGATTTCATTGTCACTTCAGGCCAAGGAGGAGGAGATTCCATATTCCTGCAGTCATTCATCCCAGCTACTCCCCTACTCCTAAGGTTCCTCTCTACTCTCAGCCAAAGACCCTTTAAAAGTGCTGCTGATAAGTACTAAATATTTTAAATCCTATGACTATGACTTCCATCAGAGGAAATTAAATACCAGCTTAATTATCTCTTGAATTCAATGAGGAGATTCTAGCTGAAGGGTAAATTCAGCTCCACTGTGAATGGAAGGGGAATGCTGGGATGGCTGGGAACAGAAATCTGCACCCTGTTCTGCAGCTCTACAGCCCCAGTGCTGCTGTGTTTTGTATTTGTCAGAAGCAGCACATCTGTCCCTTTGGAGACCAGTGCAGTCTGGACTGTCCCTGGAGAACAGGGCACTGAAGATGATAACTCGGACACAAGCTTATCCATGTGTATTCCCATCCTTTGAGCCACATGAGATACCCCATTCTGTCAGTGAAAAGTCTTTTCCTGTGCAGGTTCTTAGTTTGCTGACCCCCAGAAAGTGTTGAAAAGATTTTTGAGAGGATACCTAAGTGACCTGTTTTCTCTTTAACATAATTCCTGCTGATTAATGAGTTCTATAGGTTCAAAACTGATGACAATTTGTGTTTTGAGTCCTTAAAATAGGTGTTGAGAACACTGTAGTCTGCTAGATAGGCAAACTGGCTATCCTAGGCTTTATTCCTTATTCCTACCTTATTCCTAAAGACCAGTTTGCACCTTAGATCCCCTTCTGTAAAACATGGCATTTGCTCATCTTTGAAAGTGCTCTGAGACACAGGATGAGATGTATGGCACGTGTGTGCAATAGGGTGCTAAACTTCTTGGTGCTTTGCAAACAGAAGTTGGACAAAATCTATACCTTAAAGAACATATAATATAAAATTAAAATAAAATAAAAAATATCGACTGCTGTCAGATAAACAAAAAACCCTTTTCGAACTAATAGTAAATTCAGACATATTGACACTCTTTCAGTGTCCATCATTATTTACTTTTTAAACAAAGCTAAATATAAAATCTGTTCAGTTCCACATGTACTTTTTTAGAAAACAATAAAAAAAATATGAGGATAGTCTAGAAAAATATTGTTGTTTTTAGATTACCAGACTTAATTCTTAATTCCCAGCAGCTTTCAGATACTGACAGCTCAGGAACTAAGAGGAACAGCTGTGAACCAACCAGACTAAAGATTGGAGGCAAGTCCAGTGGCTGCTGCAATATCACTGATGCAAGAATTTTGCTCAAGCTCTTGGGAGGTTTCTAGTGACAATGCCAA
Source organism: Haemorhous mexicanus (assembly GCF_027477595.1). Classification (NCBI taxonomy): domain Eukaryota; kingdom Metazoa; phylum Chordata; class Aves; order Passeriformes; family Fringillidae; genus Haemorhous; species Haemorhous mexicanus. The sequence continues at coordinate 126,387,504 of NC_082341.1, forward strand.
ACTAAAGTGCATTTCTGTATATGTGTGTGAATACTGCAGGATATTCTTTGAGAAAATAAATGCTGCAGGTGGAACAGACTGAAATCCCTTCACTGACACAGGAACCTTGGAATGCCTTAATGACACCAAAATAACACTCTGGTGTTCAGGTGCAGTATCTTGATGAGCTCTGTACAGAGGTCTTTGTGATGCTGCTGGTACCTGTAGGGAGCAGGAACTCTCTCAGATTATTCCAGAAGAAGCTCTGTCAGCCTTCACTGGGGCCTCTGTGATGTAGCTTTTAACCTGTGGCTTGGGAGGTGATTTGAAACTGCCATCTGTGTGCACTTGACATAAGGCTGCAGACTTTCTAACTTGTGATTACAACAATCATTCGTCAGCCCTGCTTTTGGAAAATAATTAGAACTTCTACTACTATATGACCCTCCTCCCCCAGTCTGCTCCATGTTTCTACAGTTTTGAGAATAAGGGAGTGAGCCCCCAACTCAGTTACTTGCCTTGTTTTATGTCAGAATCAGAATCAAGGATAGTTCTTACAAGCAAGAGAATGTGAAATAAGTTTCACAGGGACATTCTTTCCCTACTGATGCCTTGATTGGAGAGGCTGAATGAGCTCTCTTGGGCCTAGACAGCTGGTTGCACACATTTGCTTGCAATTTGATCATTGAGAATGAAGTGAGCATCACTTTGCTGCACTAGACATGCACTGGAGTAAGCCTGGTGCTCAGCGCAGAACCCACCTGCAACAAAGCAATTAATCTAAAATTAACTGGGACAGGGAACACACCACAGAGGTTCTGTAGATGCCAGGGAGACCATACTGCCAGTCTCCTTGTCACATTCTCCCCAGTAAGCACAGCATCTTGCCCTTAGGACAGAGGAATGGGTTTGCCTTTTCCTTTTGTTCTTGTTCTCCCTGAGAGGGGACAGTAATGCCATTTGTATCCTGCATACAAGCAGGTACAGCTAAAGCACAGACTGAGGCTGTTTCTGGGCTCTCTGAGCTGTCTGATGAGCTGAAGGAGCAGAATTTCTGCTCCAGCTGCCAATTAGGCAGGTAACATATCCCTGAGAAAGGTGGTGTGTAAGAGCTAATTATTTTTGTGTGCTGCTGCCTGAATAACTCGAGTCTGCCAGGTGCCAAACGCCCCTGGAAATCTGTGGGAACTGAAAGGCTCAGCTTGTTCCTGACTCTTTTATGGAGTCAGACCCTAGAAAACTTCAAACTTTTAGAACAAAGGGTCTTTATCTGCCGGGGTTGAGAGTGAATCATACCCATGAGAAACATGAAGTAGAAAAATAGGCCTCCAAGCACTGGTTCTGGCAGAGCAAGATGTGTGTTCTCCTAAAAGCCCATCCCAGAGGTGAATCAATGCCACTGTACCTTGCACCATTTCCTCACATTGCTGTTCCCCTGCTTTTCTGTGTGAGTCACTGAGTTGTGATCTCTGGTTTTGGTGCTTCTGCAGTCTTGTGCAATGTTGTCATGGCTGTTATGCAGTTAAGCTTTATCTGTTGCATTAAACGAAAGAATCTGTATTTTGGATAGATAAAGGACCTAAATCCCAGCATGTCTGGTCTAACACAGTAAGCTTGTAGAAAGTGGTGGCATGAGGACAGCTTGGTTGAAACCTGGCTCTAGTGTGGTAGCCAGTCATTTGTTAGTTTTTAATTGTTTTCTTTTCCTTTTTTTTTGTCTTAGTTGTCCAACTGTGAGGGATAAAGAAACAGAAGACACTGTCATTGTACACATGAACTGATGTGGTTTTACTGCATTTGGCCACACACTCAAAAGAAATATGCTGGTACAGAGCAGCCACAGGTCTTATCTCTGCTGCCACTCCTTTCACAAAAGAATGATCTTTACATCAACAGTTTCCACCCTTGGCTTGATAACGTTGCAGTCCTCCCTTTTGCTCTTGGTCCGAATGCAGAGATTAAAAACACTCAGTTGATGCAAACGGTGGCTTGGTACAACACACAGAATGGGGTGTAGATGTGCTTCACACAACAGAGAGCAGAATTGAAAGGGAAAATGTTGCTTGGAGGCAAGACGCCTCTTTAATTGATTGATGGCAAGGAAAATCAAATACCATATTTGCTTTTTTCCTGGAGTATATCGAAAATGATCATAACTAACATCTGTTCATGTTAAGCAAATACTTGTCAAGATTTAAACTTCTGTTTGCATACAACTCTGAGTAGTGCATCTTAAAGTCATACATATTCATATAGAATGAAGAATGCATAATGTTTGCATAAAAAGATAAGCTGTATGACTATATATGAAGACAACAACTACAATTCTCACAGCACTGTCATTGGTTAATTTTAAAATATTCAAGCATTATTTAAAAAACAGTAAGCTGAACTTAAAACTACACTACAAAAAATTGTATAACTGAACCAATGCTGACTTGTTTTCCTCAATATTAATCAATTGTAAAGTTTCCCTTTTTTTTTTTTACCTAACACTTTTTGTTAATTCATTGTTATTTTAACCTCCAGTAACACGATCAGACTTCTTCTGCCTCTGGGCAATTGAGTTATGCTCTGATCTCGAGTTCTAAGGGAAATGTTCAATTTTATTTTTTTCCACAGTTGAATAAACAGTACCATGTATACTATCTCTCGTGTTAGAATAGTGTTGTCTTCACATAAGACTCAAATAATGGTATTAGTCATTCATTTCCTTGTACACATACACCCTATTGCGTGTTGACAGGTTTATAAGGATGCAGTGGCAGCCGTGGGTGCTGGGAAGCTCCTAGACGACAGCCTTTGAATCCTTGCAGTCCTGAGCAATGGTGCCTGAGTTAGTCTGTTTATTGTCTGCTTTCTCTCCCAGATGCTTGACTTGTCTGAAAGATTAATACATTAACAAGAGTGGTAAGGTCCAGGGTTGCACATCTTCAAGACATGTTTATTACCAGATGGCACATGAGATTCAAAGGTCACTGTGGAAGGTAACATTTTAAAGTGAAACAACAATATTTATGTTCAAATACTATGCTGATGAGATCATATGGAAAAATGTTTCTGATTAAATTAGTTTATAAATAGCCCAAATATATCTACTGAAAATTCCAAATGCCACTTTTAGTCTTACTTCTTTTATTCTACTACTTCCTAATTTATTTAGTAACACAAGACTACTTTCTTACATAAACAGACTAGCAGCTGGAAAAAAATCTTTACTGGATGGACAATCCCACTTTCTTAAATAATTGAAAATCCAGTGTGAAACCCTGTTCTATTGTCTACTGCTTAAAGCTAAATTCCATATCAGAATTTTTTAAGACCTGAAAGAAATTTCAGCTTTTAAATTCTCTGAGGTAAAATTCAGCCTGCAGTCATAATGACTTATTGGCAGATAGCTATGCTTATTTACAGGCAATATCATGTGCTACAACACATTTGACAAAAATCATGTTATGCTGCTTACACAGAATCCATACAATGGAAAGAAAATCCTTTTCTTTACCATTTCCACAGGACTATCTCATAGCTAATTAGTAAACATTATCAGTTACACTAAACCTGAAATCGTGTTTATCCTCTCAAATTGTCACAAACTGTATGTAAATTCCAGAGGAAATAGTTTTGCACAGGTTTAAAAGGGCAACTAAGCTCTTAATTAAAATTTCTTATCTACCATGCCACACAGGCATTAAAATGCAGAGGATTTAAATGGTACTTACTTTTCATGTGATCCGTTCTCAACTTTCATAGCTCCTTCCACTGGATCCAGTCCTTGTTCTGAAAACTGTTTCAAGGCACTTAACGCTGCCTAAAGAAAAAATGAGTTGTCAAAAAACCCACTGGCACAATTATCTTAGCACCAAATGAAGGAAGGTGTGCAGATTTAATAATTTCCTGTATATTAAAGCCATCCAGCCTACAGAGCTAGGAGAGTGGGTGCACAGCAGCTCCATGATAAAGAGCTGTGCTTGTGCATGGATTGAGGAGATCTTCTTCTTCCTGAGCATATCAGTGACTCCCATGCCAATGCAAGCTTCATCACTTATAGAAAGAATAGGATATACTTTCAGGATTCTTGGCTTTCTGGTTGTAAAGTCTCTCCAGCTTCCCCACATGCTTTCCTAGAGCCCACACTTTCCAGAGATCCTACGGACAAACTACTGAGCTGCAAATGGTTGCAGAAGGTGTGAGAAGTGGGAAGAGGGTCAGCAGGACACTACCAGCACTCCAAAGTCAGATCTGGAACAATGTTACAGCCTGATGTCTTATACACAGGTAGTGAAATGTGCTAATCCGGGGCAGCCTATGTGGGGTGATTAGGGAGAATCAGGAATAGAAGAACAGTCAATTTTTATCTAACATTTTCCATTGCATTCTTCATTGACCAACTTCTGCCTCATCTGCTATGAGTCCTCTCTTCTCTTCCCTCTATCTGCTTTGGTAAAAAAAAATTGATTCAGGAAGGTTGATTATGAAACTCTCTGACATCACATGGCCGACTTTGAAGATAGAGCCAGCACAATAAAACAGCTGAGGTCACTTCTACTGAGAAGGTGAAATGTAAAGCAGAACCGCAAAATGGATTTTGCTTTTTAATCACTTCCTCCTGAGATGCATTCAGAACTAATCACAGGAGAAAGAAAAGGTGACTTTTCACATTGGGCCCTAACTAACACCTCAAGCAGTGGAACTGACTGGAGGCCCTAAAGTGCTGTTCACAGTGAAGCAACAATTGTGAAGCAACAATTGCTGCTCTCTTCTTATTTGTTGGGACAGAGAGAATCTGTGACTCTATCATCTTCCTTTCCCTCAGAGAGCAGGGACCCTGCCTGGAACAGGAGCTGCCATCGTAATGAAGTATTAGATTTGCCTTTGTACTAATTCTTTGCCTGGATTCTCTCAACAACTCCTTCGCTTGAAAGGTATGTTTATACAACTTAAATATTATTAGACAATGTGTATTTTGGTGAGATGAATAACAGCACAAAAATTGCTAGGCTGCCCCAAAGTAAAAGACCATGTGTCCCATATTTGTCTATAGTAATGACAAGCTGCTAAAGCCTCAGAAGGCTGTGCAAGGCACTCCCACCCATCACGCATGAAAGTAGAATGTTTCTAGTCTGTGAAATATTATGGTTTGTGCCCTGACAAAAAACAAAACAACAAAAAAAAACCCAAACAAACAACAACAACCGAAAAAAAAAACCAACCAAAAAAAACCCCTGAACATTTTATGTAGTCTCTTGGTGAACCTCAGATTATCACTGTTACCTACAATCCACTCCACCTTTACCATGTGTTCTGAGCCCCCTGTATGAGATCCCATTAGTGGATCTTTCACTTTTGTCACCCACTAAGTTCCACAGAGAGAATTTTCTCTTTCCTCATTTCTTCTGGTTTTCTTGAAGTTTTTATATATTTCCATTCTTCACAAAAATTCTTCCTCTAGCACCTCATAGTGTCCCTTCACAAGTTTCACATATGCATTCTCCACTTCTATAAGATCTAACCACCATCTATCTTTCTATCCTTGATCTTGACTGCACAGCAAGTCACTGCTCATCACAAATAATTCCTCCAGTGGCAATGAGAATTTTCAACTACTGTTCTTGTAACTTTTCTGTTCCAGTAACCCAACATACATCTTCATCCCAATATGTCTCTTCTCCTCCTCTCCCTGAGGTCATTTTCATCACAATGCAAGCATGACTTCATGTGAGGAAGGGGAGTGATTTGGGCTCCTGTGCATCCTTGTACTTCAATTGGTCATGGGTTAGCAACTGTGAGAAAGAATCCAATGGGTAGGGACTGGCACCCAAGAATCTCCTGTCTTCTCACATCCATTTTTTCCTGATGCATGTTAGCAAAACTATCAGAATCTCCTTCCTTCTTATGTATGGTAAACCAAAGCCCATTCCCAGGTAGCACTGCAAGGAGGGAAGGAAGCTGAGACATCAGCTCCTCCCACACAGTTAAACTGCTACCTCACATGTTTCTCAACCCACCTTGTTTACTTTTTCTTACCCACTCTTAGCTTCCTGGTCTGATGTGTGAATTGTAAACTTATTGTGGAAGAACTTTGTGTTCAGGTTATTTGTTTGTACAATGACTTGGACAAAAATACCCTGATCATAGTTTGTAAGCAGAGCCAAGTAAAGTTTCATTCAAGATTAAGTCACAGATTGATCATATGATCTGCAGAACAGTCTGGTCTCAATTAGGGGCACCTGAAATCCCAAAATCATCAAGAGATTAATTAGGTCAACACAAACATCCAAATTCTAGAACTGCTGAGTAGCTCTGTTACTTACTACTGTTTTACTCACAGAGCTGACTATTTGCAAGGCATCCCACATAAATTACAGAACTACAGAGCAGTTTTCAGGGTTGTTTTCCAGGAAAACTGATTTGAAACTTCCTTTATGAACATTAGCCACTAGCTTAATAGAATCAGGTCAAGAGAGCCCCTCTCCTCTTCTAACAACCAGGGAAGAAGTACTGCAATATAAAATAATGAACACTTTGCCTATAAGCATGGATTATTATGGCAGTGGGAGCATGGGAACATATGACTGTCAATAAAGTAAATACGGATCAATTAGAGAAAACACATGAAATGAAAATACGATTCAAGGTGTTCAATGATAAGCATGTTTAATATCAACACAATTTCCAAATCCTAATGCCTGTAACATGGTGCAGTCTCATTTCATAATCTCACCCTTCTTCAAGCCATGTCTTTCCCAAACTGAAATATCACATAAAAGATAAAATCTCGGACCTATTGCATTTATGAAATCAAATATCAGAGAGAGCACTCAGCAGGGAAGCAGTCCTGTGCCTGTATCCTTGATCTGCCAGCTACAGGTATCAAGGTGTTTTTGTGTGCACTGTCAAAGTCTGCATTTTTCCAGCTCCTAAATGTGCTCCCACCCAGGACTCCAGCAGCTCCCAGGGCTAAGCTTTTCTTACCAAGGCTCTCCCAATCTCCCATACCTCACAGTCCCTCTTTTAACTTCCAGTTTCCTAATATGTTCCAGGTTACTGTGAGGTCTGATTTCTTTTTCATGGAACCATGTCTTACTCTCCATAAGCTACCTGTGGGGGTAGCCTAATTACTTATATCCCAACATTTGCAACAAGATTTTATTTTCGGAAAAGTTTATTTCCTTTTAAAAGGTTCATTCATGGGATGTGGCTGAAGGGGTATAGAGGAATGGTAGAGAGAGCCTTGCACTGTACTAAACCTCCCTCCCTTTTCTTTCTCCCATAGCCTGTTTGTATTTGGAAGGATCAGCAAGCTAAGAGAAGCAGGTGAGTAAACAATACTTTGGATCTTAATTGATGTCTTTAATGTTTCTTCTCTCCCCACCATGCCCCTAGACAGACATGAAGATGCTGGATTCAGGAAGGAAGCTGGTAGCTTAGAGGCTGTGACCTGAATAGTCAGCAGAGCGACACAGAGCTCGAGTAATCTGCAGTGAAGAAGAGTTACAAGCAGACACCAGGGTAATTTAATCCATGATTCAATTCTATTAGTCCCAATAGATTTACACCACTTGGCTTAAATATAACTTATGAATGGCAGATAACTTAGGTTAAATGAAAAGGAAAGAAAAGAATGGAACATTTGACAGTGAATCTGGTGAACAATTTCCTCTTTCAAAGGCTCAACACTTCCTTCCATTGATATTTTTCTTACAATAGAGCATCTGCACAGATACAGAGAAATTTTTCTCTCCCCCAGAAGATTTTACAACTGTTTTGTGAGTGAAGCCCCATAGGTTACAGAACAGATGTCCTTACACATTTCTTGTATCACTTGTTTTCTGTGTAGCTACAACAGTGCCAAAAATCCGATGCCAACAGGATGCACCGCGCTGCTAGCTGTTTGTCTTGGCTGCCATTTCCATTACTAGTATGTGTGTGTATCAGGATGGGGATGGATGTTTCCAGTCATTTTTTAGCTTTCCTCAAGTCAATTGGCTATTAGTAAATAGCACTGAAACTTGTAAATATTCTTCCTGTTTCTCACTCTGAGGATTAAGTGTCTTATAATGACAATCTAGTAACATTAGATCATTCTCTAGCAAGAGCAGCAGACAGGCACTCCACTAGCCCATATGCATTTAAGATCACATCCTCACAATAAAATTTTCCCATTTGTTTTAACACAGTATGTGGTTTGTGTTTTTCCTCTTAAATCTATATTACATTTCAGCTTATTCCATGAAACTGAAAATTGTAGAAGTTTGTTGTTCTTTGTGGCTCTTCCAGTTGACTTTACCAAGGAGGTCTGAGACAATCCTAATAAACACACTGCTTCATACTGTTAGTTCACTGGCAATATGCCTCCTAACATCAATTTTCTAAGTACATGAAAAAACATATTCAGCTTGGCCTTAATCAGTGTTTTCTGAAGACATAAAATTACTGGCAGAAACTGCAAGACTGACTTGTCAGGGTCTAGAGAAGTTCATGAAGGACAAGATTTTATTGCATTTAGTAGCTGGGTCTAGGTTAAGGACTGAGTTTGCTGAGTCAAATGATTCATTGTGGTCATGTTTCTTGTAGTCACATGCCATATGCATCAGCAAGTCTCTGTTGCTCAAGTTTAGGCTTGAGAACATGTTTGCATACCAGGTTACCATCACAGACTCTAGTCTTGGATTTTAGTTTCTAGCCAAAAGCCAGACAACAGTAGAGCGTGAGCAAAACTGGTAGTATTTACAAACAAATCAATGTTTATTTATTTTCTAAATCAAAAGTGTCCCCCTAACCAGTGAGTTTCTTTACCTCTCCCTGACTACTGAGGCCTTAAAAGGCAATGTCAGCTGTGCAATAACATTGCAGCAAAGCTGTCTGCATCAGTAATGAGATGCACTTCATGAATTTTTAATATATGAATTTTAATTTCACATTTAAAGGCTATTGAAAAAAAAAAACCCCAACAATATTACAGCTATAGAGGTGAGTTTGAAGGCTCGGTGCCCCAAAACTGAGCAACTATTTAAATTTGTATGTATTCAAATTATTGTTCTTGGTGATTGCTTTTCATTTCTCTAGATGAAGAAATTTTTAACTAAGCTTCCACCTGGCTTTAACTTGCCCACACTCAATACTTCATGAACAGAGAAATGCACAAAGAGAAGATGTATTTCTTTGTGTACACTTACATACATGCACACAAAAAAGCTAAAATTTGAATCCTTAACATACCTATTTAATCCTCTTGAAATTGTCAGGTTGGCTACATTCAAGCTAAAAAAAAAAAAACCAACCCAAGTATTGCAAACAAATCCCTTTTCCCCACAGCTTCTGTTGTAAATGAATTTACTATATTGCAAGCAATAACTCCTGCTAGGAGTTTTCATTGCTTTCTTTTCAAGGTGCTGTTCTCTTCAGTTGATCAGATTTCAGGTGAACCAATGTTAAAATCTGCTTGAATATTAAGTACAGAAAGGCTTTTCATAGCACACAGTGTAAACCCTAATTAAATGACTTTAGGCTCTTTCTTCATATCGTTTATGATATGCATGAAAAACACAGGGTTACAATCTGATTAACTCATGTAGTGTACATGGAAATAGCATTTTCCAAAACCGATTAATCTCTGCACAAAGGCATAGTCACCTGATAGGCACTACACTTAAGGCTACTGATTGCACCTGTCAAGAGAAGGAGCTTGGAGGATAGGAGGAGTGCACTATTTTCAAACAAAGAATGATGATTCACAGATGTATCTTAGAACAAGTCCCGCGTTTTAGTTAATGCTGCCCCCAGGCAACTCATGCAGCCAGAATTTAAATGACACACAATCCATGTACAGCCTGACCTTGCCAGCTTTCTGGGGGTAATCCTAAAGTAAGGATTAACTGTTCTTGAACAATTTTTCCAACATATTAAAGAGAGCTTCTATCAACAGCATGCATTTCACCTTCTTCCACCTGGTTTTATTGGATGCGTGTACTCGTTCCTCCATGCTTCTTGATATGCTGAGAAGTGCATGGAGTGAATGGCACTATTCAACATGGAACTTTATTTCAATAGGTTTTTATCTTCAACCAAAATTCATCTACTTCATCAATTGAAGAGACTGCTTAACAGTAGAGAGAGTCAGTTGGGCATGGCTTATTTTCCATGTGAACCACTACACCCGAAATCTGACTGCCTTTCTTGTGACCATGCAATAATCCCAGGAGTAAGGAATGGTAAAGCATTCTCTTAAAGCCCAAGAAAGAGCTGTGTAATCATGTGGGGTGAGACAGTTCTTTTGTTTTAATGGTGATAGAAAGCTTTCCAATCACAAAGAGAGAAAAGCTGAGAAGCACCTATTTAAAAATTAGTAAAAGGTATGCTTTTGTATGAAGAGGATTTAATAAATGATACTTAAAGTCAAACACATCTAAGTTAACATAATATAAGAGATTAATCCAGCATGGAGAAGCTAGTCTAGTTGCCAAGTTTAGGTTGTGTTCTTACTTGCAGGTGGGAATAAGAGAAGAAGGGGTTGCTGAAGGATCTGTATGGGACTCAGACTTTACGGGACTGTTCTTTAATCTGTGTCCTCTCAGACTCCTCCCACACACATATTCCCACTTGGAAGGGGAAATGTACTCAAGTGCTACCAAGACATTTGCCTTCATGACAATCTATGCAGGAAGCCAGTAAGTTGATGCTTGTTCATGAACATCTCAAAAGAGCTTTCAGGTTCAGTGCCAGTATCTACTGAGTTGTGTCTACATCCTCTAATGGTGAGGTGAGATGTGAAAGTTGGGCCCCAGTACCAGCACTTAACATAAATCTTAAACAGTTAAAACAAAATTAAGAGTTAAGTCAATCTTCTATCAGATGTTTTCAGTATTTTTTAAGTGTATCTGCTATAGATTTTGTCTAGAATTCTGGGAGTTCTTTTAAAGTAAATTTATTTCTAAATTCAAGACTCCAAATTTTTGCTTTAGTTGCTGCAATTCCAAGAACAAATACAGAAAGAATCATGAATCATCACAGCTTACTTATGAACACAAGAGAAAATATTTTAAAATTAAATTTCCAAGTGTTTGCACTACTTATATACAACAGAACTTCACTAGATAGCAATTAATCTTAAATTAATCTTGCTTCTAATTTTATATCCTTAGACAAAAGCTACTTAAACACTAACTTTCAGAAGGAGTAGCTGAAAGCCCCTACATTACTGAAAGCCCCTACATTTAAGTAATGTAAGGGCTTTCAGTAATTAGGGGCTTCCAAATGAGAGTACTTAGATGGTCAATTATTGTATTGGTAGGTAGAGGTTTGAATTATGCAACTAAGACAACACTTAAACATGATTGAGCAGCTGCAGACTAAAATTATAGGAGATTTTAAGAAAGACAATTTCAAATGTAAAACTGAAAACAGCAGAATGCATATCCTCAGGCAAAATCCTGCACCAGCATTGAAAAAAGGCCATGAATCACTCTCTCATCACTGATGGCTGGAAAACATCCTTGTCAGCTGTGTTTTCGGAATGATCTGGTTTGTTTATTTATTTATTTATTTATAGGCATTTCTCCACGTCACTGCAGTAGAGTTGCAAGTCTGCTGCCATTAACCCCATATACATTGCAGAAGATTTTGACCTCTTGGTTTTAAATAAGTTGACTGAGATTCCTAATTGTGTAAGAGTTTACAGTGACTTCTAAAACATACTGTGTTAAACAATCCTCTTCCTTCATCTGACTTCCACAGCTCCATCCTGGTTTTGACATCACTGCCACTGCCTTCACTGCATGGGTGTCAATACATAAAGGACAGTGTTACTCCCCATGAGGGAGTGGGCCCTGACCCACATAGCAATGTAGATAGATACATTACTATGTGGGTCAAATATAACTAGAACTCTTTTAACAAAATTATTGAGCTATAAGCATTTATTCTGTTATTGAAATGGTTTTCTTAGGTAATTGCTTATACAGAGCGGTCAAAAAAAAAAAGATATTAAAGGATTTTTACAAATTCCAAAATATCCACACCAAAATCAGTACAGAACAAGATTCAAGCTATCAAGCATTACTCAATACTTGCATCCACATGGTTACTCTTTCACTTAGTAAACTGAACCAGTAAAACATTCTCACTGGTGGTTAGATACTTTTTGGTTCACCTTGCCAATATCCTCTACTTCATGAGACAAAGTGTCACTAAAGAACTGAGGTAGTTTAATTAATTATGTTTTAAAAGAGAAGGAAATCAAAGCAAGAGAACATGAGCACAGCTAGGGCTGGCTCAAGGTCAGGCAATAAAAGTAAGAATCAGTTCTACTAGTTTACATGCATTTTGTCATAAGCCAAGACAAAAAGAGAGAGATTCTGAATAAAGGTATTTAATGATAGAAAATGTTGCAGTCTGCACTGCAGCCATTTAATTCAAATGCCTCATTCCTTTCACTATCACTCATCAAGCTATCATCTTCCCAACAATGAAAGCAATTTCTATAGAGGAGAAAAAGTCTCCCTTTGAGGAGAAAAAATCTCCCTTTTGAGAGAAGATGACTGGTGAGAGCCTCACAAATTTTTCTTTGCTGAAACATTCTAAAGAGTACTTTTCTCCCTACAATGTTTAACAAAACTACCTATTTTTTTCTTTAAACTTGACATATTTTTATGTCTAGAGACCATACACTTTGCTTTAGACATGGGAGCCATTTCCTAAATATCAGATTCCTTGGTTTTAGCAATTTTAGAATGAAAGAATGTTTGTTCTCTCATACTGAGTCCATTACCTTAAATTTTAAGCTCTTGTCAATCTAAACATGACTAGAAACTTCGGTTTGAAGACAAAAGCAATAGATTACACTTAATGCAAAGAATTGGCCATTGGTTTCTTCAAGGAGCAAATTGCAGCTGGAACAATGGGGGAGTTTAGGGCTGTAGATTCTTGCATTACAACATCTGTAATGAAGCCCATGTACTAAATTGTATCCTATCTCTGCTTCTGTGAAACTTTACTCCTGTGGCCAGCACACTGGCATTCAGAGAAGGATACTTCCACCCTCAGAGCCCTAATGACCAATCCCCCTCTTCATTCTCCAGGTCTCATTTTACAAGTGTGCATGTATGTCCAACAAAGTACCAAATCTAGATTGACAGCTAAAAGCATTATATTTAGCATATATGGCATGTAATTAGAAATTTGAGTGTTTCCAAAAGGAAAAAGTTTTTGATTCTGATCTTAGAGTATTCTTTCACTGCATTAGCTGGGGTTTTTTTCCCTAATTGAAGTTGATTTAAGTGCGAGCGGAGTCAGACCCAAGAGCAACAGGACAAACTTCTCATCTGAAGTAGTTTGTAATATAATTTTGTCTTTGCTAACTGTTGATGGCTCATCCTCATCCCATTTTAACCTACAACCATCAGCTCCCTTAATGGAAGTGTCCATAAAGATCTTCTCTAAAGTATGCTTTTCCAGCACACTTAATGTCTTTTAATGTCTTTCCAATTAAATCCAGATGTGAAAAGCTTAAGGAACAGTTCTCAGGACTGAAAAAGATGACATAAATCTTGCAGCTGACAGAGATCCCACTGAGCTCAGTTGGGGAAATTCACAGAGGACTTCTTGTGGGCCAGAAAAGCTGCTGGGTATAAAGACAGATGTGTATACTCCTATTAAAAAAATTTAAATAAAAACTGACTCCTACAATGAGGTATCCACAATTATCAGGGACATTACTAACTCAATCCCTCAATGTGCTGAGCACATCCTGTGCGGTACAAATTTCCCTCATCTTTTCGGGAAGTTTATCAGAGTTGCAGGGGGTCACATCTGTTTGGGAAAGAGCCCCTCACCTTTCAGGACTGCACCTCCTAAACCACTGTAGGGGCTGATACTGGAAAGCACTGTCTGTCTTGCTCTCTTACTGCTATCAACAGGGAGGTAACATACTCTGCAAAACAATCCTGAATTTTGGTCCACTCTCCTTTATCTCTCCCATAATCAAGTTAGCTTATTAAATTGTGGTTTTATTACAGAAGACTCCCCAAATGTGATATCAATTATAAACTCTGACCAGTATGATGGGAAACTGGTCATTCTTAGTAGCTGACTACCACTGCTGTGCAAGGGTTGTTTGTGCAGCTGTCAATTTGGGGTTTGTTTTGCTGTAATCACTTGCACACCCTTAGGATTTTTTTATTTTGTTTTATTTTAACAACAGTACATCATCTTATTTTCCAAACACAAACTGTAAATGTAGGCTCAGATCAAGCCACATCTTTCAGAGGAACAGGAAATACTAACACACACAGTTTTTGTTAAAGAATGTCTCTAGAAAACTGCCCAATGCTAACAGCTTTCCTAATTTCCTACCTTTCTGCTACTTAGTTACTTTTGAAATTAGTAAATTATCCAGACATACCAATGATTTTTAAAGAGCTACATCCTTGTGAGACATCTGAAAAGAAGAATGTTCCAGAGTAGAAGAAAATCCCATTTCTAACTGAAGCTTAAATTTGGGTCCATGGTCATTCATGATGGGAACTTCATGTGACATTTTGTATAGCATTACTTGATTTCTTTGTGTTTTTCTAATGCTCATACAAAGGTTTTAGCATGATTTGGTGTCATGAGTGAGTGTACAGAAATATGAAACTAACTACCTGAATTAAAGGACAACCTTGCATCCTCAAGTACAAGAAGTGATCCAATATTGGCATCTGAACAGTAGTGCAAACCTAACAATGAAAGCAGCAGGCTCCTAAACACACACACACACGCACACACACACACACACACACACACACACACACACACACACACACACTCACACACCCACACACAAATTCTCTTGAAGACAAAATTCCTCTGGTTGACAGCTTGCCTTACTTTTCACAATGGCCAGCACTTTTCAGACTATCACTCCTTCAGGGCTGAAGGCTGGATCTGACTCCCACCAAAATCACTGCTTCATGACCATCACCCAAGAGTCACGAGGGATGCCCTTCCCTTGGAATGAGCTGCTGCTGCCATGAGGATTCCATTCTTGGCTAGCTAAGGGAATGAGCTCAAATCTTTTGCACTTTGCTGCCAGGGACCACCAGGCCAGCTCTGATTTATAGCTTTTTCTTTACAGTTTTATGATACAAGAATGTTCACTTGTAATTACAACAGCATTTTGTTGGCTCCCTGCCTTCACTTGGGTATGTGCAACACCATATCCTTCATTCCAGCCTTTTTTATGTCAGAACCCCAAATTTGAGAAGAAGCACATCAGTATTACAAGGATGCTGCAGATCTTGCTGCTCCTTAAAAAGGAGACTTGTACCTATTTTTTCAGGGGGACATGTAAGCGGCTGCATCTGACATTCAACTAAGAGTCTAGGGAGAGTTGGTCAAAATTCTTCCTCAGAAAAATACTAACCAAAGAAAAAACTTCATATGGGAATGTATGATTTCGGAGAAAAGGTTTTTTAGGTCCAAGATAGACTCTTCAGTCAAAACATCACAGACAAGTGCAAAATATAACCACTGCACTAATGACTGTTTGGTTGCCACATTCATATGCCTGTTGATTTGTCTTTATGAGAAAAATTCAACAGGTCTCTAGTTTATTTTTAAGTGAACAGAAATACTTGTACTCTTGTGAGTTTTGTGGGATAAAAAATATGTTTTATTCAAAAGGTGACCCTGCCATTAAGCTGCTGTATCACCTTGAAGAAACACTTTAGCTCAGTATTTTTCAGACATACACTTAGCTCCTGACTTTGGGATAAGCAGGCAGCATGTTTCCATCACTTGTGGTTTAAACTTGATTTTGTCATTTTCAGTAGAGGCATAACCTCCTTCAGAGAAAATTCCAGGTATTTCAGATACCATTTAATAGTTAACTGTCAAGCAATTTCCAAGTCTTTTAAACAAAGAATACTTCTGTGCTAGCTTAATTTATAGAGCCATATATGTCCCATTTTAAGTGGATGTGATTAAGAAGAAACACTAAGCTTAGATTATTCTACTAAATGAGAAAAGTTTAAAGCCAATAAACTGTATCTAGGATTTTAGCTGGGAGATGAAATAAAAGGCACATTTGTTCCTGGTCACTGAATTTTTAACCTGGGTCTGTTGCTCCTGCTGTTAAGCTCCTATACATTCCTTACTAGCCTGTAGTGTCCAGCATTCCCAGCTCTCAGTGCTTGGAATTAGAGGTGAACTGCAAAATAAAACCAAATTCTTTCGAGAGTTATTGTATGGAAAGCACCAAATATTCTGTCAGAGGAAGGCAAGTGAAAAGGCTAATTTTTAAAAAGAGGTCTTTTAAAGATTTTTAAAAATTTAGATTACAAGTGTATAAATTCCAACCTACCATTTAGATCTGAGAATTCTGGCAGTGTCTGACAAATGGGAAGATGCTGCTGAATCTGGTGGAATAAATGAAAGCTGTACACTGTCTAGCTCCTTAGTAAAGAAAAGGAGAAGTTGAGCCTTATGCTGTGACTCAGGTCTCTATCTCATGTGTGAGAATACTTTTCAAGTGCCCCAAGGTTTGCCTTTAATATACAACAAGCATGAAAGAAGAAATCCTGAGTTTCTAGCACAAAAAACCAAACCTATACTGTTTCTGTCACTCCTGTGCCTTTTCAAGCCTATATTCGTTTTTTTTTAAAAAAGCAGAATATTTTGACTTGCCTTTTTGCAATATAGGATCTCTAATATGACTTCATTGTTTCTCCTTTTAAGTCAAAATCCTGTGAGGGTATTTGGGAATTTCCTTAAGGTGAAATAAACTAATCTGCCTTCAGTGGCTCATCACTCTGGTGATCAAGTTAAATGACACCATTGCAGAAAAGCCTCATAATACATATTTTCCCCCTGCCTAGTCCAGTGCTGCTTTTTTACACACAATTTCAAGCATTTCTTAGCAAATTTGTCTTGAGGTGAAGGATTAGCCCTCACTTAAAACCAGTAGCAGCTACCTTCCTGTGCATCTTTTGAAATAGTAGATGTACTTTTTATTGGATTATTTTCTATTTTCTACTGCTTACAGGTCTCCTTTTTTAAAGGAAAGGCCAAATCTACCCTCAAATTCAGCTTCTGTTGCTGTTTGTGTGTTGATTTAAGGAGGAACTGGCCTTGTTCACTTGGATTTGCTTTAGTCATTAAGCCCTACTTCAGTCTGCTACAGCACAGGTAGAAAGGTAAAAAGAGTAGTAAGTGGCACCTTCAGTCATCTCCATGATTGCTGTGCTGTGTGTTTTTCTGATATGAATGGTACATGTTGGGTACTGTGTACTTCACAAAGTGCTTCAAGAGAGACAGCAGGAACCAGATTTCCTCAAGAACTTTCTAAATTCAGGAACCTCTCCACCTAGTGGGTCACTAATGAAGGTTAGGCACTCCTTGACTCTGATTAACTGAGCTCTGCATCTATGGACCTGCATTTACTCCATTTGCAGTTGCAGTCAAAAAAGTAGATCTATGTCCAAAAACTTTTCCAAACAGCTGGGGTTTAGTCTGGAAGATCTGCTAACGGCTATTTTATAATTTCATTCTAGCATCTGTTATTAAAATTCATTAACCACAGCTGCCAAAAAGAGCTAACTCAAAATCTTGCTAGTTACAAAATAACCTGTCAGGATGAGATTCAATAAAAAATTCAGGTGCTTACAAATTAGGTGCTGTAAGAGTGAAGTTTTAAACAGCACATCCCTGGAATAAAATCAAAGGTCTAAAGTTAAGTACTCAGTCTTTTTTACTCGGCATAAAGATCTGAGACAGGTTCTCTGAAGAATGAGCTGAGAAAGCTGCATTGTAAGTCTGGAGCTACCTGCAGGCAATGAGGTGCTCCAAGCCTAGGGGTGAACTCCTGGTCCTCTCTGGAGTTCTCTGCAAAGCCAGGACCACAGGCAGAGGGCTGGCAGCTTGGTCACCTGGTTGCTACAAATGCACATCCTCTCCTGAAGACAGCTGGCCCTTCAGCTCTTTGAAAGGCCTGAGCAGAGCTTGCTGCTGTGGTTGAGAAGGTGACAAGCAGAGAAGTGGGTGGAGGTGAGGCTCTCCTTTTTGTCCTTTTATCAATGGCACAGATGTGAGCGCTGCTGTCCAGAGTATGAGACACACAGATTTCAGATTTCCTAGCTTTTGGTCAACAAGCTGCATATCCTTCCCCCTAGGTGACAATCTAACCCCCAGGATCAGTGATAGGGAAGATTCAGCTGTAGCAAAAAACCAAAAGTCAACATACATGGATCAGAGAAAGGGAGGAGTCTGACTCTGCAGGCTGATCACAGCAGCTCCTAAGCTGTCCTGAGGATCACCCCTGCTCCCTAGATAATTTCTGTTCTTTATCTAATTGGTACTTTAGCAGTGAGTTCAGAAGTGATAAAAGCAGGAACAGCAATCCACTAGTTCTGCTTTTGGGGACTTCTTTAAAAGGTAGGATGCAATAACATTCTTTCTCATCCTTTCTCTGTGCAATCCTGAGTATTTTAAGGTTTTGTTATGTGAAAGCTCTGGTTATCTGGGAAGGTAGATAAATGGCTGCACATGCATTTAGACAGTCTCCTGTGACATGTAATTGTTAATACCTGAAGGCTGTGGGAAGAGTTCATGTTTCCTGACTGTGTAAAGCATGGAAATCTCTAGCAACTATCCAACCACAGCTAAGAAAAAAAGCCCTCAGGATGTTGTTTCATTTAACATTCTTCTCTATAAGGCATTTTAATGAATATACAGCTCAATTTTAATAAAAGATTTTATTAAGATAAATAATAATAATCCTTCACTATTCAAGCTCCCTTCATGCAAATGATCCAATAAGCCTGCACATGTATGCAAACCCTTTGAGAGGGTTTCCAGGATCAGGATACAAGCAATTTTTCTATGCCATTACAGAGAACAGTTAAATTAGTTAAAATCAACACACTCAGAATAAAACCAAAAATACTAATGTAAGTTAAATGATAGTAGAGAGTAAAACTTTATGTCCAGTCTCAGTTTGTTCTAAGAATTTAATCATTTTAGCTGTCACATAAGCAATAAAATCAGGGCATGAAGGAAGCACTAGAGTTCTAAGGCTGCTAACAGAAGCAGAGAAAATCCACACATAATGTCGTGCATATTAGACAGTAATATTCCTCTAGCACAAATAAGACCTAACTGAAGCCATGCTTGAGATAACTGTCATGCTATCGAGTTACAGTAAAGAGGAGATCAGACTTTTTCTTTCCTTCCCAATGAAATCAGTATAAACAAATCATATAATGTTTGGACACCAAACTCCTGAAACAAAGAAACCTAGAAAATCTCTTAAAACCACCCACAGACTCCCCATGCTGGTCTGTGATTATACAACTGGAGAAGATCATCCAAACTGTGATGTAAACCAATGTCAGTCTGCAAAGGACAGTGCTACAGTGGTTCTAACAAAAAATAAAGCAAGTCCCTGGAAGAGCCATCAGAAGGGAATACTTTCATAATTACCATCCCTTTTCCCTGTAAATGAGGAAAACTTTTTTAAAGCTTAGAGAAAGAACTTAATCCCCAAACTAAGGATACAAGACCCAGACTCTCTTGTGCGTTTTTACTCTCCTGCAAAACACATTCAGCTAAACAAAGTGAGCCTGGGACCAGAAGTAAAGGAAAGTACTTCTTAATGGACCCCACTGCTGTTTGTATTTCAACCTATGAAAATCTTTTTGTCCTCCTTAATTGTTATGTGGCTACATTCATCGTCATTTTTAGAAATACACATGCAAAACAGCTTTATTTTTTCCTACGGACTACCCACCAAGAGAGACGATCCAGTGCTGAAAACCTTTCCATTCTGTCAGTAAAATACAGTGTTTCTGTAGATTGTATTTCTACCTCAGAATTGTAGTTTTGCTCCTTGCCTATCACCTGGAAGCAAACTGTTCTAGACCTGAAACAGCATGTGCCTGTCTAGAAGAGGTGTGAATGGGTCCAGCTCTCTTTCAGTAGACATGGCCGAGAAAGTGTGAACCTCTGTGCACCCTTAGGTGAGACTTCACAAGGTCCAGGACACACAGTGCTAAGGATGCTGAAGCAGGGGTCTAACCCAGCTGCCCTGAAGGTGGAGTCTATGACATATCCATTTTTTGCCCTGTTTCTACTCAATTTAGGTTCCACAAGGCTAAAAATTAAGTGAAGTAAGGAGCTAATGATACAGGGCAAGCCCATTTTCAAATATTCTGCATTCTTTCTTTCTAGCTATGCCATAGAGGAATTTAATATTCACATGTATTAAGTAAAGAAACTCACTTCATTAGAATCAGCCACCCCTGCAAATTGGTTGATAGTTTATATTTCCCTAGCATTAATTTCATTCTTGTTTCTAAGCCACAATTGACTGAACTGGAACTTGGTATCAACAATGGGCATTAATCATACAAAAGAAAACAAAAGAAGCAGTAATGAACTGACAACACTGGTTAGTCTTCTCCAGTGAGGGTGCAACAATTAACAATACAGTGAATATCAATCATTCAAATGCTGGAAAAAAAAAGTCTGTATAAAGAGAAGAAATGAAAAATGGTAGCCAACAAAAACTCAACAATCTTGGAGAAAAAAAAAATCTAATAATTATGATACTTAATGGACTGTGAAAGAACACTTCATTAATAAGATGGCAAAATATTTTGTACTAAAATTTACAAATTCTCATTCCTAAGAAAGTATGTTCTGCAGAATTTACAGAAAGTTTGTTCTTTCATATAGTCATACATGCTTCTTATATATTGCTAACCTTCAATCTTTTTCAATCTTATTTACAATATCATGCCTGACTAAAAGCTGTTCTACTGGCATCAGTGTTACCAGCAGCTGCACATTGAGTTATCAACACACTTGTACATGAAAAGTGTTTTTGATGAAACATAAGAAAAAAGATTCTATCTGTTCTTCATGATCACTAGCTCTCTTGTGTTTTAATTACTGCAATGATTCTATCAAAGCTCATCATATATGAAGAAGTAAAATAAAATAATTTCCTCCAATATTTTTACATGATTTTCCATATGCGATTTTAACTTACAATGTTTATAACTAAATATAAATTATTATGAATTATACAGACAAAATACAAAAGTCAAAAAATGTATTTTTTGAGTTATGTGTTCAATCAAATATAACTCTCACCCTTCACTGGAGAAGGGACAGGAAGAAGTCTTCAATAAATTTCTGAATCATTTGCTGATATTTTCTATATCAGAGTTACAACTTTACAACATACACTGAATATTTTAATAAACGCCATGCTTACTTGGCTAATAATTTCTAAAAAGAGCAAACCCCTCCTTATAACAGCTGCAGTGGCCCAGATGTCACAAAAGCAGAATGCCACTGCTATGCAGGGGAGGGGCAGGCCTTCCCTTTGCACAGGCACGTGGGGTCCCAGCCAGCACAGGCACATCCATGCCTGATGGGTCAACATGGAATGAATTTATTTGCTTCTGTACACATGGCAAAGGAGGTTCAGACCTGGAAAATAGCAGTTGCAGCCCCATGCATCAGTTTCCCTGCTCTGCTACGGTGCAACTGCCCAGTTTTTCTGATTTGGCATTAGAATCAAGATTTAGCCTTGAAAAATTGACTCAGTAGAGGACTTGATGTGCGTGTGCTAAATAACAACTTACTGACTAGCCAGAGCTGCTTGATTCTGATGAACAGCAATGTTTGGCAGGCAAAGTTGCTACCCATGCTGTTTGCTTTATGCAAAGGTAACATTTTCCATTGTGGTCTCTTCAAAGCTCTTAATACACCATTAGACTAAAAGAGCAGGCAACAAAAGCTCTGATTTCTCCTGGGAAACAGCAAAGCTTCTTCCTTGTAAAGCATTGTGGAAGGTCCTCCTTGGTACTGCTAGAAACTGCAGCCCTCTGCTTTCCCTGGGAAGCAGCAGCACAGAGCTTCTAGTCTCCTCCCAAGTTTATTAGTCTCTCACACTTTTTATCAGTTCCCTCAGCAGCAAAATATCAGTCATTGGGCCCATTTCAGTGCTGTGCTGCTTCAACCTGCAGGTTGCTTTGGCTGCCAGGGTGGATCCTATCCCTGGACATTCAAAGGGCTAAACGTGGTGTCTAAGGGGAATGGAAGGAGCAGGTTTCTGCCTCTAACATCCTACAACTGGAAAAGGGTAAGCAGAGTGTGCGGAGATGCTTGAGATCAGACAGAATCTGTGATCCTCATCATGCAAATGAAGGACTTAGTCATGCAGTTTTCTGTTTGGAGAATGCTAGCAGTAAGGAGTAACTTGACAGCTGCACTCTCATTATAGCCAGTTTGGATTCCTCTGTACTCTTCAGTCATTGTTTTATTACTTTGCATTTAGACATAGAAAATTCCATGCACCTGCACTATGCAGCATTAAACCCCATATCTGCTAAATCTGCCAACAAAGGAGCCAGCTCAGCCGATGGAATTATTTGATGTGGTCACTCACTACAAAGTGGGTTGAAAGCACAAACCTCTCTCAAGCCCACCCCTGTGGAAACAACTGCAGCATTTTACTGATGTGGGCAGGACCCAAGCGAGTAAGGACAACTTGCAGCACACTTGAAAAATAAGCTATTTTTGAAACAAAGAAACAAAGTTTCTTTGTTCAGCTTTAACACGTTTCTTGACTTGTATTACCCACTTCTCCCTTTCCCATTCCCAAGGAAGTTTCCATTAATCATCCCTCTAATGGAAACACTTGTGTCTGATCACTGAGCAGTGGACACAGGCGTAGTCTGTGGGCATGCACTGAACAAGAAGCCCAAGGGAAGCCTAGCTGAAAAGTTTGGGAAAGCAAGGATGCCTTTTTAAAATAAACTTTGGAGAGGTCAGCGGGACAGCAAGGGGTCAGCACCAGGCAGCCATTGGGTGGATGGCACAGGAGAAAGACAACAACACTTGTCATTAATTATATCTGTTGGAATGCTACACATTTTCCCCCCCAAGTGGTAGTACTCCAGACATCCAAGCACAATCTCTCCCACGTCCCACTTGACCCCAGGCAGGCACATGCCAAGAAGCTTTCATACACTAGAAGCCAAGAAGTAGCTAATACAAGTGGAGCTTTAAGAATTTAAATTGTCCCTCCACTTCAAAACTTTTATTTCCTTTAGTTCCAGGCCATCCTCACAACTGTCTCCGTCACCAGTGAAACACATATTCTCTTAGAGCTAAATATGGGTAGATTCCTGTGCCCAGCCTCAAGCTAACAAAACTCTCAACTTTCACTGGAGAAGAATAACTATGGGGAAGTGGACTCTGCTCAGATGAACTCTACTCCTTAAATCCTGCAATGTAAATGTAAATGGTGAATGTACCATTTATCCAGGTCTAGAGGGATCTGGTCTACAGAGGTGCTGTCTCCTATAAACACTTTTTGCAAAATGTCTGCAAATGCCGGAATGAGTCACTACTGCCAGTGCTCTTGCAAAACCTTGAACCATACCTATTTATAAAGCTAAAGTTTCATAAGCAGCAGTATCTTTTATTTTAATTAAAAAAAAACCCAATAAACTGTTGGTTGCATAAGAAATGGCAGGCTAGTAATTAATGGATGGACCCATCCTCACCTAACCTGAATTCACCAAGCACATAGTCAAAGTTCATTGTTGTGTGCAGAAAGAGCCAGAAAGAGCCTAGGTATCTCTAGAGTATGAATTAGCCTCTCCTAAATAAACAGATGGGAGGAATGAGCCTTTGGAAATGCTTCTCTCTGTACTTCCACTACAGAACATCTCATAAAATTAACCCAACCTGGAAGCATTGTAGGCATCTGAGAGGTATGCAAGATGCTTTAGTGACTATAGTTTATGAGGAAGCTTTGAGCATTATAACTCCAGCACAGTAGTTATAAATCACAGTAGTTGTAAATCACAGCAGTTATAAAATATGGAAATAAATTACCTGTCCATGTGGTGAAAAAAATTCTGCTCACTTCTGCATAGAGAGGCCAGAGATGTCTTAAAATCAACCTGTGGGGTTCTTTGGTGTATGTGAAACAAAGAACCAGAATTGGGCCAGGGGAGAGTCAGGAGACCTTGTACACTGCAGAACCCTGCTTTGTGCTAATGGAGAGATAACAACTCGAGCAAGATCGATCTGGATATGCTAAGCCTTGCTAATGGATTCTGATTATTAAGGGAGAAGAAAAGTAATGACTGCACTGGGGCAGGCTTCACTACAGGCTGCACTATTCTGTGGCTTAAGGACAAATTCCCCTACGATACAAGCAAACGCCCTACCACAAATCCTTATTTTGGAATCACAGTAGCAAATAATTTATCTTTTTGTAGAGAGCAAGGAGACTTTTAGAAAGAGAGAACTCTTCCATCAGATAAAAAACCAGATTGTTGTCTGTGTTTTCACCTGAATGATGTATCCAACAGGAAGTATTTAAACTGTGTTACTGTCTGCAGTCCAAGCTTCAGGATAGGCTTTGAACCCACAGCTTGGAGCCCAAGTTAAGTCACCAAACTTTTTTGAGAGCCCTCCTGTAACTTTTTCTCTGTAGTTTTCAAGCTTTCATCGAGTCATAAAACATGGGAAAAAATAGGCTCACTCTACCAACAGAAAAATATTGTGTAAGGAAATATATGCTGTGGAAAGTATCCACAGGAAGGTATTAATCATTTTTTTCTACTAAAAGAAGGAAAAAACACCCAATGCTGAAAAAGTAGTAGCAATGTAAAAGTAACTTGTTAGATGGATAAAGAACTCCAGAGTGAATGACAGTGTTTGTCTTTTGGAAGTCTGCTCTTCAATCCCACAAGAATTTTGGGATTTAGCATTGAACAAGAGAGGTAAGAATAGGGCCTGAGTTACATATAAGAATTTAAAAAGTAACTTGTCCTAATTTCCCCCCAGTAAACAGTAAAAGAACCAAATAATTAGCCTGGTTGTGTAGGTTTAAACCATTTGCAAAACTGCACTTCTGAGTTGTGTTTGCATTAAGCAGAGCCGGATGCCAGGCTTCCTCTCTACTTTGAGAAATTCATCATAGCTAGAAACTGCAGGAGATAGACAGACAGGTCCAAAACACCATGTAAGCACAGTGAATTCACTACTCAAAACCCCAAACAGAAGTGGAAAAGACACCAAATCATCAATTCCAAGAAGAAGCACTCACAGGTAGTAGAATTAGTTCCTCAGATTTCACCTGAGACCTCACTATGAAAGCGAGTTGGCAGCACATGCCAGTATGCTTCTTCCTTCAGTTTAGCTCCATCTTCTCTCTCACAACGTGCACTGATTTCCCTGGCCTGTGCAACTTGATCTAGTGATGAAAGTTACAGGTTTGTGAGATTTCTATGCTCTTTTGCAGTTATAAAGCACATAGGTTCATTAATTCATAAAGGAGGGCATTTGGGTTGGTCCTCTTATGATACTGCCATCCTTGAGTGTTGACTAAAGCAATCCTATCCTGTTAGGGACATTTAGAAGCTTTCATGGGTAAGCATTTTTCTGTTCAGAACAGAAAAATGTTCTGTCATCAGAATTTTCATACATTTGGATTTTTGCTAGTGGTTCTAATTACGTCCTTCTAAGGTAGATTAAAGAGGCCTTTAGGAAAAACCAAATTTTTTCCTAAGTATTTTTCCTTAAAGAATCAAGCCAGCTCACAGTTTTTTCCTTTAGACATTATACCAAATGAGCTTCCAAGTCTCTCACCAGAAGGCATTTTCCCCACTTCCTCAAGCAAATACTTTTTTGTGGCTGTTTTCTAAACTTACTTCAGTGTTTCCATATCCCTTCAAAAATGCTGACATCAGGACTAGATTAATTTCTCCAGCATCAGCTTGACCAATGCCATATACAAGGATATATCTTGCAACTCATAATTACTATTACTTTTTACATTCATGTTCAAGTGCTCAATGGGATTTCTTACTCAATTCCCCATCCTATATGACCCCATATCACCTAATTAGAAGCAAAAATTCTCTGTGCTGACAGTGTAGCTTTGATCCCTTGTTCCTTGATGAATAAGTGTGCAGTTAGCTGAGTCAGAATGCACTTTGTGGAGTCAGCAAGGCTTACTGCATTGTATTCTACAACTTATCACCATTTAACACTCTGCTGGTCTTCATGCTATCAGCAAACATTACTAAGAGATGATTTCATGCTTACTTCCAGACCACTGATGAACACACTGCCTATAATGTTGAAATGTTTATTTCTGTATGGTGTGGAGAAAGAGCAATACAGTCCTGTGTACTAGAAGAGATTTCTCAAGGTAACTCAGGAAGTGCTGTGTATATATAATAAAATGCCGGGTCACATTTTCTGCCCTAGTCTCCAGTTTTTGAGCAACTTAATGGTAGCATTGAAATGAAGACATTTTTATATAGACACTGCAGGCCAAGCTATTCAATTTCTGTTTAGATTAGGTACATGGACCCTATATTTTCATCCTAGTATGATGCCTTAAGTTTTAGCTTTCATATTTTTCAGATTCTGTGCTGCCTAGGTATGTAGCTCTGAGCTTCATATTAAGTGTCAGTAAGTTCTCTTCACAGAGTAGGTAGACAAAACAATCCTTTTCCAGCTTGAGACCAAGGACAACCTATACAAATTTCAGGCCCAAAAAAGCATAAACTACATTGGACTGAAGAGAGAAAACAGCTTCATCACCTGAAACTGTAATTGGACAATTAACCCAAATATGCTAATAGACCAGAACATATATAAGTGTGAAAACTTGTGACCAGTCCTCCATTTTGTGACCATTTTGGGTCCATCTTGGGTGTAGTCCTGGCTGGGCTCTTGTGCTGCCCAAGGTGTATCCTTCAAGGCCTTTAAATAAATACCTACTTATTCTCTTAGCTCTGTCTAGCCTCTGTTCTAGGTCAGCCTCTCAAGGCATCAGTACATGGCATGCTCAAAATCCATGGCCTTCTCATACTTCCTTGGCAGATTAGTTTTCAGAAATACATATGAGACCAAAGTCTTGAAATATGTGCCCATGTCAGCAGAGTTAAAAAATGAGAAAGGAAAAAGGAAGGAATACTTAGCCCACACCTTTGTTATATTGTGAGAATAAAGTTGATTAATGACAGCAATATCAAAGCTGAAGCTGGGAGCTTTCAGCACTATACACCTTCTTCGTTCAGAATACCATGTTCTGCTGAACTGAAATATTTGAAAGCATCCAATATTAGTGGTGCATTTAATCTGACTGGTATCTAAGCCTCATCCAGCTTCTCACCCCCTCTCCCCACAGGGGGCTGGGGGAGAGAATTGGAGCAGCAAAAGTGAAAAAAACCCTCATGGGTTGATAAAGACCATTTAATAAGTGAAGGAAAAGGAGGCAGAACCACGTGATGTAAAGGCAATCCCTCACCACCTTGCACCAGCAGACCAATGCTCAGCCACTTTCCAAGTGATGGTTACCTTGGAAGGCCTCTCCCCCTGCTTTATTGCTGAACATAAAGGAATGAACAGCACGGAATATCTCCTTGGCCAGGCAGGGTCAGCTGTCCCAGCTGTGTCCCCTCCCAAACTCTTGCCCATTCCAAACTTCTTGCACTGAGGTAGTTTGTGATAGAAAAGGCCTTGACTCTCTGCAAGCACCATTCATTGAGCTGTGGCTAAACAGTGGTGTGTTACCAACACTGGTTTCATCACAAATCATAGAGGCAGCCTCACACTGGATGCTAGGAAGAAAATTAACTCCATCCCAGCCAGACCCAGTACACTACTGGACAACAAGGGAGTGATCACAGGTGCTGAATTCAGATTACAAAAGTAAGTGGTCAGGTTGTTTACAGCTCTGCTCTAGCCCAAGCTAGGGTTTACTTTATTTGGGTATATAGTATATATACATAAATTTAGGATATAAAGTTGAAAACAGCTTTATATCCTAAATTCAACAGCAATGCCCACCTCCTTTAAGCAATACTGTATTTCTTTCATGAAAATAAAAGATATACATATTATAAATGATAGAACTCTTTCCACACAGGGCAAAGGCTGTTTTTATAAGATGAGCTGTGCTTCACTGAACTTGTACTGCCTTTTTTAAATATAGATCTTTTCACAAATTTCATTTGTCTTTATTGCTTCCCAGTCTCAAGCTTCGTGCTCTGCCTGCTTCAGTATTTGAAAATCAATTACTTCAAAGTATTAATGTTATGAAGAGTTGGTTGTACACTTTACACTAAAAGAGATTGTTCAAAACATTCAAATTGCTTGTAATTATTTGGAGTGGTCTCACTTAGATGTAAAAACAATTACTGTGCTTATATCTTGCTCTTTTGTTAGCTTACTAGCTCATTTTAATTTTTGAAACTCATATACTTACATACTACTCACCGAATAGTAGCAGCCTGCACTGTGTCAATGACAGGATATTAAATACCCTGCACTCTGTTTCCATTTAGTGTAGAAAGGAATCTAGGTCTGCTGCATCCAGAAATGGAATTAAGTTATCACAGAATATTGATTTCAACACTGAGAAATGATGTGTCTTTGATGAAAAATTTAAATTTGAAATAAAGTTAAAGTAAAAATAAGATAGAATGTTATCTGTTAATTTCAAAGAGTATTAGAAATATGAGACAAAATTAAGAACTGAAAATTCAGGTTTCTGCATCATCCTCATTCAACTCTGATGTTATTACTTGCCAAAATAACTTGGGTTTGTTCCCATAGCTTAGCTAAAAGTTTATTTGTTGATATATGATCTCACAAAAAAATCTTTCTCTGAGTTGGGATGGGAAAACAGCTTAGACATCCAGCCCTTCCCCTGGAAAGGTTTTGTAAAGGCTCCATTGCTTTAGTCAGACTTTTGTGTCTGGGCTCATAATCTGGGAAGAGCAAAGCCATGAATCCCCCAAAGTTATTATTTTATATAAAGTGACCTGTTCTCAGGCTGTTATTTCAACCAGGGAGGTTGGCAAGAGAGATGAGGGTAATACCTACCTATAGTATAATAGGCTCTTCCCACGAAGCTCCTGAAAGCTGAAACACTGTGGGTTTTCTATCTTATAAATATCCAGTTAAAGAAGAAAAAAAATCAGATTATGCATTAATTTAAGTGATAATGGCATTACAAGCAGAAACTTTTTACATTCCATTGCCTGAAGCGTTTTCTTGAATTATTTCTTGCAGAGTTCAGATTGTTGAACAATTGGGTTCAAAGTTTGGATGAGAAAGATTTGGATACAATGGAATTATCTGAGATGTGAACACCAGCCAGGAGAACAACCACAGAGTTTCAGCCTTCTTCAGGACCAGACCCAGTATATTTCACTCACCTTGGTGAGTCCTCCCTTGCCTACCTACAGGGATGATATCCCAGGAAAGTCAGGGTGCAAAGAAGGCAGGAGGAAAGGCTGCCAGGCACCTGCTTCTTGTCCCTGCAAGAGGCTGAGACAGACAGAGTACCCGCCTCAGGAGCTCAAAAGTGATTTTCTGAATAGTGAACTCAAATATTTTTGCCAGTAGTTACATCAAATGGATCAGAAAATTGGAGAAAGAAGGTTGGCAGACATTTTATTAATCTGACTGTACAGATTAGGAACTCCATTATTCTGAAGTTTGTTCTTTTCTAGACCTGCCAGAAAGAGGATATTGTGAATCTAAGGCTCCACACATGGAAGAAACATCAAATCACATTACAAATATTCAGGGAAATGAGCTGTGGTTTATGAAAAACCATATTCAATTCTCATTATTAGTTATCAACAGCATCCATCCTCAGTGAAAAAAATTCTAATTTCTTTACTGTGTAAAGCTTGAAGGAAGTACACAGGATGATTTTGAAAAGTGGGTTTGTTTTCTTCCATTTAATATTAAATCTGGTTTTCTATTTTTTTCCCCTGAGGAAAGGAACACCGCTTTTTTACCTTCTCTTGAAATATTTTTTTCTCTCTAGTTCTGATGAAACTTCACTACTTCTGATGAAGGAGGAAGTGGAGATGCCAACATTTGATGCTGATTCAGAAGCACCCACCACATGCTATAAAAGCTGCTGCCTGAAAGGGATTATGTGTTCCTTGAACTATTATACGCTTAAGGAGATATGAATAAACTTCCAAATTCCAAAATGATTGAAAAAATAGAAATACACCCACAGAAAAGAAAAAAAAAAAAAAAAAAAGGAGAACCAAAAAGGAACTAGAAGAAATGGAATCAATTCATGACAAATTTTGCCAACACATTTCATATGAATAAGATGTCAGATGTCCTGGAGTTATTTCTACAACTAGTCTACAAACAAGAACTGTCAGTACAAGAAAAAATGGGCTGCATCTGCTTATTCTTTACTTCTAGAATATTTACAAACCTGTAGCAAAGAATAATCCAAAAAGGCTTTCTTGCTCAGTAGATGATACAGTGAGGAATCGGAAGACTATTTGTTCTGCTACAATTTTGAGCAGCATTGAGGCTAAGTCATGCTAGACACTGCACAGACCATACTTAAGTCCTTTGACCTCATCCTCTAGATCCTACATCAGAGAATGAAAAGCATCTAAAAAGGGACCAATTTTTCAGAGCTTTCTTAGTCAGACATTGTCTCTTACATAGGCATGATGGTCACTTTTCACTGAGGCTATTTTCATCATCATTACTCTCAATCAGCTCCTTAAAATAAACTAAATAGCTTCAGGTCACCATGCTGTTTTTGGTAAGTGCAAATTATTATCTACTTCTTGGTCTGAAAGTTCAGACAGGAGAAAAAGCTACACCCTTAATTTCACTAGTCCTTGTCATTTATCAGAGGACTTTTTTAATCAGCAAAGAATCATAGTGGGCTGAAAATATGAATGCAACAATCCAGGAATTACTGAACCAAGCTATTTCATAATATATTGCAGTTCAGTTTCAGTATAACTCTAAGCTTTATTGCATTCTTTTCTTTTCTTTAGAAGCAAATTTGCCTTAGGCATACTATTTTTGACAGTCTAGAATACATCCTCCATAAACCTAAATTCATATGGTAAGCTCTTATTCTTAAATCCAATCTTATCCTTATTTTGGGAGAAAAACCAAAGATAAGGATCAGTTTCTACACTTGCCCTTAGCTGCTTCAGAAAAAGGAATGCAAACTGACAAAGCGTCTTTATTTCGACTTATTATTCCAATTACTTATCTGCAGTTTGGATCATGATTGCTTCTATTTATACTGGGAGCCTACACATTGCACTATTTCTGCATGACTGCTTGTCAAACAAACACCTCAGACAACGATAAACAGCTCTGTTTGATAATTAGAAATTCAGAATTTTTCAGGGGAAACAAGTGAATATTTTTTAAATAGAAGGTGACTGAGCTGCGAATTGGGGCTGTATGCCTTAAATTTAGTAACTGAGACAGCTAGAAGTAAAAAAAAAAGTCCTAAAATAAAGATCAGGGCACACAGCACATAAAGCAAACTTTTAGTAATAAAACATATCTACACACATAGAATATTCAAAGTTTGTAACATGCTATGTAGCATGTGGCTCTCTGTAGACTTACATGAAAAATACTACAGGTGGTCTGATTCTGATTAAAAGGTTGTTCAAAATTAGCATTAAATGGATGGGGCTTTTTACTTAGGGAGTACAAAAATGTATATAGATAGTTCTGCCTCTGTTTTGAAAGGCTATAGGAAATGGAATTAATATGTAATATTTATTAATTAATTTACTAAAAAGCCATTATTTTAGGTCTTGTTATAAAGACTTTACACACGGCACAGACAAGAAAACAAAACCTGAACAATATTGTATGTTAGGAAATGATGTAATTAAGTCAAAGTGACGGTCATGTTTCTATCTGAAAATTAGGGCACCTAAGGGGGAGCATTGACACAAACTGGTTTTAGCCTTCTAAGAACCTGAGGTGGCAGTGACATGCCCTATGGGTCTGGCTCTCAGGACACTCTCCATAACAAGTTTTCTCCTTCACACACTGTGGAGCAAAGTAGCACTAAAGAATTACTTGAGAGAAAGTCTGTCAGCCCCTATAAATTTGGGCAGAGAGGCACAGGCGATTTTGAGGGAGCAGTACTTGATTTCCTTCCAAGGAAGTTAACATAATGCAGTCCACTTGTTAAGAGCCTGCTGTGGCAAGGTGTTGAGAGCTCTCTGGTTCAATGGGCCGTAGTCAGCGTGGGATGCTGAGCACATTTCAAGTTGCTCCCTGAATCATGCAGGCATCCAATATGCTCACAACTGTTCTAGCAGTCACCCTAGAGATTTGCACATAACCCACGGACACAAAAAAAAGAAGGTTGAAGCATATGGCAAGATTTTAAATTTCTCTGAAAGACATCAGAGAACTTTACATGCAATCACAAAATATTACACATTCAAATGCTTCAAAGCTGTTTGTAAAAGATCACTGTCATACTGTGGGATTGATTCTTCTGTTATTCTGCTTCTGCTTCAGTAAGCCCCTACTGAGAATTTGAGAGTGCATTGGTTTTTATGCAGTAGCATTTATCAAAAGATACCAGCAAACACAAAGCTGTAAATAGACAGATGCCAGCATAAGTTCTTTAGATGCTAAGGCAGGTTTATGTATAGAAATCCAAACTTTTGCAGGTTCAGATTTGTCCTGTCATCTACCCAGGATGTTTGCTCCAGCTGAGAAGTTTCAGAGGGGTGCACATTCCCAGACAGGTGATATCTGCAAAATGCTGCACTTGCTCTCAGTCCCTTGCTCCCCCATTCATCTTGTGTAAGCTACAAATGCTGAATATGCTATCTAATCCTAGAAGGTCCTTCTAAAACTAACTTACTGCCAGTTTTGGCCAGACAGCTGCTTTATCTTCCCCTATATTCAGGGCTCAGAGTCGCACCCCCTTTCGCTGACAAGAAGCAAGTTGCCTTACCCTTCTAATCTTTGAGATTGTCACAACAATTCAGTGTGGCATGTTGACAATACAGCTAAACTCAGACCTTCTGCTCCAAATGTAAATGTCCCTTACACTTTAGATAAAGGAAAACCTTTGCTAAATCCTTACCACAGCCATAGTTATAGTGATATTTTTTTTTGTGCCAAAATTTGTTTAAGCAGTTCCTCACTCCTTCTCTCTCCACTCCTCCCATCACCATTCCAGCCCTTGTGTTGCCCCGTTAATTATGCTGCTACAACTGTCTTTCAGGACATGCCAATGACCAGTATACAAATAATTTGGCAGGAAAAATGAAATCATGTTTAATGATGGTCAGTTTTCCCATCTCATTCTTCCTACAGGCCTGAAGTGTGGCACCAAGAGAAGGGGTGGCATGTCAAGCATACACATCAGTTTCACCACTAACAGATGGTCTGTGCAGCCATGCCCAATGAACTACATTAGAAACATGATTCACTGGGAAAGTTAATTCAGTTATACAAGCTGACTCACCACAGGTTTATTGTGGAATAGTGCAATTATGCTACCCTCTACAGAATACCAAGGCTAGTTTGGCAAGACAGCTAAGCTGACCTAACACTGGGTCACTGCTAAAATTGGCTGTCCAGTCTCTCCTCTCTCAGGCCATGAAGGTGCTCCTGACTTTCATCAAATCACAGGCACCTGACTGACCTCCCAACGGGAGCTGTAATTCTATTAATGTATTTTTTTAGGGTTCATATTTTTCTAAGTCTAGAACTCTAAACCAAGTCACCATGGGGACAAGTGCCATGCAAAGGAGACAGGGCAGTCATGCAGTTGGGAATGAGATGGCAAGAAAGGAATGAGACTGGCTCTTTGGGTAGCAGTGAGCAATTAAGCTGGCTTAGATTTAGGGTCAAACTACATAATGACTAAAGAAAACACAAAGAAGTGCTACCTATCTGTCAGTCTCCAGTCAGCACAAAAGGGCAAGAAGGTTCATTTTCCTGGCTTAACATGATGGCATGTGTTAGAACCAGGCAAAGAAAGTGGATTAATTTCTGCTGAAACAAGAGTTTTTGGAGGATAACAGGCATGGCTCATTAGCTCCACTAGGGGTAGGGGAGGGGAAGGTGGCTTTTCCCCTAAGGGCTTAGGTAAACACAGAACTTTACAGGAAAGTGCTTTAAGCAGCCAAGCTTGAGAGGAAAAATCAGACTAATCTTTGCATCTTAGCTGCTCTTTCAACTAATAGCAGAGATACGCTCTATGGAAATAACAAGATTGATTATGCTTATTCTCTATCCCATGCAGGTTGTCATTTTTAATAGCTTTTTACTGATTCTTTAGCCGAAGGTTTCTGAAATGCAGCTTCCCTCAGCTGGTGATTTGACAACATGGAGACTTCAGCAGTAATGCCAGCCGTGGAGTAAGAAGGGTTAGTTTGACATCCCACTTGGACTGAGATTTCCCACTTCTCATATATGCCTTTGCATTAAATGAGAGAAGCTAGGCTATACAGATGAAGAAGGTCTTGTTGGAAAAAATTATGGTGCTTGGAAGTATGTCCTTCTACTCTGAATACCTGGATCTAGTGGAAGGTGTCCCTGCCCATGGCAGGGGGAGT
Organism: Haemorhous mexicanus; assembly: GCF_027477595.1. NCBI lineage: Eukaryota > Metazoa > Chordata > Aves > Passeriformes > Fringillidae > Haemorhous > Haemorhous mexicanus. The sequence continues at coordinate 126,421,904 of NC_082341.1, forward strand.
AAAACTAGACAATCTTTAAGGTTCCTTTTAACGCCCAAAATTTTATGGTTCTATGAATACAGACACAGGAACAACATCAACAAAAAATGATTATAGTAAATTGAGAAGATTATTTCTCCCTCTCTCCCCCTGCCCACAGCACGTCATCCGTGAGAAGAAAGACCTAGACTTCATTTTCTACTCTTTAGATTTTTTGTCTTTTTTTTTAATCTAAAGTTTTGTTTTATAAAAATATGAACAGCTACATGTAATTTTAAGGTGTATTTGTAATTAAGCTACTATTAGTTAATATGATAGAAGCTTATTGGTTATACTATGAGCCACAGGCCCATAGCCCATGTCTTACATTTAATCAGAACATTGGACATTTTTATTAGCACCTATTTTTAAGTAGTAACTCTTTGACTGGTTCTAACACTAAACACCACTTTCAAGTCAAAAGATCCAATGAATTTAGCTCCAGTCTATAACAACTTCATAGAATGTGGCAGCAACTTGGGCTGTGGGTGGCAGTCTGCACAGCCAGGGCTACCTCTATGGATATATGCCACCAAACTTGATGAATATAACCCAAGAGGTCATCGAGAGCCTGAGCAGACCTCAGCATGACAGGTGAGCAGTTTGTTTAGCTTTTGTACCCTGAATAAAGGTTTAGCAATAAACTGACCACTCCAGTTAGCAGATTACAGCACTGCAAGTGGACTTGAAGCCAAGTGCTTCTTCACTGGTGACATGTTTTCTCACAAAGTCTGTCAAGCCAGTTTTCCTTTTAATTTCTCTAACTGAAGGTCTGGGGATAAACCACTGCCATTTTAAAGGAGATGAAACTGCGACTTCCCTTTTATGGAATCCAGCCCTTCAAACTTCAGACAGAAATTCCAGGTTGTTTTGTTATCCAGTATTGCTTATTCACCTGTTACCAGCCCCACAATGTTTCCATTCAACAGAGAAAAATTTGCTTGATTCCTACCTCTCAACAAAGAGAAATTAACTGACTTGCTTGCAACCATGCATGAAGACATTAGACCCAGCTGCTGTACATCTATAGCAGGCCTCAAGTTAAGATTAAAGCAGTGTACAGTGCCAAGTAAATTGACCTAACCAGCAGTTTTCTCTGGAAAGAATACTGAGCAGCACTGTAATATACCTCCTCTAATTTTCTTGTGTCAGCACTAAAGATAACATTAGGTATTTGCTTCACATCATTTACAAGGGAAAAAAAGCTTGCATGGGAAAGTGTAGCAAGGAGCTGAAGCAGTAAGGGAAAAAGCCTGGTGAAATGCAGGTTTGTGGGAAGGAATCTGGGACAGAAATAGGGAAGGGCATTAAAGCCTTCCCTTTGGCATTCTCTTTCTCCAGAGCTGCCCCACTCTGTAACGCTCAGGCTTAAAGAGAACTGCCTGCACAAAGCAACGCAGGACAGGTTCCTGCTTCACTTGAGCTACCTCAAGGTGCAGGTTTCACACTGTTCCCCATGCAGGCACAGCCCCAGCAGCAGAAACCCCCGGGTCTCACCCTGAGCCTGGGCTTCCACGCGGTCCCTGCAGCCGTGATGGCACTGCCAGCAGGGATTACTCATTCTGGCAGCGTGGGACTGCAGTGCTGACACCTGCCCACCCAGCCCCAAACCTGCAGCTTCCTTCACAGGCCCTCCTGCAGACATCACATTGGAACAGCTGTCAATCACCCGTGCCCCAGGACAGATCCGTGCAGCTGACCTGCAAGTGAAATATTTCCCCCCACTAATCCCTGAGAGCCACCAAGGGCTCCCTTTAACAACTTAAGATGTCATTATGTCAAACAAAAATGGTACTAATTTCTGGTTATGAAGTGAAAGTTAAGTTTTGTTTCCCAGTAATTACTTATATCAAAGGAGAAGAAGACCGAATCAGTGACCTGTTCTTTGCTCTTGGTTTCCTTTGAGCCCACTGATCCTTGGGACAGCAACAGCCATAGGAATCACAGCTTCCTAGGGCCTGGCAGCTCCACAGTCTAGCAAGTGTGTTATGGTACTGAGCTTGAAGTTACGCCCTAGTGAACAAAGAGCAGCAAGAAAGCTGAGCAGTGAACAGCCAAAGGCACCAGGGATCAAAGGATACTCCATCTCCTGGCTTTGGTGGGGTGATAACAGGACAGGCCAAATACGTCTGCTAAATATGGTCTGGAGATGGTATCATCAGTGGGGACTTCTTAACCTACACTGAAGGCAGAAACCCAAACCAAAACATGAGCTTGGAAGTGTGTTAATGTTTAGCTATTCATAGCCCAGCTGATCTGGCAAGCCATGCACTTGTTCCCTCTGCCAACAAAACTATAAGGGTCTAGATACTTGGGGTTACATATGAGAGAGAAATCCTAATGAATTCAATATGGCACCTTCATGTTGCTTATTTTATATGGCTACTCAAATACTTATATTTTAAAAACATAAATGTATTCCTTCTGTGGAGACACAAAAATATGGCTATTGGCCCTCTGTTGAAAAACAGCTTATGTGGCAATTTTTAGCTAGATTTGGTTTAAAAATGAACTATGCACACATAAAAAATATCTATTTTTCTAACGAGAGACTTTCAAAGAGCCTTTTGAAAATTAGCTATGCATTGGAGCCAAATATTTCACAAAAATAACTTGGAAACAATACACTGGCATTTTTTCTTGGATTACTCTCAAACGGAGGCTTCTGACTATAATAGTATGCAGCACTTGCATGATATGGACAATTGCCTTGGGACTGAGAAATCAATTCTGCAAAGCACTAAAAATGCTGAAGATCAGCACTTTGTGGGATACCACCAATTCTTTCTGGGACTAGTTAGTTGCTGAGACATTCAAACTGACTTAGTGCTACTGATGTATTTCAAATGTTAAACAGAATCTGTAAGTCTTAATACTACTTTAGCAAATGGTTTTTCCTTCAAGCACCTACAGATAAATCCTTTAAAGTCTCTTCTGCAAAAGACCAATGTTTATGGGTATATACTTCAAGGAAAGCTGTGGATTAACTCATTAACTCTGTTGGTCAAGATAAATGCAACATTCAAAACTGTGTTTTACTGGAAATGGTTAAATATATTGCTTGGGGATGGATGAATTACTTTAATAGAGAAAACACTTATGAAAAAATAACCAGGTAGATATTTGTGGCTTAAGAAGATCTAATGGCAAATAGAGGATCTATTTTTTAAAGCATATATGGACTACAGTAATTTTTCAGTGTCTTGGATATTTCAACTATTCAGAAAAATTTAACCATCAGTTTCTCCTATTCAGCTGCCACACTTCTGAAACAAGTTAATACTTACAGATTAAAATGATGTTCTAGATAAGTAACTGGAGTGCAAAAATTTTATGATGAAGATTTTGAGAAGGATTAACATAAGTAGCTGTGCCAGGGCTGATTGACTTTCAAATACCTACCCATACCTTGATTTTTCAGAAAATATTTGCTTGGCTCTTAAAAATCCATTTCCCTGATGATTTTTTTCTAAAGTGAAGCATCTCTAATCACAAGTCACTTGAAAATTTATTCTTTCTTCCCACAAATGCATTTTGATAACTACACTTTTTACACTTCTAACTATCAATAGTGAAAGAGTGAAGAGAGAGTTTCTAAAAGTGAATCTTGTCAGCAAATAAGTGATTAGTATGCCACCTAAATAGCTTCAGTCTTGGCATGCTAAATAGTCATGCTCTGATAAGATTTTGGCATGACCCTTTAATTATTCTGTGCAAAGAACACAAATAATCAAGTCATGAAGTACTCAGTTTTCTTCATTTGGTACAGGAATTGGTATTGTTCCCAATCAAAGGCAATATACCTACATGCAGAACATGACTATTACTATTACACTGTAAATGAGGCAGTAACTCTCAAAAAAATACAAAATAAATGACTAAAGTATATTAACTCTGCAAACATTACGTGTTCAGCTGTCATTCTCTCAAAATAGGGAATAATGCAATCTGCTCTAGAATGCCTACATAAAGGCTGAAGAAGTAAGCTGCTTTCCTTACAGAGTTTCTCAAACTCTTGTATAGCACAATTGGCTTTGTGTGTGTTTGGGGAAAAGGTGTCCAAAAGCTTTGTGAATTATTCAAGAAATCTAAAAGTATTACAGAGGACATGTCCCAGAACACTTTGTCCCTGGCTCAGGGCCTCTGCTCAGCAGCACACACTGAAGGAAAGCAAAGTCTGAGGCCCTATAATTGATGCCTACTTGTGATTCTTTTCTTTGCACAGATCTCCAGCACCTGCTTGCTTTCTCCCCATAAGTGCCAGTGTGGATGCAGACGCACAGTTGTCTCTGCACTCTTTCTATCTCACCATGCTTTCTTTCCATCCTGATCTCTCTGGATTAGGGAGCTAAGGATTCGGACTTCAGGTCCCAAACTGTTTTAATCCTGCCTGTAAGTGAAATGCACACATGGAAAATAATGAGTGGAAGTGACCACTTACCTGATGGTCTGATACAGAATCACAGGATTGCCAGGGTTTACCTAATCCAGCCATCATTCTACCACCACCATAATCACCCCTGAACCATATCCCCAAGTGCCACATCCAGATGCCACTTGAACATTTCCAGAGATGATGACTCCACCACCTTCCTGGGCAGACTATTCCAATGCCTAACCACTGTTTCAGTAAAAATGTTTTCCTAATATCAAATCTAAACCTCCCCTGATGCAACTTAAGGTCCTTTCCTCTCATTCATTTATTTGAGACATGGCAGAAGAGACCAACTCCAGCCTCACTACAACCTCTTTTCAACCTCCTTCATATTACAGAACCTCCAGTTCTCTCAGCTGTTCCTCACAGGACTTGTGATCCAGACCCTTCACCAGCTTCACTGCCCTTCTCTGGACTTGCTCCAGCACCTCAATGTCCTTTTTGAAATGAGGAGCCCTAAACTAAACACAGGATCTGAGGTGTGGCCTCACCAGTGCTGAGTACAGGGGGACAATCACTGCCCTGGTCCTGCTGGCCACACTGTTGCTGGTACAGGCCAGGATGCCATTGGTTTTCTTGGCACACTGCTGGCTCACATTCAGCACTCCCAGGTCCCTTCCTGCTGAGTGGCTCTCAAGTCACTCCTCCCCAAGCCTGTAGTGCTGCATGGGGTTGTATAGATGGTTATAGACCACTGAATAAATTCTGGAGAGGGATGATGGTGCAGAAACAGATATAAATGCTTAGTGTGAACACAGAGACAACTCTTGGCAGCTCCTTTTTCAGATACAAACTTATCCAAATTATCTGTCTGAGATAATCAGCACTACCTGCTGCTATGCCATCTATCTGCTGCCAATATAGCCACAGCCTGTGGAAAGGCACTAACAACCTCACACACAAGTTTGGCCTGTTTCATAGACCTCCAAGCCCTTAGACACAGCCCATGAAGACTGAGAAGCATGAAGACACTGGCTGTGAGATTGCCTGTGTAGCCTTAGTGTGGTCCTTCATGTGTGTGCAGTATGGCACAATCTTTACACACATGCTCATTCCATCCCTGTCTAATGCCACGCACAAGATGAGTCACTCTTTCCCAAACATGTCCCATCAAAACCACAAAGTTTCACAATAAATAAAATGGCAGGTTGTAAGGATGACCTAGAAGGCAGCAGAACTCATGAAATAGAGCACTGGGACCATGTTTTTACTTCCAGGTTTGCCAGCATCCTCATCCCTCATTTCCTCATTCATAACATGTGCAGAATAATATCAGCTCTCTTGGTAAAATATTTGAGATAGATATACCAGCAAAAAAAGATGTGCAAGAGTCAGGCCTATCTTTTGAGAGACAGGAGTTTCACACCTCACACAATCCTCCCTTCTCAGTGGAAAGACTGAAAAAACTCTACACCTTTCAGTTTAAAAAAATCTAAACATTCCCAATCCTTGGATCACACCTGGAACTATTTATTACCAAGATCTGATCCTGTGATGGGATTAGTTCAGCCTCAGTGTTACAGTAACTCCACAGTGGTTTCACTCATAACAGGGAATAAAAATACATACTTCTGGAGTTATGTTTCATATTAGATGGTGAGCATATTTGTATGAGCCCTCATTTTCCCATTCAGCTTCAGAGGATCCCATTACAGAGTTTTGTATGGTTATTTTCTACTTCTGCATTGGGTCAAGCTTTCCCCAGGGTACACTTCTAATTCATGGTCTTCTACATTATTATTACCCTTTTGACCTAAATGATTAGCCAAAGTTTGAGGCCCTGAGGGCTGTTTCTATTAGGAGGAGAAAATTATGAAGTCAAGCATCTTTTAGGCATATCTAGTTAAACTCCAAAGTCACCCACCCCCAATTTTACTCCTGTTTCCTTCAATGCAGGAGACATACAACAACAACAAAAATCCTTGCTTTCCCTTCTTGAAGCCTTTTCAATGACCACTGAGACCTTTGCAGGACTGCCACAGTGATTATTTAATTCTTTCTTATTTTCACATTTTCTTCCTCTTTTGAGTCTTCTGGTATGCTTTTTCTCCTGCTTTTTTCTATCTTTTGCTTTTGCCCTACTCTTCCAGACATATCCAATTTCCACTGAGACTAATTTAATATCCAGTCATACTCTTCTTCCACTTAATTCAAGTGTCTGAGCACCCTCACTTATGCTTTTGTTTCCGGAGGTGAAATGTGCTAGAGTTTAGGGTGGAGGCTGCTACTGTTTGAGCTGCTGCTAGCATGAACTTACCTGTTCCTTAGAGGAAGGATGTAACATTCACCAAATTCCATGGTACTTTACACGTTCACTTTTCTGGAATGCTGGGAGACCCTTCTGGCTTGCTTACATAGCCCACTCATCTGGCTCCAGAGTCTGCAGCCAAACCAACACTTCTGCTGGTTGTACCAGAGCAGTGAGTGATGGCAGCAGTCCTGTCCTCCCCCAGCCTCCTCTCCCTCACTGCTTGTAGGATAAACAGCTGTGATAGCTCAAAGGATAGCGTGGTAGAGGGTCAGGAATGAGAAGTCAGAAGTGGAGGAAAGGCAGGACGGTGCTTTTGGCACTGGCGTCAGCACACCTCGCTTGAGGCATTCATCAAACCAGCCTGATCTATTGAAATCTCCCTGAGCTCTGAGCAAGCAGAAATGCTTGCAAAGTGAATGCCACTAGCTGCCAGTTCTAATCTGAGAATGGTATGGAAAAGCAGTGAATTTTTAAATTATGGCAGTTATGTAGAGTAGCATAAGTGTCTCAGCGCTTTCTACCTGTCATATTTAAATACCTATCCAAACTGAATTAAAGAACATAACAGAAAACATGCTCATGATGAGTTCCAACTAACACAAGGGGGTTTTGGTATTTTATAGCCCTAACAGCTGAAACCCTTCAAAATTTTAAGAATGTAGGAACTGCCATAAGACCACTGTGAAAGATGCAATTTACAGTGACTTGCCCAACATTAACAATGGCATTTGTGGCACAGCACCCACATCCTCACCCATATCCTCACCTCCTCACCCATCTGATCCCAGGGCTTTCTCACCATGGGAGTCCAACTACTATCTTGTGGAAAACTTTTTGGGAGTAAGCTCTAAAAATAGCTATAGAGAAGCACATCAGAGAATGCCCTGCTACTATTTCCTCTTGCAGATGCACATTTTCAAATAAAACTCCAGCACCAGTTCTTGAGGCAAGGCACGCAGCATTCTCTAAACTGCCCAAACAGTTGTGCTATACCTATAACCCCAATCTAATAACACAAATATTAAAGCGGAAAAAGCTTGCATAAAATCTATATTGCCACATTAATCTCAAAAGGACATTTGGCTAATATGAAATTCAGCATCATCTTCATTGATGGTTCAGGGAAATAAAGTTGTAATAAATTGCCTCAAGGCAAAGTACTAATGATTGAATGAGGCTATGCAATTAAGATGTAAGTTTTTTAATCACCTTTGAGGTTAAACATAGAAGAATTATGTGTAAAAGGGCAATTAAATGCCAGAACTTTCAATCTCAGGTCTCCTCATCAAAGATTCAGTTACCTAAATTGTTTTCCACTATTTCAGAGGAAGAGCCGGGTATAACAATATTTCATGCCCCACAAGAGGAAGTAAAGAATACTCTTTCAAACAAAAGCATTACCAGGCTATCAAAATCTTAACAAAGAAAAATAAACAAATCAAGATTGATCTCTAGTGCTCTCAAGTTCCTGAATTCCTAAATGTTAACATCAAGTTATAAAAGGGAAAAGTAGTGGAAAATGTAGCCATTATCATCTTCGTACCACATCCTCGAGTAATATATATCTTCATTAAATGTGAGTTGCGTGAGCAGTGCATTTGATATTTCTGTAACTTTTTATATAATTTTGCACGCTCTGTTTAAAAATATTTTCCTTCTGAAACGATTTAGGATTTATTTTTTAAGAGAAAAATGGATTCATTTATGCTCTGATCCTGCAGATGCTTATATATCTGTCTTTGAGTAAAATTATTCAAATTAAAGTATATTCAAGATTGTCAAGCCAATTGAAGTTTTATTCAAGGGACACATGATAAATCCTAATACTTAGTGACTGAAAAATTAACCAGCTTCAATCTACTGTTATTTGTGAAAGTTATAGGAACATGCTATACATAGTATCGAAAATACTAACCTTTTTCTACATTTCCAAGGAATGTTAAGATGGAGCAATTTAATAACCTGACGTGTTTTGTGAGGTTTTGTGCCCCTATCTCTGGTGGAATAAAATGGGGAAAAATAAATATTAGAAAAGAGGTTTCTCACCCAAGATCAGTAATATTTCAATTACTGCACTGTAACATTTAAACTACTATTTTTTCATAATATAAACAAATAAAGACCACATGCAATTTTCCCTTGGGCAGAATGAAAAAGGGAGAAAAGAAAAGAAAGAAGCACATTTGACAGATGCTAGTCACTTACTACATGATAAGCTGTTAGAAGGCGTATCTATTTCAAAATAACTAAATAAATTCAAAATTCACACCAGTTTGTTGCAAGAACTCACTGTTTTTATTTTAGACTAGGAATGTGTTATTTTTCTCTAACTTAAAATAGCCATACACAATCCTCCCTTAAAAAATACCACAGTGAAAAATGTTCCCTTAAGATACACATGACAAAACTGACTATCCTAGTGATTGAAGCAAAACCAAAGTATCTCTAATTAAAAACTTACCTCCAAAGTGGACAGAAGAGTTTAGGAAGATGGGAGGAAAAGAAGTGTATTAAAATGTGGTATTTTGGCCTTATGCAAAATGTGTGTCTTTGTCTTTTCTTCATTTACACCTCTAACCCTGTAGCAACTGTCGCAGTTGTACTGTACAAGTTTCCCTGTGCATTGGTTTGAGTAATTATTGTTATTTACTACTGCCATTTTCATCAGGTAAAAAAAGCCAGTTCTCTGACTTTCAATAAACTTCCAAGTCTCTTCCCAAAGCTATTTACAACAGCCTTTCCAACTTAACATTTCTGAGATATGTAGGCAGGTTTCCTGACACATGGAAAAGAGTGCGAATTACTGGAGTATTCAACATCATAAAACACAGTCACTGATATAAAAGCTGAAAATGTGCATACCAGCTTTTTATGGTGCGTTTACAACCCAATTCAAGTTTATGAATAAAGTCTCATTAAAAGTTGAATTATTGCATATTGGGTACGCTGGCATTACAATAACACTAAACCAAAAACCAGAATCAATTGCATTTCTCTTGGCTCTATGCAACAGAGCTTCTCCCTGTACATCTGTAATTTTTAAAAATTCCTCCTGCTTCTACAACAACCTTCTGCTAATTTTCTTCAATTTTCTGCTCCACTAACTTAAAAGTCATTTCCTTAAGAAAACAGATGACAGACAACCTGAGTGACTGATTATATTGTGCCATCACTTTGTTTTTTCTCTGAGGCCTTGGTTTAAGAGGATGGATGTTAGTGTAAATGACAGAAAGGGGAGCTTCGCATAGGATTTCACTTCTGTTCAAAGACAAGCTAATGCAGCCTTGCTGAGGTGCAATCAACTTGACAAATGGATGCTGTGCAGCCCTGTGCCTCCCACTGAAACCCGAGAGTCTGATTTACACAATATTCCCCCTGTAAACGGAGGGAAGCCCAAATTCCAATCAGACTTAACACTGCTCGGCTGTATAATGGGTTGATCTGATAATTCCTCCCATATAATGAAATCTGATAATAGTGGGAAAAAATACATCAGAGAGAATGGAATACATTAATGAACTTGTAAAAATACACTTAAGTCTTAACAGATTTAATAAACAGAGGAAGGATGGCTCAAACGGGGAGTCTTCATATGTGGTCAGCAGTTCTCGGGTTTAACAATGAAGCTGACTGAAAATACAGAGTTTCTATTTACAATTGACTACATTCACCACACCTTTTTTCAGATGGCCAGGAAATGGAAAAAAAAAAAAAAAAGCATTTAAATATCAAAGTAAGCTTTGTAATATGTTTACATGTCTTGCCTTGTTCTGTTTCCCCTTCAAACTAAACTAATTCTATGATACAAGCTGTTTTCTCAGGGAAATGTGAGTCAGATAGAAATGTTTTCCTACACGAAAAACAGTGTTTCATTTACTGACTGGAAAGAATAGGAAACATTTGCTTTTAGACTTTTAAGATTTTTTTGAATTGAAAAACAAAGACAATTCCATTTCAAAACACTTTTCACACAAGTTCGACAGCTGGCACAAAAATTAACTGAATGTTTACATAGAAAAATGTGACAGAAATGTCTACTAAAATCAGTACTTTTTCTGTATCATAATAAACTCTCATTGTCATTGTTCTCTACAAATAAATATTTTGCCTTAGCAGCTACAATTGCGACCAGAAGCTGTTCTCACACATCTACAAGTTGAGCAGTGCAGGATTTTTAGGGTTTTATTTACTTTGCTGTTGTCACAAATAAAAGAAAAAAAGAAAAAAAACTTATGCAAACATTTCATGCTGAAGTGAATGGATTTCAACAGCTGCTGATTTGGTGACATCGAGAACCCCAGTGGAGATGTCCTGCTGAATTAACGTCTTGGAAATGTTAAAAAGAAACTTCAAACAGCCCTTGTTTAGCAGGCGGTCGAGGCTCGCTCTCGGTGGGGATCATGTGAAGGCTAGCAGAGCAGTCACTCAGTCATGAATCAGACTTGTCAATAGTTGCCTATTTTCTCAACAGGTGTCTCAATCACACGTCATAATCCTTCCCCCATAGGCTTCTGTTTAACAGAAATGGCTCAGGCACGGGATGCTGCGTTTCCTTATATGAGACATATATTGACTTCTTACTTAGCAGCTCCCTCCTCCAGCCTCTGCTGAGCTTTGTGCTTGGTATAAACATGTCTCTCTCGCCTGTGTGAGCCAGCAGGAAAAGAATGGGGACTGCAACACAGGAGCAAGGAAGCTTTTAATCCTTTGTTATTGCTGCAGATAAGCACGGCAAACACCAAACCATCACTCGCTGCTCTGTCAGATAATTATGAAGTGCTGCTATGGTGAGGTACCCTTTGTGAATCCCTGTGCAATAATGCACTAGGTAGTCAGACAGAAAAAGGCATTGCTGGCATAAAATATCTTATGCTGGCTAAAATTGTAGGGAAATGCTTCATAATAATTAAACAACAACAAAAAAAGTTTAAATTAAAAACCCAGGAAGCCACTTTCAAGTGGATATTTTTAATGTAACTAACTTTCAATCATTACTTTTTACAGTAATTTTTGTAATTTAAATAATTCTCCTAAGTTTTGAAATCCTCATTTCATTCATAGGACACATACATTCAGGCAACTATAGAAGTAAATCAAGTCCTTTGGGTCCCAGATGTCAGAATCCTGAACAAATGCAAGTGTTCACAGAAAATTTTAAATTACATACAGTTTTTACCCTAAAAATAGTTTATATCTAGGTTTACTTCTATGCTCTTTGAGTCACATCAGTATTAAGCAAAACAACAAAGACATTTAAAGAAACGTTGCTTGGCTTTTCTATCAAAAAGCAACAAACCAGTAAATATTCTACAACTCATCTTAAGCTTGCACAGATCACATAATTTCTAAAGTATCACCAAACTGTTCTGGGCTTCCTAATGCTACCTTGGTTTTCTACTTTTACCTATTATATGTCTACGAAATGCTGATGAGCTAAAGCAATTTTCTGTATTTCTAGGCCAGTCTCTTCCTGTATCAGTGGAAGAAGTGTGCTTGCAAAATAATGTGGGCTGGTTAGTAGCAGCATGCTTCACTTTTATAGTAACAGCTCCTGTAGAAACTACAGCTTCTACATGACTTGAAAATTAAACATAAAAGAAGATTTACAAAAAAATATATCGGCTTTATGTAATGTTTTGAGATCATAGGCTCCCTTGTATCAGACTTCATTAAAATGTTCCATAAGGAAGGTAAACTCTCCAACTGTAAGACTGTATACAACCTAATAATTTTGAAATATCTTTGAAATGCACGTCAAATGAAGTTTGACAGTAAAACTGGTGTAGTTTGATCATTCCAGCCATATGTCAAAATTCTTCCACATTGTTGGATAACATGAAAGTGCAGCACCAGCTTCTGTCACCCTCAATTTAAAAACTTTTGATATACTACCTCTGAGCATGGAGTTGTTTAAATACTATCTCTAACATCAGTAAACTGCATGTACCACCTGCACCATGACTTGAATTACTGAAACACAACACTACACAATTAAAGAGATCTTCTCAGATTTCAGCAGAAAAAACATTGTACTGGAGAAATTTATAGCAAAGGAAAATATTGAAAATGCATTTCAAACGTGAAATATAATTTGATTCTGCATCTGATGTATACTTCATACTGGAAACACCACAGTGACAAGGTATTTTAGGTATGTTGATAAAAACTTATAGTCTGGGCCAGGTCTTGAAAACACTATGTAAGTGAGTGATTTTACATACAAGTTACTCCTGTGAATTAATTTTAACTACTTATGTCATTACAAGTGCTTTGTAATGACATAGAAATTTTTGCAATTTCTGTCAGAATGAATATAAAATATATACACTACTTCCTATGTAGACTGACAGCATGTCAATATATTCCTTTTTTTTTTCAGCTCTAGGGCAATTTGGAAGAACTCTGTTCCTAATCATAGTCATAATTTTATTATATTCAACAATGTATAAGTATTTTGACATAGGACTGGATTAATAAGTTGGTTTCAACATCACTGCTCAGATGGATGCTGCTTCCAGCACATTTGTAGGAAAATTTGCATTTTTTAAGATGTCTTTTCTCTGTATTTTTTGACACTACATAAGGATATTATGCAAAGATTATGCCAGATGATTATTTAGAGAACACAGATACATTCTCTGTAAATGCAACTTTTAACAACATTTACTTAGAAAACTTACTGGGCATTGATTGATTGATTCTGAATGGGAGCCCAGCCTCATACAAACCACATTCATCAAAAGCATCTTAATCATATCACCATGTTAACATTTTGAACTTTACTTTCAGTACTTAAGGAATGGAATTCATGAAATAATCAAATTTAGGGGAAATTGACTCTTATTTTTCATTTATAAAGACCTGCTTTCAACACAGATAAGGCATTCTTGCTGTATTCTCTGCTTTCTCCCAAGCACAGAGTAAGAATTGATAAAAAGGGAGTAAACCCCTAACATTGGCATATAAGCATTGTAAAATGGAACTTTCAATGGGTAATCTACAATGATGCAAGTTCCATCTCATTCAGATGCAGATAATTTATTCCAGAAAAGATAACATTAAAAAATTGATATCAAAAGTAAGGCAAAGGCTACAGCAACAAATATTTAGGCACACGGTCAGAATCATATCAAGAAACAGGAAAGTGTTATTACCAGTAGAGAAAGCATTGATATACTAGAACTTGATCACATTTCGCTCTAAACTTTAAAGGTATATTGAAAGATCACATATTTTCTGGAAATAAAACAAGGCAAGGATGTAAAATCTTGCCTGTATTTGAAGACTAAACAAGCTTAAGTTATTCTGCTTATGAGACAAGGCAGGGATAACTTGACAGTGGACCTGCAATACCTACAACAAGAGAGATTTGCTGGGAGATGTCTTAAGAGCATCAAAGAAAAAAACCAAGGTCTTGTAAAAGGTAGAGGAAGATGAGATTAAAAGAAAGGTGCACAACTTCTCCCCAGAGTAGAGAGGAGTAAGAGTGAAACTGAGATTTTTCTTTTTTCTGCCAGACAAGGAGTGGAATAGAAACTTCAGATGCTCACTCTGAGACACTGTCTTTAGCAAGAGTCCAGAGCCACTACACCAGTTACTCACATTGTCCAATTCACAACCTGAAAAGACATTCTGACTTCTTAATATAACAGAAACCAAAGCATGGCACCTGGTTATACCACTTTTAGCTAGTAACTTGGCTTGTTTACCTCCTAATTTCCACTTAAAATGGAGAACATGACTGCAAATGCAGAAGTTCATAACATGTGACCTAGAATCTTCTTCTATCTGATAAAGACCATCCCCCTAAAAACTGCACTCATGATTAAACCATCAGTCAAATACCAGTCTTTGATACTCTGGGCTGCTGCTCTCCCAATTGTGAATGATTTGTGATCTGAAGCAATGTTTTAGGAGGGAGGTCTAGGAGGGAAGTAAGAGGCATTACTCAAAACAAGACACTGCTCTTCAAGATACCACCCAGCCACATATCTCTTCTCAGGACAAGGGGCATGAATTCCTGTGATTTCAACAATGAGCCTTTACTTTTCTATGCTTCTCATCACTTCTTTTTCTACAACCATGAACAAAATTTTCCACTTCAGTCACTTTTGTCCAGCTGGAGGCAATGGGCATGCAAGTGCCAGCTACAATGTTTTGTAAAAAAAAAAATAGAAAGAGCAAAAGGGAATTCAAAATACAAATTATTCATTCTGCTATAAAAATCATGAGACAGCTGTAAACAGCAGCGTTAAAAAAAATAATTATAGGAACATCAGTTCGTAACTTGTCTGTTCAGGGATGTGGTGCTTTAGTCTTGATCACTTAGAAAAAAGCCCAGCCAAAACAAAGATGGGATCCTAACCCCGGACAATGTAGCTGCATTTAGTATTTCACCTCAGACCAACCTCCACTCACACCAGCTGAACTTGCATTTTTGACTCAGTACCTTGCACAGACCAATCATGTGCTAACCTAATGGAGCACCTCACATGCAGACCTACATGAGTACAGAAATGTTTCCAGGATCAGGACATTTAGCCAGAATTTCCTAAAGAACGAGTATTTTAAAAGCTGTGTGGGCTCTTTTTTATAAATACTGTAGCATAAAGTATCTTGAATATGAAGTCCAGAAGTAGAGGGTATATTTGAAACACAGACTTGAACTTTTCTCACAGGGCCTTGATTTGTACTTTAGACTTTGTTTCACAGTCTGTATTATTTTTAAAGCCTCATGATTAACCTCTAACTTCATTAAAACTGTTCAGATGAGTGCTACTACATTGCTACACGCAGCACTGTCCTTAGGCAGCTGAGGGGACACATCTTGCCTAAATAACTAAGCAAGTGATGATAACCTTTGAAACAATTTCTGGCAGGCTGTTATATCAGACTGTTTCATACCTTCTCATGCTTCCTTTCATTAAAAGAAAATCTTTCAGGCAAATGATATATTATCTATTTTATAATTTTACACATCACTTAAAAAAGCTACTTTTTTATTTAATCAAAAGTCTCTGGTACCTTTCAATCACTCTGCTTTTTTGTCCGAAGTTGAAAGCTTTTTAAAAAATAACATTTTACTTCTTATCACTTTTCTCACTATCATGATCTGAAACTAGATGTTCCTTAAGATTTTCCATAATTTTATCAAGTTCTATCCTTCCTGTTTTTTCAACTGGTTTCAGTAGAGTTCTCTTCACTGCACTGCTTATTTTGTCACATTTCCCAAGTTTTACTATAACCCAGTGCTTGCTATATTGCTGTATGTTCTGGAGGCTATTGAGATACGAAGCGCTCTTGGCATGTTATTCTAAAAGGCATATCTTGTACACAGAAAATAATCTGATTCTGAAGTTAACACTTAGCTTGCTACTTTTCCTTCCAGATGCTATCAAGTATAACTGTGACATTTTATTTGGTCGTTGGCTTAATGCAAGTTATTTGGGCCTTTGACAGGTAAATAAAATCCTGCTGTTTACTCATGACTTGCCAACACTGTTAGGATAGGAAGATGTATGTCTAAACATATTAAAACACAGATTCATAAGGCAGATGCAGTATGACCAGTATGACCTAAAAAGTCAAAGTGTATATATATAAGTGTATATATATCTTAGAGCAGTCATTTCTCTAGATGAAGAACTGAGACATATTGCACTGGAAAGGATTGTTTCAAGGGGTAAGTGTGGACATGCACTTCCATGCTGCTCTGCTGACTCTCTGAGAAGCTGCTTTGCTTCTAAAACTTCAGTCATGAACTTCCCTCAAAAGGGAAAGTTGCTTTCACCAAACAGCTCCAGCCATAGTAAAGCTATCAGCTTTTGATTTTCTTTTTCATATTCCATTACAAATCTGCTAAAACATTTGTCATAGAGTAAAACTGAGAGTCCAAACAGCAAAGTTTCTTTAAAATCCGAAATACTGTTCTTTTCTGAATGTTGGTCTTGTATCACTTAACACTCAGAAACACTTTGACCCAAAGAGTGAACAAAGCCATCAAAACTAGGGAGGATTCAGCCAAGATCTTTATTTTTCAGGACTATATACATCTTTTATTCTGATTAAAAGTTGCAGCAAAACAAATCTTTTGAGAGAAGAATACAAATTTTGACTCTTTCCATTTACATTTGTCTCAGGTGTTACCTTTTCTAAATGAAACATAGTTTATTTAAAATTATAACTTTCCCTTTTATATGAAAAGATAATATATATCTTCCAAAACACAATTTCCTTACACTCTACTAAACACAGACGGGGATGGCTAGAGGCTACAAATCTTTAGGTTCTCCACTGATGCATAAACTAAACAAAAAAGACAACCTTACTTGTTTCAGAAAGCTTTATTAGAATAGGAATCTTTGAAGACAAACACAAAAGATTCTAATATGTTTAGATTTTATAATGTAAACAACTAATTTAATGCATCACTAACAATATACAATACTCGCCATCTTGCAACATGAATGCAAGGAAGAAACTGATGTAATCTGTGAGATATTTCAAAATAATTAATTTGAGAATAAAAAAGAACTTTTATTGTGCAAACTCTCCTTGTTTGCCTTTTTTAAAAGGATCAGAAAACTGCAGCACTTGAACCTTTGTTAAGTGAAGGTAACAAGCAATCTTTTGAACTGGCCTCTAAATTAAGAACATGTAATTGCCTGAGAAAGGGTATTTGATCAAAAGCATTTTAAGTGTTACTTATCAGAAGAGTTCAAAAAAACTCAAGATCCAGTTTATTCAAATGAGGGCCAAGAAACTTTCAAATTATCTTAAAGTAGTTTGACATGTCTAAATTGTGTCTTTGCCAGCATGTCAGACTTCCTCACTAGTATTTTCATCCTGTAAGGGCAAATGGGATTTTAAGCACTCCTGGATCAAGCCAATGTTCGATGCCTCCTTTTAATTTCCTTAACTCCCTCTCAAACCCACATCTTCTTACTTAATTATTTTGCAGCTTATAAAATTATGGCAAACATTCCTTTGCCCTTTTTTTTTTTCCTATTATTTTTCTCACAAGCATGGACAGACACATGATGACTGAAAAAAAAAGTTCTATACACTGAGCCTTTACTTTTTATTTAATTTGGAAGAATGATGCTGTTTTGTGGCATTCCAAAATCAAGCCACAGGTTCTGCAGTATTATCTGCACTGATGAACTGAGGCACCCTGGGAAGCCCCACTCACAGGCACAAAGGTTCATGTATGCCCAGCTCCCCACTAAATGACTGATAGTGTATTATTATACCACCTCACATGAATGACAATGAAGTATTGAATCAAATACAACAACATAAAAATCTCCTCAATTCATAATTTCATTCAGCAGGCTGTGCTAGAAGAACTACCTCAATTATTCAAAACAATGTTGAAGCAGGAAACATTTAGGAGGGAATATGAAATACGACTGACTTGCTGAACAGCCCAATGTTTTGAAGAAATGTCTAAACAGGCGTTCTGTGGCCTTACAAACCATCTAAAATCTTTCCATTACTGGGATAAGCCTTGTAACCAGTATCAGCCAAAGGTGTTATTTTTATCTAAGTGGCTGAGACATGGTGGGTACAGGGACTGCTCAGAGCTCCACTGCTATCAGCATAAAAGACTTGAGGCTTTGGCACTTGCCTTACTTTATCTACAGCCGATACAAGAGATTCAGCAACAGCAGCTGCCAAAATGTCCTTTATGAATCAATGCCATGAAACCAAGTTTTAAATATCCTGAAACAAATGTAAAGCTCTTTTCCAGACAGCTGAAGAGCTGAATGCTGAGGAAAGAAAGATCTTGTTTTGTCTGCAGATTATGCTTAGAAGAAATACATAAGGGAGGAAGACAAAGACTTTCCAGGTACTGCTGGGGAGCACAGTGACTTCATCTGAACATGTCCTACCACCTTAAATTGCCTTTGTAGCCTGACCTGGCAGTCAGCTCTGGGTCCATGTGGCAACTTCCACCCAGAGGAGCACATGGCTGGAGGTTTGAACAATGCCGCCACCAGCTGGATACCTACCCGAGGCAGGGATGGGGCTGGCTGTGGAGCAGAGCAAGCATATTCCTCCAGGAAACATTGGAAATACATTGGAAGGAGCAGTTTTGCTTTGGCCAAATCTGTTCCCAGACTCAGGATGGATATTCTGCATTGTGAACTGTAAATACCTTTAGAAATTTGAAGTTATCTGCCACAGTTTCTTTAGCTTTGACCACTTGTGGTGAAAACTGAAGGGGAAGAAGTATTGACCATCAAGTCCAGTATTGACTTGATGGTCAATACCAGACTGTGAAAAATCATAGCTTAAGTCTCTTTAACTCCCAGGAGGATAAGAATTCTTCTTTTCATTATTCAGATCAAAGGGGTTAATTTCAAATAAGAATTCCACCAAACTTTTCTCCTCATGCAGCTCTATTGAGCAAACTGCTCATTGAGTCAAAAACAGGACTGTTCTGTGGTTACCACTTTGTGCTCCTGGGACTGCCCAGCTGTGACTCTCTGTTGCATAAGAAGGGTTCCTAAAGAGGGTTCATGGTCCTGTGGGGACAAGCACAGAACAAAACTTGCATCTTCTGCATCTGGCGTGAGAGTGTGAGCCCCTGAGCTTACTGGTAAAATAGTTCATCATCTTTCCCACCAGTTTTGTAAATCTCAGCCATTTTCTTAGTTTCACTACAAATGCCCAAGTACAAAATTAATTATTTTTTTTGGCTAGAAGCATTTTTTTCTTTATTTTGGACCAATTTGAACTGGTGGGGCTTTTTTGAGGGGATAAAGGATGAGAGAGGAGATTTTGGACTGTAAAATCAATTATTTGTACAGCCGTAAGGATCTGTGGAAAACTAGGTCTCACATTCTCTCTTATGATGGGAAAGAGAAAGAATGAATATGAAGAAATATTGACAAAATTTAAAGTTTAACTTAAGAGTTCACTGCTTTGGTTTTGCTTGATACCTCCATTCTAGTGTTTATTATCTCAAGTCCTGGATCCTTGAGAGAGAGAATTACTTGGAAGCACTCTTACATTTAGCATATGTGAAGGATCTTGCTGGAATGAAGCATTAGCATTGGAACAAAGGCAGTCTGTAAGGGCTACTAAATGGAGGGCACAAGTACATACAGAGCTTCTGGGGACACAGAAACTCCTGTAGCAAGTAAGGACATTGAACATTTGATGCTTTGAAGAGAAGGTTGGTTGGTGACTCCTTCCTGTCTCAAACAGTGGGATGTTCTGACTCAAGGATCCTAGAAACCCAGTGTGACTACAAAAAACCTGTACAGGTAATGACTTAGGAAGCAGAGAGAGGGACTTGGATTTTATGTTAAATGAGCTATAGGAAAGAGTATAAACACCTTTTCCCTTGAGATGTCGGACCCTTTCCATCAGGGCATCAATGACAAGCATGTAAAAAAGAGAAGTGAAGTCATTTTCTCAGGTAAACCATTAGTCATCAAGCCAGGGTAAGTCTTCAGCTCTCTTTTGATGGGGTATTTTAAAAAACCTCCAAGGAAGAAAGGACAGATGTCTAGGAACTGAGTTTAATCATAGTGCTCCTCAACATTGCTCCACAACTTTCTCTTGCTTGCGCTTACAAAACTACCTGTTACTAATTACTAATTACTTATGAGTCCTGACCTCATTTATTTCCCCTTAAGTCTATTGTCAGAGCATTTATTATGAGATTCTGGCTTCTTGAAATGAATCCTTGAAATGAATGGATGTAGGATGTCCAATTTAGGTTCTGCTTGCACTGTGTAGACCAAGGGGTTGTACGACAATTGTGCAAACTAAATACAATGAAATTTCATTTGTGCTAGATGCATGCATAATGCCAGCCATGGGATATTATTTCAAGAGAAGCGGAAAAATTAGGTGGCAAACAGAATTTTGGCAAAAGCACAGTTCTTCAGATGCCACATGTGCAAATCATTATTTTGTCTTGTAGAATGGTTAAGGAAATGTAACTTGAAATGCCAATTATATAATTAGGGTGTTAAGCAACTTCACCGAATGACAAGTGATTAAACACAAATCACCAAACAGGCATAGCATTACTTTGAGTAGTGTGTGGAAAATGCCACAGAACAACTCCAGCTAGCACTGGGTGGGCAACAAAGTTCAGAGTATATATAGCTAATGTCTTTCTTTGTCTAAAATAGAGGTGCCTACACAAGCTGGACTTTGACTGAGTGTTAGTTTTAATTCATAGCTTTGAAATGTTTTACCAGTCCTTGAAATTAAAATGGACAAAACTATTAAAACCAAAATGCTGCCTGTCAGAGGTTTAAATGAAAAAACCTAGATCTTTGTCAATCCCAACTGCAAGACAAGCTACTTGGGGGTGGGTCTCCTTCCACTTGATTTTTGTCTCTATCTCTGTCACTATCTTTCGTCCAGTAGGTGTATGCCTATCCATTTTTAGCTGTTGAGTAGGAGAAGAACCTACCTCTGTTGTCTTCCCCGTGTTTTTCCCTGACAGGGAAAAATCTGTTAGATTTCTTGATAATACAAGTGGGCTGAATCTCCTGCTGAAGCGTGACAAGGCAGTAAACTGACATTTTTAGCTTTTCCAAACTTCTCCAATACCTTTCCCTTTTAAGCTTCTTCCCTTTCCTAACAGACACAGCAGCAAGAAAATTCAAGATTTTTACATTCCACCATTGTCCAACTGAGCCTAAAGTAACAGCAAAACAACCAAAGCAGAAACAGATTGCAAACTTAGGATAGCGAACAGCTGGCCTGTGTTCCATGGAAGGTTGGCTCATTGTATGTTGTTAATGCCTTTCTTGCCACTTCCACATGTTGCACTGCACTGAAAGCTTGCTAAGCTATGTTAATGCAAGTAACTACTAAAACTTCAGTGCAGTTCCAAAACAGCTAAATTTCTGCAGGTCAGGGTTGCTACAGCCCTGCTCTTCCTCCCTCCATGTGCCATTCCTGATCTCCTGTTTTTGTCAGGCCATGCTACTGCACGGTGAACAGCTTTAAGGGTACTAATGACAAACATTTCTACAAGAAATTAACTTGTCTGTACAATTAATTTTTGCCTCATCCCCTTTAAACATCATTTTACAAGGTGGGTAAGCTGAGCCAACAGCTTGCTGCTGTGGAAAGGATGGCTCCCTCTCCTCTTCAGGAGACTCCTGATGTCTCCCTTGTTTCAGGCATTCATCTAAGGCCCAGTGGATCAGTTCAACTCAATGAGCCTGTTTACATCTAGCTCAGCAGTTTAGGAAGCAGCCAGGACTAGAGATGATGTAAATGGGAAAGAACAACCAAGGCAGAGTGTCTCACCTTGAAGATACTCAAAAGCTGCCTCGACAGGGCCTGGGCAGCCTGTTCTAGGTGGCCTTGCTTGAGCAGGGGCCTTGGACAAGGTGATTTCCAGAGGTCCCTTCCCACCTCAACCATTGTGTGATCCTGTGAACCTCACCACTCTTGTGAAACCTCACCAATGGCAGTCAGGAGCATATTCCACCTTTTTTTTCTCTTTTCCCAACAGACGAAGACAGTCCCAAAAATATACATGGTCTTTGTTTGTCATTAGTTATGAGTTACATGCCAAACATGTAAGATAGGCAGAGACTGCAACAGAAGCATTTCATACCCTGCTGACATTGCTGTGTAAACAAACATGCATACACAGAGCACTGAAAAATCCTATTATGCATCTTCAGCAAGAAGCAGTCACATTGGGAATCTGCTCAGGAAGCCCTGAATGAGAGGAATGAAAGAGTCTGGCAAGGAGATAGGCTTGCCTTGGTTTGCATTTTTTTCCCATTCAGCAGTTAATTAGTAACCCACTTTTTGAAAATTAAAGATTACACTTCCTGAACAAATACAAGCATTTGATCTTGGGCTCATCAAGGAAAACTTTAGCAGCTGCCAGGGAAAAGCAAATGTTCTGTCACGTACATCCAGACTGACATAATGCGAAACAGGAGATGAAGAATACGGAGAGAATGTACCAGCACTTCCACACACAGTCGTGGGGAGCACAACAGATGAGGAAAAATATCAAATAGCAAACAACAATCCAGTGAGCCTAACTAAAACCTGATGGGATGACTCCTTACTGCAGCATCAACCTAACAGACAGAAGACAAGCAAAACGTGGTGCTATATATCAAAAGTAGGTTAAATTTCTTTCCTACATGAACTGGCTTTGTTGGAGCATTGGGCACTCAGCTGTGGTCATGCTGACACCCCCCCTACCCCCCGAAGGAGAAGGAGACCTAGTTGTGTAAGATGTTTTCATAAGATCAGGTAGAAGTCCTGATGCTGAAGGGGCTGTAATGGAATTGCCAAACTTTGGGAAAACTGCTAGAAAATTTTTACTTATTAAAATTGAAGTTGTATCATTTTATTGAGGAAGCCACCCTGAAGAAATGATAAATGCATTTACAATAAGTAAAGTAGAAATAAGCTGATAAATGAAGCATATAACATCACCTAAGGGAAAAAAAAAAAAAGACCAAAAAAAGGATACATGCATTTTTAAAAGAAAACCTTGACATTTTTTCCTTTTTGACCATGTCCAGGACATAAAAACCCACTGTGAAGTAAATCTCAACATCTAGAAAATACTAACTTGTCGTTACAAAAAAAAAAAAAAAAAAATTGGTAATTAATGTAGTGTCATCTATTTTTCTGATCTGGAAAGGTATTTTAATAAAAAGCACAATCTGATTTATCTTTTCTGGTTACAGCACTGGACAAGTTCTTACCCTTCACATACTCAGTGACTATACCTTTAGTTATTCTGGCTTTTGTAAATTCTCTAGATGCTGCTTCCTGAGCATGCTCTACAAGCAATTCTGAGACCATAACAGAGATGTGGAGCTTCTTTTCAAAACTTAATGCTCCAAGCACCTTCCCTTGAGCCTGTTATCCTTCTCTATTGTTCCTTGAGAACTATTTCTGCCCTTCCTGTATTCAAATGCCATCAGGAGCTGCTCACATCTGGGCATCCCCAATCTCTGTTAACCCTGTTGAGAAATGCCTGTTTGCAGGCCAGCAAAGATGGTTTGATACAGAGCACATTTCAGTTTGCTCACCACTGCTATCTGCCAAACTTTCCATCAGTGACTTCTGAAAACTGCTGAGTGTGGCACCTTCCTTTCAGTACATCCTCTCCATGTTGGGCCCTCTGATAAAGTCTATCTTATCAGTAACTCTCCCACTTCTACAATTTCTGTCCCTTCTCACTCTCTTTCCAGCTATTTTTATACTTGAAAATAAAAGTGCTATTAGTGGTAGATTAAACATAACATTATACATTTGGTATCTTCCTGCAAAATAAAAGTATTCTATTCTGTGCATTGCAAAGGGCAGAAGAGTTCTAAAACTACAATCTAATATACAACATAAATATAAGGGATAACATTAAGAAAGCAAGGAATAAAAATATAGGCATAAAATGTTCATTGATATCACTTTAACAGTACAATTAGGTGAAGTAAAGAGCTGAACTCAGTAGTAAACAGATCGACAGTATTGCCAGCTCCAAAAAACAAGCATATGGTTAAAACCTCCAAAATCATCAAAAAGTATTAAAGCAATGAGACTTTAAGACAATGGACTGCTCTTTGATCTGCCTCCTGAAATTCAAGTAGAGAGCTGGTCACTCCTCAATGAACATTAAGTTACGTGGAGTTAAAAATTCACTTGCTCGGGCAGAGCACTCCATGGCAAGCATGCTAAAACTCAAAATGGGTCCAAGCTGTTCTTTCTCATCACTAGCACTGACTTTTAAATAATTTCATTTTAAAATGAATGTTCATACTTTCAATTTGCCTGCTGTTCAGAAAGCCTTATGAATGCACCCAAGATGTTTATTCTTTCACAGCTATGACAACCCCAGGAGTGTGATACCCCAAAGCACTCAGTTCCTCAGAGCAGTAACATCCAGAAAAACAATTATTATAAAGCCACTAAAGATGGTAACATTGCAAGCTTATAAAATATACATGTAAACATGGAAGCTGAGCTTGACATTGGCTTGTTCAAGGCATAACAGAAGTATGTCACTTCTAAGATTGAGAACATGTCACAGGCTGTCTTGTTTGACATAGGGCATCAAATTTAACCTAGCTACCATTATAGTGAATCCAGTGATATTTTTTGAGTGCATCTATAACAACATTAAGGTATTGACAAGAGTCCTCCAGGGAAAGCATCAATCTCCATGTCCTACAGTTACTAGCATTACAACTTCTAAATTACAGTTCTGAGTGTGCTTACACTCAAGAATTCAAAGAACTCTTCATGTGTCACAGTTCACTAAAACTGGAAGATATTTATTTGTAGCCATGACAAGAAATTCAGGTTTCAGTACTTTGAGATGTAGCAGTGCAGATGTCTTTTTTTTGGTGGGGTTTTCAATCACCCCATCTGCTTAGCTCTAGCTTTCCCTCTTTATTACTCTTCTGTGGCCTTCAGACATTCACTGCCCCATTTCCCTGCCCTTCCTTAGTTTTCTGCTTCATTCCAACTATTTTTGATTATATGGCCTCCTATCTATGAATTTTTCCCTTTTCTCTCTCCTACTTTTCATATCTTGAATTTTCTCAGTGACACAAATAAAAAACTATCTGGACTTCCTTTCTGTTACTTTGACTTTCAATTCATTCCCCAGCTTTACAATATATGCCTGAAGTCCATCATAAGCCCTAAAAATAGGTTGTCACCAGTCCCACAGCAATGTAAAAAATGCCAGGCTTTAGTACCATTAAGGAAAAGCTCAGCATTAATTGAGAAAATCAATAGAAAATGGTGGCCATTTTAACTAATAGCTACTTGTAACTAAATTTTACTGGGAAAAAACCCTCCAAAGAATGGTTGCTGTTAAGGAAAGAGAATTTTAGAGTTATAGTCAGGTAACGGGAAACAGAAAAATAGAAAGAAATCATTCAGGGAAAAAAAAATTATGGACTCCATTAATTTTATAAAAGAGATTGGCATACCTGAATGCAAAAGCTAGAAAAAATGTGGCAGGATAGCCTGCAGTGGTCCTTTAGGAAAGTTTCCCATTTTTTCTTTTTATCAAAAGAAAAATGAAAGATCAGCAATTGCTTCCACAATACTGCTTCATGACCAGATGAGATATGCCTTGTCAATCAGACATTCAAAATACACTAATTAGTGTACCAGTATGATATGTTTATATTAATCTGAAATTGCTCAGATGAAGTATGCGGGGAAAATATTTGAACTCATTAAAATCACAAGCTAGACCAATCTAAAGAATGAAAACTCCCTACAGAGTACAGGAAAAGAGCAAGAGACTTGAAAAACTGCAGTGTCAAGTCTTGACATATTTGAAACAGCCAGATAATGTACTTATGTAGGATTGTAACCACTTTGGTATCTGCTGGGTAACAAATCTCCCACTGGATATGAGTAGGGAGACCCATTACAAAAGACAAGTTCAATCTAAAACCTGTTCTATTGTGCTGGAGATGCCACTGGCAAAATAGCTTTCTTTTTTTTTTTCCTTGTAATTTCTATTTTTTTATCAGCTGCCACTTATCACAGTATTGTGGTTCTCCTGCCACAACATAGTCAGAAATGTGTATATAGCTTTTTTGTTAGATACTCTCACACATCACTTTTCACCCCTTTTCCACCAAAATATTCCAGAGTCTCATTCCTAAAGTGTTCCATAAAAAAACTCTAGAAATTATAGAATCAATATTTTAAAATGAATGTGAGAAAAATTATCTCCATAAGCACAGAAGCCCACAGCTCATGATGTCAAACTATGCCAGGCCTCACTACTGAGGCAGAAATCACCATCCCTCCACTGAAATCACAGGCTTCCAAGTGATCAGCCCATCCTAATGTCCCTAAAATACTACAGACACGATTTTAATGTAACAGATTACAAAGGTTAAAGAAGAATTTCTAAAATTCAAGGTTTATAGCACACAGTTATAATGCACTTATTTAATTTGACACTTCAAAATGAAGTTCAGTTTGACAAAGGTGCAGCATTTCTGTCTCCTATTTTTAAAAGAATAATAACCATCAAATCAACCTACTGTGAATAAAATTGTAGGAAACAAGGAAAAACATGCCAAGCACATAGGAACAACAGAGAAAAAGGAAATTTTCTTTTAGTTAGTCCATTAAGAGCCCTAATTTTGTCATTAATTTATTAATTCCAGTGCCCTGACTTGCTAATGAATAATTTTTTTTATTCAGGTGATGGAAAATGATAGTTTAATCTAGACCTGCCACCCCCTTATCAAACACAACCCATCAACAGCACCCCTCTTCCCCAGAAAATGAAATTCCTTTGACACTTTGGAAAGATCTGAGCAGAAATTTGTGCATCCTGTCCAGTGAGTGGATTTATTTTGTGAGACACTGGTTGGCATTTGGCTTTCAGATTATTATTTTCTTTTTGCTCTTGGCTCAGATGAAATCTTTGCACAAGTGATGTGGGTTCAGTAACACAACAACCACCCCATCATGCAATAACAAAACATTTATCTTTCCATTTTAAGAACCCTGTGGAAAATTACGTAACTAAAACCAATTATGAAGAGTTTTTCATTGAAAATTGAAACAAGATGAGGAAATTCCAACTACATAATGGCCCAAGTAAATTTAATTCTACCTATTTGTGAATGTGCTATGATACAATCTTTATCCGTGATTTTAAGCAATTTTTTTTTTTCTTCTCAGAAGAATATCCCGTTTGGAGCATGGAATGGGTCCATTTGGGATGGAACTAATGCTGCACATAATCTGCAATTTCCTAATTTCTGGGTGCTTGACTTTGCAGGCTCAATACAACATTTTCATTTAGAGGTCTTAAATATATAATTATTCAGATGGCTTAAATGTGCTTTTTGCTTACAGAGTCTTTTTTCTGTTTACATATCATACTCTAGCCTAAATAAATGCTAAGACAAAGGCCAAGCTGGCTGGTAGCCCAGAATGTAGTTGTTACCAAACTGACAGGGACCACCTTAAATTCATTGAAATGTCTAAATATCGTCCTTGTGCTAAAACGATATTTTAAAAGCCTATCCTTACTGAAAGAAAAATGGAGCAGCTTTAGAGCAGCACAAACAAGTTGCTGGATGAAATGAGAACTGAATGTCAAAGTATGGTCTGACTTACCACAGCTCTCCATTACTGTAAAACACCAAACACTTAAGGGCAGGAAATATCCTCATGTTACCATGTAAATAACTAATGGGCTTAGTTTATGTTAACAACTAACTTAGGAACTTTCAATAAAATCCCACCAAACAAAAACATGGCTAAGGGTGTCCAAAACTTTTTCCCAAAAGTAACTAATTCTACTAATTCTTAAGGCTGCTTTCCTTTTTTTCTTAGAGAATCTTGCATAGAGTTTGATGAAATGCACAGCAAATGTGAACACAGTACCATTTAAAGATAATCTGCACAGGCAAGGAAACATGGTAATTTTACTGATCTACTGAAGATATGAAAGGTGCAAGGTTTGGTTTAATGTTTTCTTCTGCTTGTTTCCTTTTTGCTTTTAATACTTTCAGAGTATCAAAGTCTTGTCTTGCTTTTATACATATGAGTGTTGGAGGACAAGACTCCAAGAATGACAAGAAGAATGGAAGTCCCCCTCAGCTCCCATCTGAAGCAACAGGGTGATAAATGATTAGCATTAAGCCTTTTGTTTTTTTCTTCAGGCTTTTTGCCAGAAGCTTGAATTAAATGTTTTAGCAACAGCCAAACAAAATGGAAGTTTTACACAGTCTGATTAAAAATGCCTTTCCCCTCTCAAATGCCAGTTTCTTGTGACAGATGATGGCTAGAGATGACGGCTGCATCTCTCCGCTTTTCCAACTACTCATAATCTTCTAACAAAATAGGATAGACAAGACCTGATACACACAAAAAAGCAAATAAACATTTTGCAGAAACCTTACATCTGACTTTAAAACCAAAGCAAGCTCTTCAGGCTTTCCTAATATATCTTAAAAATATGTAAAAGGCAATATAGGTTTGTCTCCTTTTCGTTTCACTCTTTAGATCTAATTGGGATTTCAGTAGGGCAAGAGAGGCAAATCCCTGTGACAAGAACATGCCATATGACAAGCACAAGATGTGTCGAAATTTTAAATTTACTAACGCTGACAATCTGACCTTACCAGATATTCATAAAATTACAAGAGTGGGGGGTGAAGGTATGATACCTGGTCATGGCTGGCTTCAATGGAGCTCCCGATACCTTGGAAAGTCATCTGCACAGGAGACAGTGTCAAACAGGTCAAACACTCTTTGCCATTTTGTCTATCACTGTAGTGTACCTATAACAGAATAACATACGTAATCTGCTAAACACCAGGTTTGCACAAGGGAGTCATGCTAAAATACTGTCCCTTTTCAACAAGCTTGCAAGAAGAATTCCAGACATTTACATTGAATTCATCTTTAATATCAAAAAAGGAGTGTGTAAAATAGTCTAGATAGTCACATGTTGAACTGGGGCCCAATTTTTCATGATATGCCTGTTGCATAATTTTTGAAGTGCTGAGTTCTTCAGATTCTGACATCTTTCAGACTGAATTCAAGATGTTATACCTATATAAGAATCTAGCTTCAAGTTAAAGTTTCCAGCCTACATGTCATTCTTAACAGCATACTGTAGCTTAGTTAGAAAACACCCAAGTAAATCATTATAACCTCAAAAACTTGCCAATAATACTTTAAATGTTTCTATTTTAATTTCATTTCTAGCAAAATCCACTAACACTTTTGACATTACTATTATAATACATATATCAATTAAATCAAAATGACAGATAAAATGGAGATATCACATTCTTCTTGAGGTGTCAGGCTATCCTTTTTTAAATGTATCTCATTCCCTGTGAGCATCAAGATGTGCATGTTGAACCTGAACTTGTATGAAATACAGAGAAAGACAGTGCTTCTGCTTGAACTATTCTCTTTGTCTTCAGGTTCCCTCCAGATGGTTTTTAAATAAAGAAAGGATGGATTTTAACAGGGTGAAACAAAATGAAATTAAATGTTGCTAGCGTTTCATTATTAAGAACAGGTTGCCACTCATGCTGAACTGTTGAAATATTACAGTTCTCTGCATAGCTCCTGACTTCTGGACAGGCAGATCAAGCACTTTGTTCTACAGGAGAGGTGGAATTTAGTTTATGGTGGTAATTTACATCGACTATGTGACCCCTGTCAGAATTGGAAAGAGAGATCAGCTCTGCTGGAGACAGACCTTTTATGTTAGTATCTATTTACAGCTCTATAGCTCTCAGGCAAAAGGTACGTGGTAAAGCCTCATCCTGACTTTTAGGCTACAAAACAAATCTTGCTATTTCTGAAGACAACTAGGAACTACATTGGGTTTATTCCTGTGGAAACAATTTAGTGACAATACGACAGCTGTAAACCGTGTATTAAATCCATTGTGCCTAACTCTGCCACAGGTGCAAACTGGGAATACTTCAACTGAAGTAAAACCAGTGCAAAACTGGTTGAGTTAGAGGAAAACCAAGTTGGTGCTATGTTTCAGAATTACTTTACTGACAACACACCAGAACAGTTTTGCCGTGGCCAAAAGTAAGGTACCGAATGTGAAAGTCTTGTAGCGTGTATAGAAATACTGATTTCATTCAGCCCTTCTTAAAGCTTTCTGGATTATTCCTGTCTCTCTTCCTCTCAACCCCCACATTATGTGCCTACTAAATTGCTTGTGGCTCTCTGCCAGAAAAGCCATACTACTTACTTAGAAACCACAAGAGGCCCCTTCACATATACAATGGTTTAACTTTGATTAATTGAAAGAGGTATGAAGGTATGAAATTTGGCTGACAAATATAAACTGAAGTCCTTTAAATGTCAGGGACTACTGTTATGACAAAGGCTTATCAAGCTCCCACAGCTAGCTGCAAAGTAGATTTTCTGCTGAGTTTGTGTTGTGGGAATGCGATGTGAGAAATGGGGCAGCGAAGATCAAGAGGACGGCTCTGTGCTGCGAACAGGACATCACAAAAGGGGCAAAATCTGCTGACCAAGAAAAGCTCATATGTAGAAATGGGGAAATGGCACTTTCTGAACTGTGCAGCATGTTTGTCAGTTAAGTTTTTGTCAGAATAATAGGAGTATAAAATTCACTATTGTACACTGGAATAAAGAATGACTAACAAGCTGAAAGAACAGGAGATAGCCAGAGGAAAAAACTATTAGTATTTCATGACACTACTATCTGCAATAGCAAGTTTGACTCACATCCCTTTAGAATCCCACATGAAATTGGAATAAATTCAGAATTTTGGTATCTCTATAGGCTTAACTCTCCCAAAGGAATTTCATTATGTACTTTTGGCCTCATGTCAATGTATCAAGGCCATTATTTTATAATTTCTCAGTTTTCTAATTATCTCTTTCTCTGTTGAAGCTCTTCAGCTGAACCAAAATAAACACTTTCTATATGAATGATATGAATAGTGATATAAAACACAAAAGACTGGACTTTAAATAGGAACAAATAAGACTTTGTCCTTTCATCAAATCTCTCTAGTCTACAGATTTGTGCAGTCAGAAGAAACATTCAGACTTCTACATTTGGCATGCCTATGTGCCATTTCCCAGTAATCCTGTTTTGTTATTTATCAGTCCAGTTGCTACATTCTCAAGCTACATTATTGCTTTCCCCTTCAAGTTGGATCTATGAGCCAAAATTTGAGGCTTTTTAATTTACCTATTAGAGCAGAATGTCCAAGTAAGGCACTCAGAAAGAAATAATAGTAGTCAAATAATTATCAAATAGCTCAAATAGCAGCAAACACTTCTTGGGTTTTGGCCAGCAGCATGTTGCAAATATTTCAGTTTCTACGTCCATGCTGTTATTACTAAGTGTGGGAAGAATCTGAACATCTATAAAACTCTTTCAAGAAAATCATATCTTTTAAGGCAGAGCACAGAGTCAGTATCTATGATCAAGGAGTGATGACTGAAGGCTGGCCAAATGATTATTAAGCCATTATTGAGATTCACGATGACAAAAATAAGGTTTTTAAGTTCCTCTGTGCCTTAAAGAGTCAGGAGTGCTTAACTACAGCCCATCTCACCAGACCTCTGTTAGGCAGGTAAGGACACTTCATGGACAGACTTTAGATGACTCATCCAAGCTGGACTGGACTGACTGGCAGCGCTGGCACCCTAAGCCATCATAAAGGCCTCTGGCCTAACCACAATTGGTCATTTTCTCTTTCCATATGTGATGGAGGTAAAAACAAAAGAGTTATGGAAATAATTACTCTCTGTGTCCACGACCTAATTTCCCGGCTTCACTTTTTATAATTAAGGGACACTCAGAGATTAGCTCAGTGCATTTAAGGATTAAACAGCAAGGAAATTTCACTCATTAAAATTCAGAATGTTTTATTTAGATAATACATAAGCAGAGATCTGATGGAAAAGAATTAGAATCTGGTTAGAAAACAATGGCCAGAATATAGATATCTCTAGCAAGAGTTGTGCAAGTTTCTGAGTAAAATGCAAGACTCCAGCCTCAGACAATTATGAGTGATTTACATGTAATACTCCTCCAAGGTTTGTCCACAGAGCACAAAGCGGTGTCAGCACAACAAGATCCTGGCAATAATTCTAAAAGAGACTGCTCATTTATTGGGAAAAGCACACAGCACTGCCAGCTTTTCTCCTGGGTAACTACATACACCTGAGATAAATCATGTATGGCCAGCTCAAGAATCCCAAACACAGCACTCCACGGCAGGGCACAAAACCTCGGTGCATAAAACACAAAGGGCATCCCGGACACTAAAATACAGAAATAAATTCTAGAAGTATATTTTTTCACAATGCCACAGATTTACTCACACATGTATGTTTTCTTGTTCCAGATTTACATGACATGCAAATGTATGCTCATTTTACAGACTGCTGCAGTCAGGACCAAGCAGCATGGTATGAGTATGTATGGATGGGTACCATTCACTGGAGTGTGTACATAGAAATTCATGTGAAGGTCTGAAACCACTTGACAACTTATGCTGAAATTTGGCCCTTGTTTTCAATATTATAAATTCCTGTAGAGATGCAAATATTCTGATGGGCATTTATAGCTGCACATGAAGATATAAGATGAATGTTTACAATGTTACAAATGAATGGGGAATAACATAGCCAGAATTCTTAATTTTATATGTTATTTTATACAGAAGACAGTAAACCACACTGCATAAAACTGTATAGGAAATTACATTTTAGGGTACTTCTATCATAATGCTGCTTCACAAGCAGGAAATTTCCCATTTCTCTCATATTTATAAAAAGATGTCTCTTCAATCTACCTTTACTATAATATAATACTCCTCCCTACTTGCAAGTGTTCTCATGGAAACTGCGAAAATATTTCAGGATTTATCTTGCAATAAGCTGCTTTAAAAACTGGATCAATATGCAATTTCAGATAATGGCCATAGTTAAACTGCAGAAATGATTCTGCAAATACAATGTTCCTAACTTCAAGAACAGCACAGTCTGCTGGCCTTCAGCAAGCATGTCTGAATTTGAACATCTATCCTTTTGCATGGACAATGGCTGTGGTTTACTGAATCACAGCTGAGGAGGATGAGAGACCTGTTGTACTACTACTTAATCATTAAGCTTGACTATAATATCCCAAACTGCTCTTAGAAATGAGTTAACTAACAAGAGCCTGAGGGGAGCAAAAATAAAGGCTACCCTTTTCACACACTGCTGCTTAGATGTTCACAGTTTGAAACACAACTTCTGTCAGGACAAACATTTTCTTTCTTGAACATTTAATAGTTAAAAAAAATACAAATTACCAAAAGAAAGAAGTCATCTGTGACACTGGAGTTCAAGTTTCCAAACTGAGAACTACTCTGAGTCAAAGCATCAGCAGGAGTCTTAGAATGCTAGACAGAAATAAACTAGGTAATAAAATGCCATTATGTTCAGCAATGCACAAATCTTCTGGATTGACAAGCCTGGACTATTTTGTTAGAACAAAGGATGGTATTCCTTTAAATCTACCCCTTAAAGGGAGAGCACCCAATTTAGTATTGAGTTTACAGAATATTTTCAAAGATTTTACATAGCCTTGGATTTACAGCAACAAGTAAACCAGAATAGGCTCAGAAATCAGATGTTAAAATAGTAATTTTGATTTGGAAAGAGTCTCATGAAACAGTTTACTTCCTTTGGCATCCTGGTGAAAATCTTTCTTTTTCATATGGGTCTTTTATCTTCCATGTAATGTTGTTCATCTACAGTTAGTCATGTCAACTATCAAAGAAAAAATGAAACTAACCTGTTTCAGCTCGAAGTCTCTTTCATGCTTATTTATTGGTGAAGAAATTCAGGCACAGAAATAAATTTAATATACTTGCTCATTTCAACCATTTTATCAAAGCCAATTTTTGGAGCTCTCACTGTATAGTATTGTAGTACTTAAAAGCATGAATCCTTGTATTATGTATTATCCATAGAGGTTTCCTAACAAATATTACATCAGTTTCTTCAGACACAGAGCAATATGAGAGGGATTCCAAATACCACTTTTCATTCTTACTATGTTTAAAAATTCCTTTTTTTTTTTTTTAGTAAAAACAAAAAAAAAAAAAGGGGGGGGAAGATCCCATCATCTACACAAATCTTTTTTTAAAAGTTAAATAACAGACACAAAAACCAAGTCCAAGTTGGAAAAAAAATTATCCCAGATGAAATAATAAGACATACACTAAAAAATTAAAAAAAAAAAAAAAGAAGTCAGAAGAAAAGCATTGAATCAAACTGTTTCCTGCAATGCTGGAGTTCCTTGATGTAGTGCGATTACTAAATATAGTATTTTACTAATCTCAGCAGGGCGCTGGCTAACTGCATGCCCGTCAGATGTTTTTAACGGCCACCCCCTGTGGAACAAATCTAAGGAGAGCATGAAAAACACCCACATTTTAAAACAGCCCCCTTGCTAGATCATTAAGGAAAGATAAAGGCCTGTACATTGGGATGTGATATATAACACAATCACTGTGCCAAGAAAACATATGTTTGATTAGCGCGCCTCAGGTTCATTAATCGCCGTGTCTGCCTCACAGCAGTGGGTACACTTTCCTTCATAGCTACTGCACCAAAGGGTAAAGACACTTGGTAGCTTAAAGACTGACAGTTCAGCAGTAAATCTTGAGCTATTCCAACATGCCTCTCTCACACAGTTTGAATAGCAGCTGTATCATAGCCTTAAATCTTCATTAAAATACAGTCCTAGGGTTTGGATGGCGAAATAAACCATTACTGCACCATAAATAGGCAACAACAAGCAGACTAAAGGCATTGTCACAGGTTACTGAGGCAGTATTTCACACTCCTGGCTACAGCAAGGCAGACACTTGACATCTACAAAAACCAGCAAAGTACAAATAAGAGGAGAAAAAAAAAATTATACAGTTTCCAAAGACAATATATAAAATATCTGCTAAATGCAAAGCAATTCTGAGCCAAAGAAGCTTGCACAGGTTTTTTGGGGGGGTTTTTTCTGCTGTTTAGATATCTCTGAATTCAGAGCTCCTGTTTCAGTGATTCATGAGAACTGGAAGGTTGAGCCATATATTATGCTCAGTCAAGCAAGGGAGACCCAGCACTGTCCAACCTCTGGATTTGATGTTTGGTTTCACAAAAGAGAAAATCAGCTGCCATCATAGCATAGAGGATAATCAGTGCAGCAAGGTGCTCACCTTCCATCTGTTAAATCTTAACCCAGGTATGTAATCATGCAGACAGTGTCCCTTTGCAGCACATACAAAGTGAACAACTATGTTTATAATGGCTGGCAAAGGTGAGAGGTGCAAAGAGACCTGTTTGTCTGATAGGAAAGCTGAAATCAGGAGATGGAACTTTATATTTAAAAAAATAATCACACTTACATTGAAAACTACCTGGCTATCCTGTTCATTTCCTCTATTCTGTAAATAAGATACATATTTTTTGTCAACATAGGAGAGAGTAGCTTAACTACACTGAGTTTAAACACTTAATACAACCCTTCCCCCAAATAAACAGTAAAAATGTGATAAAAATTAATAAATTAATTATTCAGAAATTAACACAATGCAGAGCCCTACAAAATAATGTAAACTATAGCTGACATGGTTTTTGCAGAAACAACTTGTCTCTCATACATATAACAGGTAAATACTGTGTTTCCAGAGGGAGAAGCTTTAATTAATTTTATAATTCACATCAAAGGAAAAAACTGAGATCTCCTGTTTTCATCACATGGCCGAGAAAGTAGGAGGGAGGTGAGAGGGTGTGTTTTGCTAAGAACATACCCATGAGGATGAGCATGGTATGGAGCATTAGTGGAGGAGCCTGTGTCTTGGGTACAACCTGAACAACTGATGACACGAGAGAGGAACTTGGTTACTTTGGAAAGACAAAGTTGCTTGAGTTCGAAATAACTTTCTAGCAACAGCATGAATGGAAATAAGTTCTCAGGAACACTCTTTTTGAGGATTAAGGTTGTCACTGAAGTGAAGAGTGAAGCAAACTTTAATGATTCTCTGTTTACAAACCACGTGTGAAAGCCCCAAAAGCTGCGTTAACGAAGGGAGAACAGGATCAGTGTGAAACTGTGAATAGAAAATCAGCTGCCTGCATTGGCTAAGAAATCTGATGCTGGTACAGACCCTGACATTGTGCACTAACCTAGAAATAGGGCAATATGCATAAAGAACCACCCTTCTTTAATTAAAACAAGAAACAGCCATTTCACTTCCGAAAATTACCCTACTCCACTGTGCTTTCAGTTTTGAATGAGACTGAAGGAGAAGGTATCCAAATAAACCCTCTCTTAAAGCCTCAGCTTCAGTCATAGAGAGGGGAATAAATTCTAACTTGCCTCCCTTCTCCTTCTTCACCTTTTCTTGTTGCCTCTCTTTTTAAGGGTTTTTTTCTTGAGAGCTGAATTCCCTTACTATAATTAAAACTAAACCCTAGTCTGCTATGAATTCACCACTGCACCTTCACATTTTTGCCAACTGAAACTTCCAGTCTTTCAAAGTTTGGGCTCTATTCCAAGCCAAGGTCTGTAGCTAAGTTATCAAGTCGCATTAGGATTTACTGAGAAAGATTTTGGCAGAGAATGTAGTCCAGTGTGTTCAGTGCTGGCTGCAGTATTTTGAGAGATCCTGATAGCTTTTAAACTTTCTCATACATAAATCCCCTAAATTCTAAAATTGGCTATCAAAATATAACTCACATTTTTTCCACAGACCAAGTTACATGCAGGGATATGTGGGAGGATTTCAAACTCTTATTTGCAAGATGCCAAGCAGACAAGCTAAAATGTTACCAAGGTGACATCCACACCACACCTGAGGACCCACACACTACCAGTGGCCAGTTATTCTCTGTTTACCTTCTTTCCTTTCAGAAACTGAAACAAAAAGGAGGGACCTGGCTGTTTCTGGAGACAAGAAGAGCAAAAATTCAGCAGAGCTTGAATAAAGGGCTTGAAATAAGGAGAAAGGTAAAAATGGCCAGAATAGAAGAAAACTAGTTTAGATAGAATTCTGGCCCAGCTAGTTGGATAGCTTGTGCTAGATTTGCATTTGTCTTCCTAATGCTGCATACTCATGAGTCAATTTGGAAACACTCTTGCTGCAGCAAATACTACCTCCTGCAGTATGTTCTGTGAACAAATAGGCTACATTTCCATATTGCATACCTTTCCTTATGGCAACTCATATGAGAATGATTTTTATGTTTCTTTTTTCACAGAATGCTGCCACCATTCTGACTTCCTTTCAGGTCAAAAATAGGATAATATGAACTAGATGGTCTGTAGTCCACAGAATCATTTCTGAAATAAATGGAAACTATAAAACCACTTCTTGTAGATCTACCTTGGGTCACTGCCATCAACTGTGGTACTGCCTACCTTCCCTCAGAAGTTAGGTGATTAAGAAAACCTATAAACCAGAATGCAATGAAGTCCAGGTGCTTTGATTTTTACATGAGGCTCTCTCTGAAGATCAATTCTTGCTATCATCTTGTTCTGGTTTATCTCTCCCTCTATTTCACATTCCCAACATATTTTCTTTCCTTTGGCTAGTCATGTATAAATCAAGGTTTGGAGACCTAGAAGTCCTTTCCTACATAACACAGCCGTTTGATGTCAAGCTGATTTTCAGTAGCAGGACACCTGCAAGTTTCTGGGAGCTAAGTAAAGACTCTCAATTATCGAGTAGCCTGGAGTTGCACAAATCAGAAATTTGTGTCAATAAAATCCTGCCTGACTTGCTGTCATTTTTGGAGAAAACTTTTTCCTTTTAAATACAACAAAAAATAGTAGTTGCCTTGAAAAATGAGTAAGCTTTGCAGGAAATAACCCAATAAAAAGGTGCAAGTTCTCTTCCAAGCACAATGACTGTAAATTCACATGGGTAAAAGAGCTTTCCTATTTCCTGGCTTCTGCCTAGTGGCACACAATGGTGAAGATGCTACTGAAGCATAAAGCTGAATCCAGTCTTGACTGGGATGGAGCTACTTTGCTTCATAGCAGTTTGCTTAGTGCTATGTTTTGGCTTTATGACCTAAAATGTGGGTAACATACCAATACTTATTGCTGAGCTGTGCTCACACAAGGGCTTCTCTGCTTCTCACACCACCCCACCGCAAGAGGGCTGGGGATGTGTAAGAAGCCAGGAGGGGACACAGCCAGGACCCCAACTGAGCAAAGGGATATCCCACACCATATGGCATCACACTCAGCATACAAAGCCAGGGGAACAAGGAGGGTGGGGGGTGCTTGGAGTGATGGTGTTTGTCTTCACAAGTCACTGTTACATGTGATGGAGCCCTGCCCTCCTGGGGATGACTGAACACCTGTCTGCCCAGGGGAAGTGATGAATGAATGATTTGTTTTGCTTTACTTGCATGTGTGGCTTTTCCTTTCCTTATTAAACAGTCTATATCTCAACCCTTGAGTTTTTGCACCCTTTTTTACCCTTCTGGTTGTTCTCCCACATCCCACTGAAGAGGAGTAAGAGCAGCTGCATGGACCTGATCTGCCCACCAGGGAATACCTGTAACAATCCCTTCTGGCCAGTGTGGGGAATGAGGAGTTAGAGGTAACAACTGATTTATCAGAGCATGCTATACCAAATTTATATCTGTTTAGCTATTAGTTGTCAGGCTCCTGTGCTTGCCATGGGGCTTGCTTGCCTGGATGTAGATTAGTAACTAGTGCTCAAAAGTGACTGCTTTTTGTTTCTGTTGTTTCCTTTCCTCCTTATCATCCTATTCTGTTCTGCCTGGGAACATACTGATAACAGGAATGGGCTGGCAGACAGCCAGGGCACTGCTCCCATTCCTGTGCTGGACAGGCTTGAACTCAACTTCACAGGACTATGATTGTGGCTAAAATCATGATGGTACAACCAAAACCATACATGGCCATGAAGAAGTCTATGCTAGAGCAGGTACTCCCCTGAAGGCAGAGTGACCTATGGATATTGTCATTCTGGAGCAGCTACATCCCCAAAGGATGGTGGTCTGTAGACAAGTCCTCACTGCCCATGCGGACTGTGGGCCTGTGTGTAACCTCAAACTGGAGGAGGGACAACAGGAAGAGTTCATTGCAATGCTGAATCCTATGGTCTGGTCCAAAGGGATGAGGCCTGAAGATTGTAATGGAAACACCTTTAAATTGTTGTAACCCAGGATCTGAGTTGCATGTTATGGGAATTACTATAGCAGGAACCCCTTGTTGCTAGCCAGGCAAGGAGCAAAGGGAGGAGTTTGCTGCAAACCCTATTATGTTTTGTTGCTAAACCCTGTAATTTGGCCCAAAGG
This sequence comes from Haemorhous mexicanus, assembly GCF_027477595.1. Classification (NCBI taxonomy): domain Eukaryota; kingdom Metazoa; phylum Chordata; class Aves; order Passeriformes; family Fringillidae; genus Haemorhous; species Haemorhous mexicanus. The sequence goes on from NC_082341.1 coordinate 126,461,467, forward strand.
AACCAGAAATGGAGACTGTCACAGGAATACCTTCAAACTTTTGTAACCCAGGATGTGAGTAGCATGCTTTGGAAATTAGCACAGCAGGAATCATTTGAACCAGTGGAGGACAAGCCTCACAAGATGTGAAAGTACAGCAGCGACCCAACCTGAGCTGTCTTTGGTGCCCGGTAACTCCACGCCTCACAGCACCTCTCCTGTCCTGAGTGAACTGATTGAATACAGATTGAACAGATTGAACACACATGGACTTAATGGACTCATTGGACACTTTGTGGACTTTTAAAGGGGTGATCCACAGACTAAGGTAATGATTTCCGTGTATATATTCCAGGATGGGTAAGAGGAGGTGGTTAATGAGGGACAATCTATCAGATAATATGGGACCTGAGTACAGAGTCAATAGTATGGAATAAAGGGTGGATTACACTGTTTTTTTTCCTGGGATGGAGCTAATTTGCTTCATAAAAGCATGTATAGTGCTAAGTTTTGGATTTGTGACCAAAACACTGTTGATAACATACTGGTACTTTAGCTGCTGCTGAGCAGGGTTTGCTCAGCACCAAGGCTGTTTCTGCTCCTCAGCCCTTTCCATCAGTGAGCAGTCCCGGGGTACACAAGGAGCAGGGAGGGGACACAGCCAGGACAGCTGACCCCAACTAACCAAAGGGATATCCCACATCCTGCTCAGTGATAAAAACTGGGGAGAGGAGCAGCATTATGGCACTTGTGTTCCCAAGTCACCGTCGCACGTGATGGAGCCCTGCTTTCAGGAGGTGGCCGAACATCTGCCTGCCCACAGGAAGTGGTGAATGAATTCCTTGTTTTGCTTTGCTTGCAAACACAGCTTTTGTCTTCATCTCAACTCCTGAGTTTTATCACTCATGCCCTTCTGATTCTTTCCCTTATCCCACCAGGGGGGAGAGAGTGAGCAGCTGTGTGGGGCTTAAGCTGCCCACCAGAGTTAACCCACAACAAAAGCCTATAGTAATTGGAACATCAGGCAATAGTTTGGTAATTGGTGAAAGTGCAAACTTCCCATTAGAAAAAATCCCCACAGCTTTCAGAAGACACAGAAACTGAGATAATGAGGGCTTTGTCAACCATTTCTAAAGGTGTTTATACTCCCTGAGGGTAAGAGACAAACATTGCTGTTGAGATTATTGTACTGGTCATTGAGCATGGCACAGTACAAGCACACAGGAGATAATACTCTTCTGCCAAAAGCCAGGCTTTAATACTTCTGGTGAAGACAGAGCACAACATCATTCCACATATCATTTTACAAAAATTATCTGACCAATGAGCAGGAAGAGTGATAGTACACCTGACTAAGATCTCAGGCACCAGGACAGGAAACAAAAGCCCAACTCCACTGCTTGTTTTACAGAAGTAGGTATTGATAATATATGGAGCAGAGTCACTCTCAAGCTACTTTAAGGGAGTTAAAGAATAAGTGATCATTATATTTTTAATATAAGTTCAATAATTCCCACTACCCTTTGAGTGTTAACATTAAGGCAAATCAGCTGATCACAGTTTCCTCTGGGCCTGACTGTACACTGCTATTTTAGAATAATTTCACTAATATTTGCAGTCTGGTCAATCCTGCTGGGAAAGAAGTCCCCAGTGGTCCTGGGAGTGTGGGGAGGGAAGGGGTTAGATGTACAGTTATATACATAGAATTATAGGGGTCTTGACTTCAAATGTAGGCAAATAAATACTGTCTTTAACAGTCTTATTTCAAAAATATTCTTCTCTAAACACAATCCTGCAAACACCTTCACTTTTCATTATCCTAATTTTTCCCAATTTTTGGAGATAGGATCTTCAAAGGACCATTTATCTGAAAACATTTTGCGGACGTAGCTTTCAAATCTGTTTTATATTAACGATGCCAAGAAGTCTGATGCTGTAATTTCAAAAGCTTCCTTTAATTATTATTTGGGTTTTCTACTTTGAACAAGTGATGGGAATTTTGTATTCTTCAGCATTAACCCATTTTCTGGGATCCCAGTCCCAAGCTGACAGTGACCACAAACTGTGTCCACAGCCAGCACATTCAAGGACAGAACGGTATCATCTGGATTTACATTCTTGTTTTTAGCACTTGCTGCACTTTCTCTCTTTGGCTTTATCTGGAGATTTGCTAAAACACACCTTTTGATTCATTCATTTGCAGGGAGCTTTGAAAATACACTCTCTGGCAGCTAACGCTATAACTACAACTATCTTCATTATAATAGATTCAGTGCATAGAACCCTTCCCTCCATAAAACCAATAAACAGCCCAGTTTGCAAACCAGTATGTAGAGTGCCCCAACTAGTGAAGTGGAGGTGAGGTACCTAATCTGCACAGGTGTATATGAAAATCCCAAACAGCTTCTACCTTTTCAGGTGATTTTACAGCTTTAAATGACTTCTTATTAGCACCCATAAGGCCTGTGTCAATTTTGAAAATGGTATTTAGGTGCTTTTTATAAATCTGACCTGCTCAGAGAAATCATCAATTATGTACAGATCAGACCAAAACTACAGGTCTTTCCTTGACATCCACTAAGGGTAGAATTTCCCTGAAAGGGTAGAAATTCTCCTCACATGCATACCTCAGTAGTGAGATCCAAGCACTCCTACACTGATTTCCAAATCCAACCTCTACAAAGTGTTTTGTTTTGCTTAAGGCTACTGTAGGAAAATGTTTGAGCTCAGTGTCAACCCTAATACAAGTGTAGAAGTTTAATTTCAGTCTAGTCCTGCCAACAATTCAAACCCATGCACTGGAATGTATGAGCCACAAGTAAACCTGACTCTAGAGCATCCAGCAGGACCTCTCCTGTGCGTGCAACCATTCAGAAACGTGTGCCATTGGGGAAAGGAGAAACATTTAGAAATGCCACACAATAAAACATTTAAGTATCCATGTATAAAATGGAACAGTTAACGAGTAAACAAATGTGGAGGGGAAAAGAAAATTGTGTAACCATTGCAATCAAAGGAGAACATCACATAGAAACTATATCCTGTGTGAGGTTTTGTTATGGAGCCACTACGGAGGAAAAGTTAAGACCTCCAAGCCCTGCCAATGTAGCAAGCCAAATATGCCTACAGCCACGTATTGGGACTGATTGTGGGCACTCAGTCCTGGAGTTTTACATTTTTTAATGATCTTTGCTTCATGGAAATTCACAGTGGAATTTCCTACTGGACTACCTGCCACTTGCGTTTTGCTTCAGTAAAAACTGGAGGCTCAAGTTATACGTGTGTAAACATCTTCTCTAAATGTTTCCATTTAAACAAATTCTCTGAATAATTCACTGCACTTAAATGGTCAGCGGAAATAACCATAATTTTCCTAGTCTGGTTATAGAACAATAGCCAAAATACCACATGGTCACTTAAAAATAACAATTTTACCAAAGCTGAATTTTCCTTTAAACCATTTCCAGGCAAAGTCTGCAAAACAATTAACTGGGTAGATAGCATTCATAAATACGAAGCAAGCACTAAAATGCTTTATTCAGAGTTTGTAAAGGCTTGCTTGAAGAATTTGTGTTTAATTATCACAGGTAATTTGAAGCCTGACCTTTGAAAGTATCCAAGCTAAACACCTGTTCTTCAGTAACACTGAGCTGCTGCTTATCAATTACAAATGTCTTTAGAATAATAAATCATAAAGAATGAAAATGCAATTTTTTACTACTTAACTATACATTGGTCCCAATAACTTTATATTAAGGGCTTACAATAGAACATAGCTGAGATCATATACAAACAGTTTAGAAGAACTTAAATAAATGTGTTTTAAAGATGTGTCGCCTGCAGCTAAAGCAGTTCAAGAAAACCATTCAAATAAGCAAATAACATTGTTTACATTTACAAATGAAACATCATGTGAGTATTTATTGATTTTTTTAAAAAATTCAAAAAATACATTGTAACAGAACAGAATGTATACGCTCTTCAATGAAAGACAAAAACTATGGTTATCATCTGGACCAGAATACAAATACATGCTAACAATTTAAAAATCATTTTGGGTCATTCAGGAAACATGAAACAAGCTAGCTGTTTGGAAATGCAGTAGTCTTCTCCTTTAGTAAATATGCCTGAGAAAGTCAACCTGTAAAGACATCGGCTTTTAAACTCTAAAACACAAAGAGCTTTCTAGGCTGAAATGGTGAAGAGACCTGTGATATGCACCTGACAGGCCACTGAGCCATTTCCCACAGAGATTCTGTTCACTGCTCCACCTCAGCTCAGCCATCCAGCAGTGGCAGAGTTTCACATCAATACCAGGCTTATTGAAGTGAGGTGTTAAAAAGCATGCTAAGATGATGTAAAACCAGCAGTTACATACACAGCGGATAGATGTTAATAACCAAGATTCCGTACCAAATTCCTTGCTTTGTACTAGGGCCAAGCAAAAAGTAGTAGTCTGGTTCATGGATGAAAAGGATTATATTTTTTGGCTCAAGGTAAGACCCTTTAAAAACAGTTTCTACAAAAGCATCTAGAATCAAAGCATAAGGAAAAAAAAACCCAGGACAAACACAACTAATCATTTTACAGTAACCACATACTGTAGGCAAGTAGGACCCAAAACAGTAACATAAATTGTGCATCGGTTCTATGAAAATAAACCGTTACTAGGAGACACAAGCAATCTGACAAGATGTGAAAGTGAGCAGTGAAAACTTCATGGATTGAATTTCTTTTCATCAGAATTAATCTGTTTCTACTGCAGGCAGGTAAAAAATGGAACTCAGCAAAACTGAATTCCTATTAGCAGCTTAACTCTACTACAGTGAAGCTCAGGCTATTACTGGTTCTTTCATTAAGAGACATTCAAATGAATGAAGCAAAAATGACATTTCAAAAATGAAGAATAAAAGAAAGCTGAATGTACATTTTAGACAAAAACAGTGTTAAGTCAAATCCACAACTGGTGATATCTGATGTAAGAAAAAGTAATTTAACTGTGCTGCTTATACCAACAGAACATCTGACACTATTTCTTGATTTCTAGCAGCTTTTTTAAAGTCACTCAACAACTGCATACCTTGTAAATTACATGGGCTTTGACAAAAAAATTCATTATCAGGCATGCAAAAGGTACCTCTCATTTTTAGAATTTAGTTACATTATCAAATTACATATGCTAAAGCATACAAAACCAACTCTTCAAATGAAGCAAATTCACAATTCTGAAAAGGGAAAAAACTCCAGACAAAACAAGAACTCAAAACAAAAACCTGTGAACGGAAAAAGTATATTTCTACATATATCTCTGACAGTTAAACATGAGCCACTATCCATACACACATGTAATTCTGCATGTAATGGGATAGGGAAGAGGCTTCCTCTTCCTAACTTCCACACCACAGAAATGACTGGATGTACTACAGAGGTTGCCACTGTCCTATGAAATATAGGGTACTTGGCATTGCTGGATACAGTGTTCAAGGACTCATGCACTGACCCAGGATGGTTCACCTTACATTCTCTAGTATTGCCTATGGCAGCAAAACCAGTCTGCATTGCTCTGACAGCAGCTTGGCTTCTAGGCTGCACCTTCTTAACAAAACACCATTCTCAGGTGTCCTGGTTCCAGCCAGGAAAGGGTTAACTTTTTCAGTAGCCAGGAGGAGGCATGACTAGGACCTGGAGGTTATTCTATAACACCTCACATCACTGCTGCAGGAAGGGAGTCTCTTCGGGGGAGAAAGGGAACCCTTCTGGTCAAGTGGTGTGGCAGAGGGAGTGGTTGGGTATTGTCTATTGGTGGGGGGGTTCTGTGTGATTCTTGTACTCTCTGTCATTAATATTGGTCAAATTCTTATCTCACAGCTGTTTCCAATAGGTTGTTCTTATCTCAACCTGTGATCTTTGCCTTTTGTGCCTCCAATTTTCCTCTCCATCCAGTTTAAGGGGTGGGAGGAGGGGGAGGGAGGAGAGAATAAGTGGCATGTGGTTTGGAGAGTCTCAGTGGGAGCACTAAATTGGGGAGTACCATTCCTAAATCACTACAGCCTTATTGGGCACCCAATGTGTGGCATCAAGGGTTGAGTTAACAACAGATCTGTCCCGAGCAGCTTGGAAACAAATTCAATCTAAGCATTTGTTGCATTAACTCCAGAGCCACTGGTCACAATGGCACTTGGTCTGTTAATGTGGTTGTGGTACCTAACCCTGTATTCACATATTCCCCTGTATTCCTATATGTGATCCTTGTGATGTTCTTTTTCAGAGCCGGGAGAAGGATTGGAGTTGCTTTTTTGCTGTAATATGGGATATCAGTCTGTGACTGATCAAGGGCAATGAGTGCAATTTCATAAGCATATTCAGGGCTGCTCTCCTACCTTTACTTTAGGCACTGTCTTTGGGAGTCAATTAATAATCACATTCAGTCTGTAGGGGAACAGGGGAGGATGATTTTCCCCTGTCTTTCACCTCCTTCTCCCTCTTCAGCTGTTACAACAGCTTTTGAGAATTTCGAATTTCCCTTGGATGTTAAGGAAAGCATGTTCTTGTTGCTAAGACTCACTGGTCTCAGTCCACACCATGTTTAGAGTCAAGAAACAGATTTCTAGGAAGTTCATTCTGAGATCTGCCCCAAGGGTGGATAGTCATGAGTGGCATGAAACATGGCAAAAAATGAAGAAGATTTTTTAAATATTTTCTGCTCCAGTGGTTTGGAAGTTCATTCCTGAACAACTACAGGATCCTGCTAAAGTGACAGAATATTTGCAAGGAGCATGCTGTGGCAGCTCAAGAAAGGGGCAACTTATTGTAGTGTGCTGGGCCTGACTACTCTTTAGTGGACACAGTCCAATACTAGACAGCACCTTCAGGGGAAAGAGGAAGAAAACAGACCTACAGGCACTGTGGCCTGATTTGCAGGTGAACCCAAGGAACCACCTGTGGCAGTAGTAGTTGCCCCTATACAGAAAAAGAAATCCAAATCAGCTCACTTAGTGAGGGATAAAGAGGAAGTAAAGCCCTCACAACAGGAGGAAGAGGCAGGGCCAGAGATAATCACCTGATCTGTATTTCCAGGTGTGTTGAGGTTGCATGGCCTAGGTTTTGGGGGGGCTGGGAGGAAGGGGCTACAAGGATGGCTTCTGTTAGAAGTTGCCAGAAGCTCTCTCAATGTCCAGCAGAGCCAATCCCTGGCAGTTCCAAAGATGGATGTGCTGCTGGCCAAGGCTGGGCCAATTAGAAATGGTGGTAATATCTCTGAGAAAACATATTTAAGAAGAAAGATAAATTAAAAACTGTTGTGCAGTTGAAATTGTGGCTGGAAAAGGGTGGAGTGAGAACATGTAAGAAAAGCTCTGCAGACAGCAAGGTCAGTGCAGAAGGAGGGGCAGGAGGTGCTCCAGGCACCAGAGCTGGGATTCCTCTGCAGCCTGTGGTGAGACCATGGTGAAGCAGGTCTGCCCCAGCAGCCCATAGAGATCCATGGAGATGCAGAAATCTGCCTGCAGCCTGTGGAGGAGCCCCACACTGGAGCAGGTGGGTGCCTGAGAGCAGGCTGTGACCCTGTGGGAGGCCCATGGAGGGAGGGGCCCTGCTCCTATAGTGGAGCAGCCTGGCCATGAAGGACTGCACTGCATGGAAGAGTCACCCATGCTGCAGCACTTTGGGCATGGACTGCTGCCCATGGGATGGAGTCACATTGCAGCAATTTGGGGAGGACTGCAGCTCATGAGATAGACTCACATTGGAGAAGTCCATGAAGAGTCTCCTGTGAGAGAGACCTCACAGTGCAGCAGGGGAACAACTCCTCTCTCTTGGCAGTGGGAGAAGCCACTGACCAAACCCCCCATTTCCTCTGTCCCTTTGCTGTCAGTGGGAAGGAAGGAGGGGTGAGGGTATGAGAGATGAGGTAATATTTTGCTGAAGCCAAAAGGTTGTTAAGTGAAAGTTGTTGATTCTATGTGGTGTTGTTTGAGGTTTGGATTTGTTCTGGTTGGTTTGTTGGGTGTTGCTGTGAGCTGGGAGAGGGGTGGAGTTGAAGACCTGACCAAAAGGAAGTAGGATGAGAGGGGAGGAGACAGAAAAGTAGGCAGTCAGGAGACAGTGTAAATCCCCGAGCATCCAGCCAACAGGAAGGGGGTCAGGTACCACCCCCTAGATGGGAAAAGGTGTATTTTGTAGCCATTCTGTTGGAGGGTGGGCATGCTCAGCTCTAGGGGAGAGAGGTACACACCTGGCTCAGTTAAATCATTACTAATAAATAGTTTTCTTTTGCATAGAGAGACAAAAGTTTGTCCCCATTTAATTGTATCTAAAAGTTAGTTCATTTCTAACAAGGGGAAGGTGTTTTCAAGGTTCTTATTGTGTTTCTCATTATCCTGCTCTGATTTTGTGAGTAATAAATTCAAGGCCTATCTCTAAGGTGATATGCATTGGGGAGTGCCTGTTTTGGCCATGACAGTGTTTGATGAATGATCTCTCCCAGACCTTACCTCAATCCATGGACCATTCATTATATTTTCTCTCCCCCATCCAGCTGCAGAGGAGAGAGTGGCTTTGGTGGGTGCCTGGCATCTGACCTCTACACCAGGTGAGCAAAAATACATCAGCCACCAGCCAGGAGAGCCCCTGGTGACCTGGCTGCTCCTGTGCTGGGACATTGTGTCCCACAGTATGAAACTAGGTGGTAATAAAGCCAAGCAACTGGAATCCCTGTCACAGGATGCAGGTATTGACAATGGGATTGGGAAGAGGACAGAAACTCTCAGCCTCTGGAAGTGACTCCTGTCAAGCAGAGGGAAGGGCGTTCTCTCAAGGATGATCTAATAGTGTGTCCAAGCAGGTGGAATGCCTTGGAGAAAGGTATCCAGTACCTGAGAGCATTAGCTGTGCTAGAGGTACTTTACAGAGATTGAAACAAAGAGCAGCTCTCTGTAGCTCCAGATGAGGTCCAGTGTACACAGTCCACGTGGTGGAAGTTTGTGCAGAGCACGCCACATGCCATTGACATTAATGGCAATGAAAGGAGAACAGACAGTGCTTCAGGTGACTACCTGACTCTGGCAATATGAAGATCATGTTTTTGCCTCACTACCAACCTGCACCTCAGCTGTGGCACAACTGTCCAAGATGGCAGACAGATCTGAAAGACTTGAACAAGCTAGAGAGGACATGTCCCATGGCCCTCCAGTACAGACCAGAGTCCTTGCTGTTGGTAGCAAGGGCCCCTTGCTTGAGAGAGAGGGTGCACACCACAAGGTAACCCGTGGTTTTACTTGCATGAGCATAGAAGGGACATGAGGAAGTGGAATGGAAAACCCACCTGTGCCCTAGCAGCATGGATACATGAGTTGAGAGGAAGAACAACCACTGCAGAAAATCCTTCAAGGATAAATGCTACTCCAGCTTCCAGTGGACAAATACTCAGAACAGGAGGGCTGATGTTGCTTGAACCCACTTGAAGTACCTTCAGTTCAAATTTGTGAGCAACAAATACTGTGACCAGAACTGGAGGGGTCCTGCCTCCAGCAAGGTGGAGGAAAGGGACAATCAGATCTCTTGGACTGTGTGGATCTGATGGCTTGGCACATCAGACCCACAGGAGTTTAAGGCTTTACTTGACACCAGTGCACCATGTACCCTCATGCTACCAAGATAAGTAGGGGCAGAATCCATCTCTGTTTCTGGGATGACAGGGGATCCCAAGAGCTGCCTGTACTGGGAGATGTACTGGGTATTGTGAGAGACTGGAGGAGACTGCTTGCTCAAAACATTTTGGGGTGTATGTGGGCAAAGGGGCAGGTTGGGCCTTGCCCTGGTGGGGCAATGCCCTGCTCACAGTCCATCCTCCAGAGCCTGTATGCCAGCCCCATAGTGACTGCCAGTCACAGGCACACTGGAGGCAATGCTCCTCATCCCATCTCAGAAGCCCTAACCCAGCTCCTGAGTGGCTGCCAGACCAGAAGTCTCACCTGGAGGAAGGGCCCAGGAAAGCCAAAGGGTACTTAAGCCAGGACACCAGGCAAGGACATGTCTTGACCCTACCTTCCCATGGATTTTATATCAGCTGGAAGACCACTGGAAGCCAGCAGTGGTAGCTGTATTCATTCTTTTCTGCATCTTTTCTCTCTTTCTCTTTTTCCCTTTCCTCTCCTCCTTATAATGACTTCTCAAAGTTTTAGTAACTTAAGCTTGGATTTGTTGGAGTTTGCTAAGTTGATCAGGCTTAGAGTTTGCTAAGTTAAGGCTTGGCAAAACGTTTTATGTTGATTCAATCTTGTTCTAAACTTTTGCCTAAGTTCTCTGATTTTCTGAAATTTTCCAGTAAAGTTTTTGTTGCTTTCATCTCTTGAGAATACCTTGTTGGTATTTCTTCTTTGCATCTAATTCAGGGTACATAAAAAAACTGCAAGCCCTTTTAAAAGACTTGTCAAGTGAGTTCTGGTGTCTTACAGGAATGAATGGCAAAACCACCCCATTGTGATGGGCCAGAGGCCTTGTACATCCTTGGCATAGACTGCCTAAGGAGTGGGTATTTCAAGGACCCAAAAGGACATGCAGTACACCTGGAACCAACTGCCCAGGGGTGGAAGCACATTCCCACCATTTGCCATGGAATGATCCAGACTGCACTGGAAGAGAGTGAGGCTTCATAACACTTGCAATATATTGATGACATCATTGTGTGGGGCAACCAAGCAGAGGAAGTTTTTGAGAAAGGGGAGAAGATAATCCAAATCCTCCTGAAGGCTGGTTTTGCCTTAAAGCAAAGTAAGGTCAAGGCACCTGCCAGGAAATCCAGGCTTTAGGAATAAAATGGTAAGATGGATGTCATCAGATTCTAATGGCTATGGTCAACAAAACAGCATCTATGTTCCCACCAACCATCCAGAAGCAAATACAGGTTTTCCTAGGAGCTGTGGCCTTTTGGAGAATGTGTATTCCAGAGCTCAGTCAGATTGAAAGCCCTCTATATCTTATGATGCAAAGACGAATTATTTTAGGAGGGGTCCTGAAAAACAAGCTTTTGAACAAATTAAGGAAGAGATTGTTCATGCAGTAGCTCTTGGGTCAGTCAGGACAGGACAAGATGTGAAAACTCTGCTCTATACCACAGCTGGGGAGAAGGATCCTTCCTGGAGTCTCTGCCAAAAAGTACTAGGGGACACTGGAGGATGACTCCTGGGATTCTGGAGTTGGGGATACAAAGGATCCAAGGCCTGCTACACAACAACTGAAAAAGGGATACTGGCATCTCATGAAGGGGTTGAAGCTGCTTCAGAAGTGATTGGTACTAAAGCACAGCTTCTTCTGGCACCCTGACTGCCAGTGCTGGGCTATATGTGTTAAGAGAAAGTCTCTTCCAAATGTTGTGCCACTACTGCTACATAAAGTGAGTGAACTGTGCTGATCATCTAGTGAGCTTGAATAGGAAACCCCAAAAGCTCAAGGATCTTGGAAATCATCATGAACTACCTCCAGGGGTTTAGATTTTTGGGTGAGAACAGTCTGTGCTGTTGAATTGTGTAACATTGGTTGCTGAATGACACTATATGCCATAACTGTGATGGACAATGAGTATGGACTGCTCCAGATGCACCAGTAGTGAATTTGTGATGCAGCCTGCAACCAGCTGACAGCACACCAGACCTCCTGACCTGGCAGACATCTATGATGTGTTGCCCTATTCTTCTAAGTTCTTCTAAGCCTTCTGATGTTTACATTTTTGTAATGGAGTTTCTCATGCACTTTTCATGTAAATAATGATTGTTTTGCATTCCTTTGTGGAGGAGGAGAAATTTGGTTTGACCAGTCTGGCTGGAGAGGTGGCAATTTCATCCTCCTTTTGAAAGTCTATAAATATTGGAGTTTGTAAATAAACTTCCTTCCTTTTACCTTGGACGTTTCAGCTTGTGCGTGTTGTTCATTTCATGTCCTATTGTGACATCGATGGATAGAACCCATGGACTAAAGGGACTCAACAGACATCTTGGAGGAACAGCCATTGACTAGGGAAATGATACCTCTGCATGTATACACATAGATATAGTTGGAATGTGTAGGATCTGGGCATGCAGGATGGTACAGAACAAGGAGTGGATAATGTCCTGATTCTGGCCAGGACAGGGTTAATTTTTGCAATTGCCAGGAGGGGCCGTGGCTAGGACCTGGACATTATTCTATACCACCTCGTGTCATTGCCAAGTCGAGTGAGTGTGGCAGAGGGTGTGGTCAGGTACTGGCTGTTCTCAGGGGGTTTCCACGGGAATTGTTAATTTCTTCTACCCTCTGTCATTAGCATTGTTGCTGTTACTGTTTGTTTTCTTATCCCATTGCTGTTTCTAGTGCATTGTTCTTATCACAACCCATGACATTCGCCTTTTTTGTTTCCAATTCTCCCCCCAGCCCACCACAAGGGGAGGTGGGTGTGGGGAGAGTGAGTGAGCAGCAGTGGTTTGGAGAGTGTCAGTGGGACGCTAAATTGGATAGTACCATTCCTAAACCAAAACAGCAGGTTACATTTAAGAGGTGAAGGGTGGGAAGCAAAGAAAACTACTTGAATGACCAGGCCTAGAAAACAAATGCAAAGGTAAGGTGGTGCATCAGTAGCTTCTGGATCAGAATTGAAAGGAGAAACCAAGAGGTGAAGACTCTCAAAGAAGTGCAAGTTAAAAGCATAATTTAAGCCTGTAATTATTTAAGGAGAAGAGACGTAGGAGAGAAAGATGGGCTGCAGTAAGATAAATGTAAGGCGGAAATCTGTATCTCCTGGACCCAGAAACTGCCTCAGACACCAGCTAATTTTACAAGATAAGTTACATGCATGCCCACATTCAAGAGGGCAAGGGTGAAACCTTGATGGCAACGCTACGATTCTGGCTGAAGAGCTTCATTTTCCCCCTCCCATACCTGAAAGCCTTGAATCCTTGCCAAATATTCCAGCTGTTTTGAAGGCTGCACTGTAGAACAGGGGGAAGCAGGAGATATTCCTTTTAGACCTATGGTTTCGGCAGTTGGGGACGTTCCATTCATGAGAAGTTCCCTGGCAATGGTGGCTGTGCTATTTGTGGTAGGAGATATGCTGAAGAAAGAGCTAGAAGTCTGGCTCATTTCTTTGGATGACATATAGCTTACAGTGGTACCAGGGGCTGATTTGTTGCGGCTTGCTTCCATCTCTTGATATACGTCAGGAGAGAGATGGAGTATTCCCTTTGGTGCTGAAAACAAAACCAAAGATCGTTTTCATTACTTTAGAATGGGTTTGACATGTAGACAATTTTCATTAACATATTTTACAGTCAAAAACAAAGTAAGAATTTAGAAGCAGTGTTTTTTTTTCTTACAGTAACTGTAAATGAAGTCACCTAATATATTTAGAAACAAAGCAGATCTGAAGGGGCCCTCTTCTTCCTCTTCCCAACTCTTTTTAAAATGGTACAAACCTTAACTTTAAAACTAAACTGTGGCTAGCATAGAACACACAATAGGAACAAAAAATGTTTGAGACCTACAAACCATGAGGAACAGATGTTACTTCAAAATAGTACTACAATCATTATTTCCCTACATTCTTTACCTCCTATCTGATACAATAATTTAGGCTGTTTATTCACAAATAATTGAAACTAGTCTATATCAGCACTGTTGCCACCAGAAGTAGTTTAGTTTTTTTCTCCCACCTACAGCTGGTGCTTGAAGTTCCCAGCTACTCTATTGCCAGCACCAGCACCTGTAGGCCCATGTAGGGATGTCCATGAGAATGAGCTGCTGGATGTATTGGCTGTTCTCAGGGGGTTTCCATGGGAATTGTTAATTTCTTCTACCCTCTGTCATTAGCATTGTTGGAAGGGCAGTGTAGTTCCTTGCAGTAGCAGCACTGCCTCGAGTGCTGGCTTAGAGTTTACTGAATCACAATGGCAGCCTGGCATTAAAAAATCTTAAATTGCCCTGCAGCCAGTGCTAATGACTGATGTGACTGACTGCTCTGCAGTGAAAAGGATTTTATTTATTTATTTATCTGCATATCCTATAGTTTTCAAATAGTTACTTGCCTTTGAGAACATTTATACTGAAAAAAGAAAGCATCTATGTGTCCTACTTAATATCAACAGGAGTTAAGGTAAACATTAAAAGGGCTAGATTTATTTATGTGAATAAATTCTAAATATTTCCAGTGAGATGTAAATTAGTGATAATTTATCTACATTTAAACATTTTTAATAATTTTTCAGAAAATATCTCAACCCTAAACCTGCTTGGAAACAGAAATACATATTTGATCAGTTTTGCTGATAGTCCTATGCATGCTAATGTGCAGAATTAAGTCTGAACTTTGCTAGTTTTCTTATACAATTAAGCATTTTTTTGGAAACACAAATAACCAGTAGGCTGATACTAGAGGGAAACCTTTTTCTTATTATTAATGCATCAGAAAATGAGCTTGAAATGTGTAATTTCATATTAAGAACATACTTTTATCTTCTAGCATATAATATGAGTGAACCTGAGCCATATGGCATTTCATTCTAGGGATAATAAACCTGTTTGTTAACTGATTTAGTAATCCCAAGAGAAATCAAAGGGTTCAATGTTTAATTCATTTGCAGTACATATTAAATTAATCCCAGAAAGTAGAATAAATTCAAAGAAGAGAAGGAAATTAATTTCCAGTACCTAGGAAAGGTTCCTTTAATCCTAGAAGTGCAAGTAGTACTTTTAAATAAAATGTCTACCACAAGGAGAAGACTCAAAAAATATTACCTGTAATTAATATCCTCATTTTCAACTACATGGTGAAAATGGAACTTCCTCAGTGCCGACTCAGCAAACTGCTCACAGGTGAATCTTTTAATTGATTTACACGTACATTTGGCTTTTAAATTCATACTGCTTTTAGAAATCTGGGACACCTGCTTATATCATTTACAAAGACATATCTGTTATTCACCTGATTGCTCTCCCCACCTACCTCCATAGGGCTGGGGAGTCTGGCTGAAACCTGAACATTAAGACTGCTTTTACCTAGTTTAGAACTGGCTCCAAAGGCAGTAGACTGAACTCCAGAGCTAAGCACAAATTCAAGACAATGCTGCTGGGAAAGATGAAGGATAGGATCCCTAAAATTTCTTTTTCTCCATCTGGGACAATTTCAAACATAATCTAATAGATAAACAACTGTGTAAGTACACAGCATTATTTTATGGCACATAATCACTACATGAGAAGAGAGACTTGACACACTTTTCCTGAGGCTGTAGCCTCCAAGGCCTACCTCTGCCTGTATTTTTAAAGTCTTACACAAGACGTAAGATTAATGAAAATTGAAAAAAAAAAAAAAAAAAAGATAATACACATCTTGATAGTTGACGTTAGGTTACAAAACCAAACAGCAGTAAAAATACTGAGTGGCAGGTGTCCACCACCTCCTAAGAACTGCCCACTGTAAATCTAATTTCCCACGAATATTTCAGAAACAAAAATGTAAACTGAACAAAAGATAAAACAGTCTACTTGTTTAGAAATAACATGATATTAGCCCCCCTAATAAATTTTAGAAAAACATAGTACAATGTTAACTTTAAAAAAAGTTTAAAGAAGTTTAAAATCAAGTCCAGTGCTGCAGATGTCTGTTCCATTGATGTAATATTACTTAAAACAAACATTTTACATGCTTTCTCAGCCATTTCACTGTTTTTACATGATCCACCCAAATATCTAACTGCTGTCTGGAACAATGGTTTGGAATACTTCCAGATTACTAAGCTTTCTAAATGTTAAAATAACTAATATGCAGCATATGATGAATAGAAAGATATTGAGCAGAGTATAGCAAATGCTCTTAAAGTACTGACTTTAATGGTGATGTTAAATTAATAATAGTACTTTTACACTTTGCAACACCTTACTGCTAAAGACTTCAAAGTGCTTTATAAGCAATAATTAATTTAAATCATACATTGGCTCTGAGAGGCAGATATTATATTACCATCATTGATTATCTCTGGAAACAAAGTAATGTAATATTCTAGACATTACATTAATGTAGTTGCAAGATATTAACTTTTTATATTCAGGGCCTATGTTTCATGAAGCTTCTTACCAACATGTTTTAAAAAGCCAATAAAAACTTGGTCTCTTTGAAAACTTCTATAAAACATATTTTAATTGTAATTCATTATCTATTTTTAATGTATCACTGAGGATATTTTATATATCATTCCTCACTGTTGCCTGCTTACTTCATCTCTGCTGTATTATAGGAAAGTGTATAAATATATTTAGTTTCAGTAGTAGAGTTATCAAATGACAAGAGATACAACAACAACAGAGCATTAAGTGCAAGAACAAAAGAACCCTTCAGAAATTATCTTAATTTGTCTTCTAACAATCAGTTGATTAAAAAGCAGGGGAAGAAGAAATACTATCCTCTAACACCTTTATGCATTCCAGGAGAACATCTCCAGGCAAACATTTTCATTTTTTTTACTTTTCAGCTAGGAAAAAAACCTTAGACTTCTGTGTCCACTAAATATTTATCCCATAGAAGCTTCACCATACTCCACAGGAAGAATCATAATTATTAGGAGTCCTAGGATCTATAATAGACCAACAACACTGTACCTTCTGGTGGACATTAACTTCGAGGCACATTTATGAAACATGTTAAAATAATTTCCATTTATATTATTTAAACCTGTGGGCAAATGTGCTACAAAAATATGCAGGCTAGCTATGCAATGTAATCACTAACATTTAAAAAACATGTCTCACTCATCATGGGCAGTAATTGTTTGCAGTCTCTCACAATCTTCTGAAGTCTATGAAAACACAACAAAGACCTTTCTTACCTAAGAATAAATTTCATCTTCCATTGTCTACTTTTGCTGTCACATACTAGATAACAGCAAAATAGCTTGGACTCCAAGGCAAATGTATGAATAAGATACAAGATGGGCCAACAATCCCTCACAAGCCTTGCCCTGGAAATGTAATCTCAGTGCTTTGATTGCACCTTTTTTTTCACAGCAGCCATAATAGAGACAATCTTTAAAAGTTCTGTTTGAGTGATATTATTTTTATCCCTAACCCTTTCTCTTCAGTGTCCCCTTGGCTGGGAAGACAGGGGGACATTTCTACAAATGGGTCCTCTGCTTTCTGGAGTTTGTAGTAAACAAAACTAACCATTAGAAAACTGTCTGCATGGGTAATGGGGTGAAGAACAACAACTGACAATATTACTGAACAAGCCTCAATGTAATAAGACTCTGCAAAAATAGAATTTGCTGATACAGGAACAGTGACAAGTTACCCATAGCAGTGGGCTACTAAATTAAGAAAAGTTCAAGTGATGACAGCATTGCCTGCACACTCACAGCTATTAGAGCCTACACAGGTACCACTGGGGTCCTATTTCCAATTTTCTGTTTCTCACAGGAAGATCAGAAAACATTAAAAGTTTAGAATTAAATTTTATCATTCAACTCCACAAGATAGCCTACAGAATCAGGCTTGTGCTGTCAATCTGCATATGTATACACATGTATGTCAGTGCTACTTTTCTATATTTAATCAGTAGTGTAGGGATACTCTTCCTCTGCCTTCACTCAATGACTTCTCTGATTCAGGGGCACTCACTAACTTTTCACATTTACACTTGGTCTAAACCACAACTTCATTCTTTCTTGGATAATACAGTTTTCTCCCCAAATTCTTGCTTATCTTACAAAAAAAGCTATACTTGTTCATGTGTCAGAAGCACTGCCAGCTGCAATATGACTTCCCCGACCCTGCTGAAGGGCTCTTCCCTGCACTACAACCACTGATGTGGGACATGGCACAAAGGAGTGTTTGCATGTCTTGTGCAATGATGCAGAGTAAACAATGATATAATTCTGTATTTTATATGCTCATGAATTAAGTTTAGCACCCTGGTATCTGAAATAACCCATCACTAGATGAAGAAAAGACTGTTCATAAGGAAATAATCAGTATTTTTGGAACGGAATAAAATACTTGATAGATAATCATCAAAAAGCTTTCAGATTATGCTATCTGTAGTCACATTGAATAAAGCCTTCTTATAATGTGGTACATGAAGTACAGGGAAAAATTTTGTAGTAAGGCTGTAAGAAGGAAAAGTTAGAACTGTATCTAATCCTGATTTCACAATTTTGTACATTAAAATGGACAAGAACTTAAGAGGTATGGGGGATAATCAAACAATAATTACTCCCTAGAACTGGCAGGTTCTCAACAGGCCCTAAAATATGGCCCATTACAAATCGACTGACATTAAAAAAGAAAAAAGAGAGAATTTACAAAACCAAATAACTACTTCAATAACAAGACTGAAAAATGTAAATATTATAATAAGAAGAAATTATGGTTTTATACCCCACTCAGTGTAAAAGGCTATTTATATACTGGAATATTTTCAAATTTCATTACCTCAGTAGGAACTGAGAAAAGGTCAGTCAGACAATGGAAGAGGCAAATAGTATGGCCATTACATTCTCAGCAATTGTCTGCACACAGTCTTGGCTTGAAATACCAAGCTGCAATCATTACTTACTTAACACAGCTATCCGTGGTATTTCTAAGTCACCAGCTACTGCAGTATTCAGACATGAAAAAATGTTCTGTCATTACACAATGTCTTTCAATCAAAAGATCTCGTCTACATGACCTTAAACAAACTGATGTTATATAAAGCTGCTCATTAAAATACAAACTTTGTTTAACCTTAAAATAACCACAGTACTGAAGTATACACTATTTAGTTCTTCATGAAATCAGGTCTTGATATCCCTAATTTCACTGGACTATTTTTTGTATAGCCAAAACAGAAATTGCAGTATTGCAGGATTTAAATTGCATGCATTTCTGTAAAATTTGGCATTTAACTATAATGAGGAAAGTCCTTTGAATTCTCCCTCAGCTTTACTCCTGCTTGCATACATAAGATTTTGGTAAAAAAATAAGACATAGTATTTGCAGTGGGGAATTTCTACAGGATATTCTATGAAATATTCCAATAGACAGATGAAACATCTACGCTGTAAGTTTTACATGATAATTCCTGCATCATAATTTTCCAGCAATATGTCCACATACCACATACCCAAAGATTAAGACTGAGCAGGCTCAGGAAAAAAACAAGCAAAATACAGAAGGAAGGTCAGTATTTTTAGCAGTAAAGAGGATCAGCAAATTTGGAGCAGGAGCAAATCAAGCTAGTGAGCTGGCAGACCTAGGTGCTTGTAACAGCTGCTAGAAAGTGATATTTGTGGGGGTAAAGCAATTTAGGAGAGTGCCTGAGTGCAACTGGAGGGAACCTGTGCAGGCAAGACCATTCATTAACAGATGAGGAGGGGAATGAGAATGATGATGATGAAAACAAAAGCCTGACCCACACAGAGAAGAGATGAAATAGTGAGCAGATCTACCAGACATGGACAGAGTGGTTGCTGAAGCTAAGAAGGCCAAGGGGGCCATCAACAAGCACAGCAAATGTACGAGTGAGGAGGAAATCAGAGGAGAAAGCCATGTTTGATGTTGAAAGGGCATGAAGAGTGGAGAATTAAGTTTTAGCTCTGTCAGCAACCAAGTTTCAGTTCAGGAGATTCAATTTTCAATTTTTCACCCTAGACTAAGGGTGAGGTACATGGTGGGTTCCAGGTTGGAGGAAAGGGTGTTGGAAAAGGAGAAAAGACTCCAGAAAAGTGAAAGTATTTACAGTAACACTGTACTGAGGTGAATTATGTGATACTGCTCCATTTTCTCACCTGAAGACAGAATACCAAATGGAGATACTTAGCATAATTACATAATTAAATTTGAATTTGAGAGTTAACATCAAAAAAGAGCTCTACATTTCTGCTTCATGTGCAGATTTTTCCAAAGGAATAGACTAGCAACCTTGAATAAGTGCAGTTCATATTGGCCTCTTAGGAGACTGGCAAAACCAAAGGATTATCTGAAATCATCTCTATCCATAGAGCTGGCTGTCTCCTGCCATGGTGGCTGCTTCCTCTTTGTACATTTCATACATCAAAAGCTTGATGGCTAAGCAGTCTCCCAGACAGGTGACTCGAGTTCCTTCTTGTCTTGAGGGCACCCAAACCACAGACCTCATAGCCCAAGTCTGTATTTCCTACATATGCACAATCTGTGCTACTCAAGGACCAGGCAGCAGGTTTCTCACAACTATTTCTTTTTAACCTGTATCTAAAATAGGCAGAATACCTGTAAACCAGCCAGAGAACACCTGAATATACATCTGCACTTTCATTCACAAGAGTTTCAATCAACAGGCAAACTACACTCATGATTACTTTAGATCACTCCTTCCCTGTGAACTTCCTATATTTAAAAGCATTTGATTGTTCCTTTTTTGGCTGCAAATCATATTAGATACACATCTCCAAAAGGCAGCTGCCATTATCCAGATTACTCTGCACTCCATGAATACTCTCCTTCTGCTGAAGAAGGAAACTAAGTCTCCAATGCTCTGGGCACAAGCTTAAAACACCAGGCTCTTTATAAACACATACTGTACTCTAAACTCAGCACAGAATCATGATCTCTGAAGATGCACCCCTTGCAGAGCTTTAAGCACTTAACTGAGCATCTCAAAAGGGGAAATGTGGGAAATAGATAAGGACCACTTGCAGTTGTTGTCTTATGCTCCAGAGTTGAGCCCAAATCCCACTCACACAAAAAAATGCTAATTTGGCTCTTGTCTTAGTTCTCAAAACAGCAAAGAAAAAATAACACACTCTTCCCTATTTTGTCAATATGTTTTTTAATATTAGGTGTTTTAGAAGTTTTTTCAACTATTAAAAATATGCAAGCTACATTTAATTGGTATTACACTGGATAAAATTATTTTCATTGTTAAATGAAGCTGAAAAATAACACATCAGTTATCAATAATGCCAAATGCAGCATTGATTTCCTAGTTTCAGTAAATTAGGAAAGAAATAAAATTGAATAAATCTCCTCTGCTTCTAAATTTAATTTTCCAGTATCTTCAGTAAGAAAGAAAATTTAATTAGAAAATTAGCAAATCAACTCAGCAGTTACAGAGGCAAGGTATTATTTAAACATAACCAGCTGTGATAAGAGACTCTAGACAAGGCTGTGAGACATATAAAGTGAGAACAAATGGCTCAGCTGAAGGAACTGCTCCATTGAATGCTCACCTGACAGTTGGTTAGCTAAAAAAATCCCCACAAAACAGAACAAAAATATCAAAATGTGCAGATGGAAAACTATTGTTCTGTGGCCTTTAACCAAGTAAGTGGTGCTGTCAATCCCTTTACTGTGGTTTCTAGTCAGAATGGTAAATAATTCAGCAAACATTTAGTGATGTATCAATGTAACTCCCAGCAAGAGGCCATTACAATTAACAAAACTGAGTAAATTTGGAAGAAACTCAGAGCAAGTCCAATGCAACAGCAGTACTTAGTAAGTTAAAATGCACACAATCCACTATAAATCATCTTTGAAATATACCCAAAAGAATTACATATTTCAGCAAAATATAACACACAAACATTCCAATTAAAAATGCCCAAATTACAACACAAAAATTTTATTCCAAAACTATAGACTTCTGTTGCTGCTCATGGAAACATGGGGTATTAAATTATCTACTAGAAGTTTTCACCAAAATCCCCAGCTGAAAAACAAACAATTAGAGGACTCCATAAAAAATATCTTTCTGAAGCTTCTGAGGGCCAGAACTACAAAGTTCAAATAAATTTTGTTTCCTTCAATGTGAAGATGTGTTAGTATGCAAAGTTTCATAAATACATAATTTCTGTTGCATTTATCTTCTCCAAAAAGCTGGTGAAGAAGCTTTTAAGTAAGGAACTGAACGTAGCCATACATTTAGGACTTTTAATAACACCAAATATTTTTGTATTTTTTGTACGTCTTAATTTATATTTCTTAATCTAATATTGAAGTAGAGTTTTAAAAATACTAAAATAAATGTTATTTACAGAAAAATATCAAATTTTCTCATAACAGACTTAAGAAACTCTTCAGAATATCTATTTGCTTTTTTCTCTCCTTTTTCTTTTTATTTTCTCACGGAGAACAATTGTATGAGATCAAGTATCTTTGTTCCTTAGGAGATCATCTGCTCCTGCTGCTCATTTACCATCTGAAATCATAATCATCTGTTGGTGACAATCTAATCATCTTCCCAGTAACTAATTGTGATGTCACAAAGAAATGGTTATGATTTCAGGTGGTGAACAAACAGCAGGAGCAGATGTACTCCGAAGAACAAAGACTGTAAAGTCATGCACCAATCCCTAGTAATAAAATGTTAGGCAAGAAAAACAAAGAGTCTGTCCTTTACAGAGAGGTAAGATTGCTCTGAATGTGTTTTTTTTTTTTTAATTATCAGGTTTTCAGTACTTTGTGACTCCCAGAATAGTTAGAAATAGGTAAAGAAAAGCTATATGATGGAGAACTGAAATTGGGAAACATGTAAAAATAGTTATGGTAATTTTTTTCCTTCTTCGAATTATAATATCTGTAAACACAGTAACATTTAACTTTTATTTTTTTATTGTTTTTCATAGCTCATCTACAGTTTCTCCAAGAACACATCCTGTATGATGTTTGTGATTACCCCATCCAGAAATACAAACCAAAAATATGTTCCCATGAAAATGCACTTTGCAATAGGATTGTTTATTTGTTGCATGTTTTGTTTCTGTTGATAACTACTTAAATCAAGAGAGATAAATGAGATTCTATTTACAGTAAACATCTACTATATGGGCTCCAAATGCTTCTGGTCTGCTCACAGTTTCTCAAAGTCTTTTCCAGAAGCATAAGGAAAAAAAACTCAATGTTCTTGACATTTCATATGTGAAGAATGTCAAAGATATCCCAAACCAAGAAACCAATAGCTTTGTGTTTCATCTTTCTTTGAAACTGTGAAATGCAGAAGACAGGTAAAGAAGTAAACCTGTGGGAAGAAGCTTTTCCAGTGAGTTGGAGGAACAGAAGTGAGGTTTGCCATGTGGATAATGCAAGAGTAACATGACAGAGGGCAGCAGGAGAAGTTAATATTCAAGAATATTTAATAGGGAATACCAAATATATATTGAGCTAGTAATTTGGATGATACAATCTGTAAAGTATTTCTCAGCAAAAACAAACTACTTCATAAGAGTACCATGAAATCTGTTTTTCAAGTGTACTAAAATATAGAACTGCAATGATTTTTGTTTTCTGTTGTACTGAAGTATACAAATTCCCTTTACTATTCCAGTTTTATTTCATTCAGATGGAAACACAGGGCATTATGCACACAAAGAAAGACTATCTGTCTGCAAAAGAAAACCGATACACAATAGCCTGCCCTAGCAAGACACAATTGTTTTCCTGGAATAAAATTACTGGAAATATGAATAAAAGCTGCCCAATGGTAGATGTAGTAATCTCAGAGCCTCAGATTTTCAAGACCACTGAAAGTTATGTTTATGGTAACAAGAAATGCAAACTGTACATTTCTCTTTTAAGAAGGATACAAAAGGGAGGAAGCTGCTCCATTTGCACGCTTTTAAAGCTTCCTAACTTAAAAAAATTACTTTAAAAACTTCAAGAGTAAATTCACCTACTAGAAAGCACTACTCTGAAAAATAAACTAGTATACGCACACCTGAAAGGATGTGACATTTTTTTATCTCAAAGTGTAGAACTTGTTTGGAGCTGCCTTTAAAAAACCCTGCACTTCACAGGTGCCTGAGAGATCATGCACAAAAGTGATCTCTTTTATTGAAAACACCCTGGCAGTGTTCAAAGTCAGGCTGGATTAGTACTTGAGCAATCTGGTCTAGTGGATGGTATCCCTGCATATGGCAGGGGTGGTTGGACAAGATAAGCTTTAAGATTCATTCCAACCCTCTAACATTCTATGATACACTTTAATCACCTGCTTATTATTAATGTTGCCTCTAGATTGGAACCTTAAAAAAAGGGGGTTAATAGATTAAGAACAGTGGTCTCTGAACAAATGTTCTATGTCTATTGGCATGCTCCATTTCTTTCAACTTCTAATTTACTTGTAGATCAGAAGAATGGAAATGAAGGCATTGAGCACTACTAAAGTGTCCCAAAATAAAAACCTGTTTCTGTACTGTTGCTCTGGTGTTACAAAAAGGTCTGTGAGCAGGTCTGTGAAAAATAAGTTATTTGGCCAGCACAAGTTTAAAATATAATTTCTGTTAATCTTATCCCCTGTTGAATGAGTTTCCTTTTGTGTTCTTCTAGATTTGGATTTACAGGTATAACTGTCAAAGTTGTCGTGAGCAGCCTAATAGATTGTTTTTTCTTGTTGGTTTAACAGAAAATTGTGCTTTCATCTAGAAGTGCCTCTGCTACAAGATACTGAAAGGAGATGAGAAAAGATAGAGGTCTTATTCTGCTGTCTCAAACTCTAAGACGCTAACATTTGAAGATATTTCTCAGATCTTGTCCTTAGAGATTTTGACAATACAAGCACAAATCATCTAAAAGTATTGATGGGGGTTGATGACAGGGTTGTAAGGAAGCCATTGATGGGAAGACTTAGATCCTGTAGAATCCTTCCTTTCAGAGAAACACAATGGCATGTGCTCCGTCCAAGATCACTTTAAACACTAGCAAACTGTTGTGTAAGTTGAAGAACAAATTATTCCTCAGGTCTCTGGGTCCCTCTGTGGTGAGTGGGAAGACCATATAAATAATGGAACACTACTGAAATGCTTTAAAACCTGCTTTTAGGACCATGTCTTTCAGATGCATATAGGCAAAAAATAGAAGGTAGCTCATGTGTGTGTCCATCTCTTCAATCCTTAGTTGAGGGAAATTATGTTTGGGACCCTTAAGAAGTTCAAAACTACACATGATTCTAGAGAAAAATCCAGGCCTCATGAAAAAGTGAAAAAGTACTATTTATATTATCTTTACCACTTTAAACAGCAAAAATCTAGTTATAAACTCACCAGATTCTGTCCTATTCTTTACCTGTTGCACTAAAACCAAATTCAATCTTCACCAACAAGGTTTCTTGGGCTTTTGTGTCTTACAGACAAAGCTCAAGGAAGAGAGGAACTACCAGTAGCAGAACCTCATCAGAGTCAGGGGTGTTGTGAGAAAAGCTAGAAATCAGCCCATATAAATCACAAAATCTCAGAATTGCAGACTGGGTCAGGTTGGGAGGGACCAGAGTGGGTCATGATAAAATGACTGGTTTTATGAATGGAGAACAGTGGATGTCATTTACCTTGGCTTTAGCAAGGATTTTGACACCATGTCTCCCACAGCATCCTTGTCTCTAAGCAGTGATTTTAGAGTCTAGGTAGATAAATTCCTAGATAATGGAAATCTGTTGGGACCCAATAGCAGCCTTCCAATATCTGAGATGGTCAGAAAAGATGGAGCCAGGCACTTTACTGAGATATATAGACGAAGAACAGGAGATGACAGTCATAAAAAAAACAGGAGACATTCTGACAAGAATAAAAGAAAAAAAATCAATGTGAAGACAGTTAAGCACTGGAACAGGCTGCCCAGAGAAGCTACGGAACCTTCATCGCTGGAGAACTGTTAAAAAGTCATAAGCAACCATATCCCAACTTTGCAATGACTGTGCTTTGAGCAAGCAGTTTTGGTGACCTCCTAAAATCCCATACAAACTGAAGGATTCAATGATTAAATTAACAGATAAAAATTTCCTTGTTTCTGCACTCATACCTACACGCACACACAGGATACTCAGGGGTCAATTCATCTAATTGCAACAAAACCCCAAAAATATTTACAAAAAGCATTTCAATTGTCTTGGATAATTCAAATCATACAGAGACAAAGAGAAATAAATATCAATATAAATTTGGAAAGCAATACTTACTATTACTTGTTGGCTCAGGAAACCCAACATTTTGGCCATTCCAACTTTTGTTTTCTCCAAGCTGAAACAGGTAGAAAAAGATATGTAAGTAAAGAGCAAACTGCTCCCTAAAGAGAACATTCCTGTTTATAAGTTTAGTTGAAACATACTAAAAAGGATGAGTTGAGACTGCCACATCTGTTCACAAAATTTTGCTAACTCATCCTAATTTTTGCCTAAGACAGGTTATTTGAGTAATGTACCCTTCGTGAGTAAATATTAACAACTATTGCCTAACACTGAAATATAAATGTTTCCCCAAGGATTAGGTTCAACTCAATATGTTACCAAATCAGACTTAAATAAAATTAAATGTTTTAATCAGCTCTCAACTGAAAACATAAACAGTCAACAGAGAAATTACATTCTAAAACAAGAAGATCCTAATTACCGGCTATGAAGGGATGTGTAAACGCTATAAAGTACTTTGGGTGTAATTTAAAATATTTACTTGTTAGGAATCAATTTAGTCACTAAAGTGGAAGTAAAAATGATTGCAGTTTACAATTGTTTTAATATATTTTTGATGAAGCTAATTGTCTTCAGATTAATTTCATTATGTTTAATACTGGGTATTACCCTGACATGGAAAAGGGGAACAATTAACACAGAGGTTCAAAATGAAGCCACTACTGAGGTTTACACAGTAAATAAGATGGCAGTGTTCTAGATTTATGTATAAAACTGGATGAAAAAGTCAGAGGAGCTTCCTCATTACTTAGGAGCTATTGACAACCAGCTCTGTGAATGTGAAATGAATGATCATTTTCAGATTTCACTGGGATTTTCCATGCAAACAGAAAACCTCACAGCAAAGCAGGCTATATGCCAGAACAAAGTTGTAATCATTTGCTCTTGAAGATGGGGTTGGAAAGTGAAAGAGATGAGAAGGAAAATCAACCAGCTGAAATCTGCCTCTGCATTAAGGCTGTTTAGATTACTACCATGTCATAATACAAACCACCAGATGATATATTTTACTTGGAAAGGATGAGAGAGCACACTATGAAAAGCAGGTATTTCCGTGGTTGTTTCTCTGCTTTTTTCATCATCATATACACCCCAAAGAGCCTTGGCAATGTGCAGTGAAAATGGGAGATAGTTGATGTAAAAGGAGGACAGGCATTACAGTCAGCTTTTGGTCACCTACATCCATACACTTTAATTTCATATAACTTGTTTTATTCATATTATGACGTAGGTAATATGTATATTTGAAAATAAATGCGACAACAGTTCTTCATATGAATAAGCAATATGAAATCTATAAATATGTTTGTATTTACTGCTGTCAACAACAGCATGGTTTTGTCAGGAATACATCCTGACCATCTGTAACACAATGCCAGCTCAAGCACACTGTTACAATAAGAGAAGATTTCCAACTTTCCTCATTCTTCTCTTTTTTTTTTTTTTTTTTTTGTTTATTAACTTGATCGTGACAGGGAATTTAACAACAATTCCTCTATGAGTAAGTTATCCTTAGTACTGCTGCCTCACATGAATGCAATCTACCTTGGTTTTCTTCTCTCTAAGAGAATACAAGTGGCAAGAAGAAACAAAAAGGTGGAAACATGAAAAAATTACTACAGCTCTCCATTCTCATCCATGCAGCTGAAATTCTGACAACTGCAAAATGTCTCCCAGCATACCTCCAGATTGCCCTCCTCAAGACTCTGCACAACCATTACTGATTTCTTTCAGGAATCAGTTTAACCCAGAAAAGAGCAGAGCCTTTATTTTTTTACATTACCTGGATTACTTGTGCTGCCATCAGCACTACACATTGCTCTTATAACACTCTTAGGTCTCCATTAAAACAATAAATGCACTCACATTTTATGTACCAGGGTTAAGGGAAAAAAACCACTGGATTTGATTTTCCTTATTTTTAAGGGAGGAGGAATGGAATGGAAGGACTCGAGGAAATGGGAGCACAGGGGAAAAAAGAATTGCCTTTTTAAACATAATCAAAAAATATACAGGTGAAAATTATCTATTTAGATGCCAACCTGCTACATCAGCTAATCTACACTAGGACCCATTTTGGATTCAAACAGTGAAACAAGTATCTTCTAATGGTATATCTTTATTGTGCAATTTATATGCAAGGAATTTTGCAATGTCACATTGATAGAGATCTAAGGGCAATTTCCCCTCTTCTCCACCCCAGTTTATTTTGAGACTTAAAATTCCTTCAGCTACACAAACTAATTTGTGCATCTCCAAATATGTCCAGACATATAAACAGAAGATAAAACCAGATGCTCTAGAGATTTCATGTCCTTAAACCCCAACAAAGCTTTAAAATTTTTTTATGATTTTATTATGATACTGCCACTACATAAAAGCTGAGTACTTCACATTTTCTGGATACAGTAATGTTTGTTCATTGTGTTCAGAACAATATTAGGCCATTGTACACTAGTCTGCCAATCCTGAAATGTCTACATCTGCAAGTATGCAATTAAGCCTGATTTTCTAAAGACAATGCACTTGTAAGCAATAGCTTAATAAATGTAGAGAAACAAAGCAGCAGCATCCTTTTTTAGCCATTCAATTTTTTGGTAAGGATTTCAATGTAACCACAAGTTTCCACTATGTAGAGCTCTCCAAAGAAACTATGTTGTGGGCTGAATTTTTTCAGGCTTTATCTCTGAAAAACACTGTAAAATTAGTTCAGCCAATTTAAAATCCTAGAATGAAAACCTATGTTTTCCTATTAGAGTAAAAAAAATATTTTTCTTTTTTGACTTGTTTTTTATTAAAGCCATTTGGCAAAATTGGCAGTGAAGAAAAAGTTGATAGTTTTATAACATAGAGAATATATTCTACAGCAGAAATGTCTCAGCATTCTGGTGAAAATGAATTATCATTTGACTCAGTCAGAAGCTTTTTTTTTTTTTAAATGGCCATGTCTGCACAGTGTGTTCTCACTAGGAACATCATCCAGCTTCCAAGGACTCTGTTTAGAGTATTTCACACTTGTCTATGACTAAGACATATAGTGAAGAACATAGTGAAGGTGAGTGTGAACAGCACACATATTGCTGCTACTCTCAAAGGATAGTGAAACAGAAGAAGGTGGGGCCAAGTAACCAGTACAGTATTTCTTTTTTCCTAGTTAGGAATACAGAACATATAGAACAGAATATCTTCATATTTACATATAGTGTACATATTTACATACTGTGTACATATTTACATATTACATATTTACATAGATGTGTACATGTATGCTGTATTCAGATTTATTATGTAGTCCTAGAAAAGCCCCACAGAACATTCTGTTGGCTACCTAGTGCAGCCAAAGTAAACATGTAAGTAAATTATCAAAATATATACATGCAGTGAGCCTGTATATGACAGAAGCTGTTTAAAGTCCACAGCTTAGTCAAATCCCTTACCAAGTATCTTTTCAGAAAACAAAAGACAAAACTTTAACAGCCAACTTTTGTTACCAAAGCCCTAATCAATAAATTCAAGACAGGAGAGGAGTGCTCAGTTACAGATAGCTAACATGGAAATACATACTTGCAACACATATGAATTTAAAATGCAATTCCTTCTTCATTAAAAAAAAAAAGTGACACACATTTTCTTTATCAGTCATCAAATGTGAAAAGGCCATTATTTTTCTGTAATGCTTTTAGTGCACAGGCAATGGGAAGATAAACATTGATTACCACTTCAAATATGAAAGTTACTAATGTTGTTCCTTATTGTAAATCAAAGATGACTCCAACGAATGGGAGAGAGGATGATGCATCTGACTCCACCATCAGAAGGCTAATGAATCACTTTATTATACTGCACTATGTACATTTCATCTAAACTGAATCTGCCAGGCACTCACTCTTGCTCACAACTGCACAGAACTGCACTCCTCTCTGACTCTCTCGTGACTGTCCCATGACAGTCCCACACACACACACTTCTTGGCCCTGCTAGGCCAAGGGAACAAAACATCCTCACTTCGGGTAAACAGTCTCCATATTGCATTCTACTTTAGCACAACACAGGCACAGCAAGAGAGATAAGAATTGTGTTTTCCTTCTTCTCTGCTTGTCTCACAGCTTCTCTCTGAGGGCATGTGAATACCACAGTTCCTTTCTGTTCCTTCTGTTCCTATGGGCTCTCATGAATGCCCAAAATGGAATAAAAGCATGAGGTAGATTCATCCTGATTTGTAACTAGAAATAGGTGCATGGATCACATGAACACTTTTGCACACGCACTACTCTATGGAACTCTGTTTCTGTTTCTAATTACTCTCACAGGAGCAGAGGCTGCACTTCATACTAAGGGTAGCTGTAGAGCTGTAGCTAAACAAAGGCTAATCTGTGACAAGCAACTCCCTAAAACAGGGTGTGCACAAGCTTAAGCTTCCAGTTTTACTAAGTGATTAGCTGATAGAGCTTAAAAACCCAGACAAGGGTAAATTGTGAGCATCACAACAATTGGTTCTCACCTTTTCTGTCTGGTCTTGAAGAGGAGTAGAGGCTTTGTATCCCAGCTGTAGCAACATTGCTTCTGCTGCATTTCTTTTAGCTATTTTCTTGTTTGGGCCTGTTCCAGTAGTAATGTCATTGCCTACTTTTACCTTAAAAAAAAAAAAATTGATCATAAGCAAGATAAATGCAAGACTCCTTAATATCATCATACAGTACTCTTGCAGATTTATCAACAGTGGTCAGCTCTTTTGAGGAAGATACAACCTTGAAAAAGCCACAGTAGCACAAAAGGGGACCACAGGATTCATTTAGAAGGGTTGTTCAGATTTTTCAGATCACCAAACTCATACCCAAGAGCTACGTTTTTCTGCATCTCAGCACACACACAGTTGCCTCTCTCTTCCACCAGCCTCTGGGTCACCCCCATTCTCCCTCATGAACCTCTCCCCCTCTCTGTTAACACTGGAATTGCCCCAGGGTCTCTACTTCCTCTTTCTTGCAGGAAGGAGTGCTGCCTGCAGCAGCTCCCCAGCATCATCAGGACAGTATGCAGAGCAATGGGGAGACAAACAGACTTGAGATTTAACAAGAGTGGCTTCTAAAGAAGGACAAGAACCGTATTTGCCTTCCTCCCACTCTGTTGCACTGCTAGGAACACAGGGGCTGGAACTGCTTACACCTGACAAGCTTTGATCCAAACAGTCCTTGTTTGGATCAAAGGGATTCTGACAAACATGATGCCTTTCATAACACTAGGAGAAATTAAAACCCCAAGATAAGGACAAACTGTAGGCAATGGATATCCACAAAATGTGTGGCTCCAACTTAATCCTTGGCTTGGGTACCATTCTTAAAACTCTTGGAGCTGTATGTGTCTGGTTTGTGACACGAGCAGTCTCACTGCTATTCATTCATAGCTCTTTGAAGGGTGCATTTTGCTCGGTCCATTAAGCCCTTCTATTTGCCAAATTGTATCTCAAAATAGTGCACAGTTTCAAAACCATGTCAATAAAAGGAAATCAAAACCAAATAAAAATAATTAAATCATCAAGGTGAGCTGAATAACAAAAAAAAAAGAAAAAAACAACCCAGAGATCAAAGATCAGAAACAGTTTGGAAGGAGCTTTCAAAAAATTGTAAAAAAAGGCATACAAATGCTAAATAAAGAATAAATTATATTTAGTAGTTTGTGTCATTCGATAATTCTTCACTTTCCTTAATTTATCATATATGTGTTTTTCTAAAAGTTTAAACTCTTATTTACTCAAATAATCTTAATTCTAAATATTAAGAAGAGGATGTAAATAAATAATAATCATGAATATCCCCTCAAAGTACATATATATATACATCATTAAGCAAAAAGATTTGTCTACCTAAGCCAAAAATATTAATAATCTTGAAATATAAACCTTATCTTCTATGCAGTTCACAATAACAATTAGAAAATAGCCAATCTGCTACAAGTTTCTATGCAATAAAATTGAGGGACTTTAATGGGACGAGACAAAAAGATAATTTATAACATAGCTCACAATAAATCAATGTGTTGCTATTTCTCAGACCTGTAAAACTGGTTTAGCTATTATTATAACCTCTATCAAGGATTAAAGGCCTGACTACAAAGAGAAAGAGCTTTCTGAAATTAACTTTGGGAACAGAACACCAACTAATGTCATCAGAGGTTTTCTTCTGTTTATCTAGTAGCCA
Organism: Haemorhous mexicanus; assembly: GCF_027477595.1. Taxonomy (NCBI): domain Eukaryota; kingdom Metazoa; phylum Chordata; class Aves; order Passeriformes; family Fringillidae; genus Haemorhous; species Haemorhous mexicanus. Next base: position 126,493,567 of record NC_082341.1, read on the forward strand.
GGACAAGTAATTGGATCCATTTCATCACATCTAAACTCGCTCTTTGTGTGACAGATAAAAATGAACATATTATCTCTGGATATTTTACTTCCACATTCAATTAAATTAAATGAAAACATGGTTTAAGTAGTTTATACAAAGGTATTTTATTCTGATAAGGTTTTCTGCATGTCATAATGAATCCACTGAGACTTCCTGAAGGTGGGATAAATAGCAGAATAATTTTAACGTGAAGATATTACAAAAGGGTGAAAATAGAGTTTAAAAGTATTTGTAATAAAGCAACTGCTCTGTGGAGTTTCTTTAACTCTTTCTTTCACAAACCTTCTTAGATTCAGGAATCTTCTACCTATTCACTGCTTTTACGATTCCTTTTTTATACAAACCAAAGACTTTGCCATTATTGACACTCCTCCAACAGAAAACTAAACTTCCAGCCCATCTTTCTAATACTGGGCTGTGTTAAACTGTTCTGGCCTCACACAGCAACTACCAACTGTGGACAGTCCCATGGGGGGTCTAAGCATGGGAAATGAGATTTTCTGGGACAGGATCACTCTTTTTCAAATACTTTCAGGTCTCATAAAATGTTAGAAATCCGAGTTTATATTCAAAAAAAGATTCTGCAACAAATCTTCAGAGACATAAAGGAGGAACTTAGAGATTGAATTGAAAACATAACTAATTTTCTGGAGAAGGAGGTGCTGGAACATCATAAATTTTGCTTGTGATCAGAAGTGACATTTTGGTGTGGTTGGTAGACAACAAGTCAAAACATGCTGAGGTATGCTGTTCCGAGTTGTTCCGGCACAAAATTACCCTTGACTGAAAACACAAGAATACAGAATCCTTTCCTGATTCTAATCTTTCTCAACCCACTGTTGTGCTATCTAACAAACTATCACAGTTATACCAAATTTTTGTACATGTTCTTAATTTAAATTTAAAAGGAATTTTAATGATCTACTGTTTCAGTATTATGTCCAGTCAGAGGACAGTCTAAAACATGCGGTTGGCTTTTTTTGTTGTATTTCAGAGATAAACAAAGTCACAAAGAAACTGGAAATCTGAAAAAATTTACAACACTATTTTTTCAAGCCAAAATACCTGGTAATATGGAAATATTAATGCCCATATTTCAGAATACTAAGTATTGCTGGAATCCTTGGATCAACACTAGCCCAATTTTATTTTTCTTTCCAAAAACACAAGTAAAGCTAAATAAATGAAACATCAGAGATAAAGACAATAACAATCAGGTGAAATAAAAATAAGAGTGTAAAATAATGCAAAACACATGAAAAGCATCTAGAGGGCACATATTTCAACTGCCATTTGTTTCACTAAGGGAAAGAAGAAAGTTTAGACAGGCTGATACTGTATTTCAAACTATTTCTGTATATCTGACAGCAAGACAAAAAGCTAAACAGAAGGAGTTCCACTTCATATTATGCCACCATTTTGCTCCAGTTTGAACAAAACACTTAGCAAGGCCATCATCTTAAAAGTGACACAAAGGATACCTGCATAACAAATTCCCGACGGCGAGGCATTCCTCTCTCCGAAAGAAGAACATACTCTGGCTCCTTCTCCTTTTTGGCCTGTTGAATCTGAGCCAAACGACTGATGGGATTCATTCCTTGACCATATTCTGGTCCAGTCTAAACCAGGTTTAAAGGAAAGAACCATTATTTCAATATATATCCCTATAACTACTACACTGCTTCAATAACATTTACTAGGATTCTCTTTTGTAATACTCCCTTTGAGAGAATAAGAAGTAACTTACTTTCCATTTTCTGATCATGAGGCAAAAGATAAGAATCCTCAGGCTCAAAGCTGTGGAAAGAAATTGTCTGCCATTGTTGCAGGTATGTGTATGCCTTTCATCTGCAAGGTACGAAAACCCTCTCCTATTTGTGGAGGTCCTCATAAGGATGGATGAAAATTAGCAGATTCATTAGTCAGTTATATCTTATTTCCCTGTTTCTAGGACCTTTCCCCCTATCCCCTTAAAACAGCTTGCCACAATGCTGGAACATGCACTACACTGAGAAGGGGTGGGATTTACACAGGGACAAAAACCATTTGCCATATATAAGAATGCTTCCTCTTCCAGCCTTCCTGCTTTCCTTCTCAGCACTCCAGGCCTTCCATCCTACAGTGCAACTTGCAACTAAAGGTGCAGAGGGTTTACTCTGTGTGTCATATGAATACCTAGAATTTACCCTACAATTGTTGCTTATGATGAAGCACTCATAAAATATTTCAAATGCTTAACAGGCAATAACCCTCACAATAACATGTCCAAAAGTATGGTTGGTGGGGGAATTGATCTCATGCCAGGGAAACATAAGGACTGACAGTGGTCTATCCAAGATTACACAGACGGGGAAAAACTACAGTCTTTGAAAACTCTCTAGCTCTGAAATTCTTTTAATGAATTATTGCTCACACAGCAAATGCTCTTTCAAAGCACATAGCTACAAAAATATTTGTTGGTAGATTTTAAGAAGAAATTAAGACCCACAAAAATTTTTCTGAAGTCATACTTAACTGATTTATACAGGATAACATAAAGAATGCACTTGCGAATGTAAATGGCATTTGAATGTAAAATTGCTATTATGTTATAAAGCTATTTCCCTTTTATGAAATTGCTAAGAGAAGATGAGCACTCATGCTTGCTTGAGCTTCTCAAATAACAAACAAGTGTTCAGGAAACTGAAGAAATGATCAGCAACTGAAGGCAAAGACCAGAGAGGGATATTATATTTAGAAAGCTGTGCAGCAAATCCTACATAGTGTAACTGCTGAAGTTGTTAGAGAAGATGTAGGTGAAAGAGCTAAGACAATGTCATACACAAGGGCAGCTGTGTGGGCAAGAAGCCAGGCAGAGACAAAATGCAGAGCAGGCTAAATAAAGAGCAGGCCATAAGATACAGCCTCATAAATATATATGCAAATAAAAAGAAGTTTTTGTTGCCACTTTTTTTGATGCTCAAAACACATGTAAGTTAAATTGAAAGAAATGGGCACATTGAAAGCATTTCAGAAGTTTGGATATTCAAAAAATAAAAACCATCTACATATTCAGCTTATTTTGACAATTAGTGTCCCTTTCTAACAAGGCCAACTGTACAATTAAATTTAAGCTCACAATGGCAAATGGTATATGGTAATATAAGAAATCTTTTCATTACTCTACCCTTAGCCTCTTTCTTGAGAAAAACTTTCCAAGATGTTTGGTGAAAGCCAAAGCCAAAAGACTTTTCCAATCTTCCAGCTTTAAAGCTGCATTAATGCTGATGGTTTTCTATTAAAACAGTTTTCTATTAAAACATTTTCCTGCCTGTTTTTTCATACAAGTTTCTGAGAATTAGATCTGCAGGATTTTAATAGGAGACAGGTATCTAATTAATCTAGGTTTTCCTGAAAAATCACTTATGCTATATTGAAGGCAAATGAAAAGAGGAAGGTGACAAAAAAGTCTTCTGTACATTTTCCAAATCCAGTTTTGCACTCTCCTAAGTACTTGCTTATTATTAAGTGGTTTTCTGGTGACTGCTCTCACAGAACTCTGCACTTTGTATCCTGAGTGTATAGATTTCTAATGGTCAAACTTTTAGTAAAGTATTGAAGCACTAATGCATCATATATCTCTCTCCCTCTTCAAACTGGGGAGTGGAGAGAGCCCAGGGAGAGAACCACTACATGTGCTAGAAGGGATTCTCTGAGGAGATGATGCTAAAACTTCACATGGCTGGACAGAGCTGCTTGGAGGGCTTGATCCTCCACTGGACCTGAACCAAACCCTTGAAGACCTCAGTGATGTGAGCTATTTACAAGCCATTCTGTTTGAGGATCCCACAGCATTCTCAGGATTTAAAAAAAGCCCAGGCATATTAACATAGACAAGCAAGTAACAATATTGACAGTAACAAGCAACTGTAACAATATTGACAGAAAATGACAAATAAACCTTTCTGGATTTTAAATCTGACTGTTACTTTCTGAGCAAACATTCTTAATTGTCTCAAAGGTGGACACATACCTTCAATATTGTTTTTGGACGCTTTTTAAAGTAAAGTTTTGGCTTTTCAATCACAGGAAGAGGAGGAAGTTTCTTAAGTTCTTGTAGTACAGCCATTGCAGCACGTTTCTTTGAGAGTTTCTTACTGTTGCCCTCTCCTTCTGCAGTGAATTCTCCTACTGTAACTCGTGTAACAAAGCTCTTCATGTGAGGAGGTCCACTTTCTTTAATCACCTTTTAAGAGAAAGTAACACTGAGTCAAAGCACCCAACAAGAATATAACCTAATGTTTGTTATCTCTGCAATGAACTTATTATTAGTCCAGTTTTTCTGCTAACTGAAGGCATTAGGTTGGTTTCCATAGAACTTGGACAAGTATTAATGACAGTACGAGGTTTGAGAACAGAAAATTAAGACTAGTTGGATAAAGCAAATCTAGCCACCATATCCAGTATTTCACAGAAAACTAGAGCAGACCTACATTTTTAAAGATTTAAAGAATAACACAACATACAACAATTATGCACATTTAAATCAAGGCTGATAGGTTTTTTCTTTGCAAGGTGCTTCACATATTAAAGCAATTAAATCCATGAAGGTCTACCAGGCTTTGACTATTTCTTTATAAAAAACATATTCAAAACTGTATTAATTTAGCATTACCTCAACCTGTGTGTAATTTTTTCTATTCTCATCAAACCATTGGATGTTCATAGTCCCAAACTTCAGTCTCAATAGGTGCAGGCTGGATTCCTGCTCTCAACTCTTGCCTTGCCAGAGTACACAGCTCAGAGCAATATCCCATACATTTGAAAAGCTGATACATTCTTGCCTCCATGACTCTCAGCTGTCCCTCCCAAAAGTACTGAAAAGAATTACCAGAAGAGCCACCATAACTGACACAAAAGCCAATAATTTCTGAAAAAACCTCATTTATTCATTCCCTTCCAAACACATTTAGTACAACAATAAGAAAACCCATTTGAAGTACTTCACTTCAACAAGTTTTAGTAATATGGAAAGAAATTAGGTTCTGAATGCTGTACCTTCCTTTAGTTGTTGTTGTGTCTTCAGTTTTACACACATACATACATATACCCATACACACATACACATCTCCTTTCAGAAAGCTGAGGCTGGGATGCATTCACCCCTAAATCAGAGCACTGCAAGTGCTAGGATAGCCATCCATCTCTTCGTGTATGCACACACCATATACTGGTCTGGACAATGTCTATCAGGAATTAAGAGACCTCATTTGGGAAAAGGTTCAGTTATTTTGTTTGATGGGCGGAAGCAGCTATCTAATTTAATCTTTGTTATAGGCAATATGTATAAGGAGACATTAGAGTATCTGATAGGCATCTCTTTATAATATCTTAAAAATCAATATAAATACAAATTTTTTTTTCATTTGATGGAATTATATCAAACCATTTGTTGAAGAAGAGTAATGTCTCTTTAGGTTGAGGAGGGAGGCAAATGGGAACTGAGGTAAAGGTACCAGGGCCTTCTTGGTGTAATAACTATAGTTTTAATGTGCTCAAACCTTCAATTTTAACATTATTACAACATGTTTTGTATTAAAGTTCTTTTTATCAAGGTCGTGTCCCTTGCATTATTTAGTTTTGCTGTTGCACTGTAATGAGGTCTCTTTAGGCTTGTATTTCTTTTTTAAGTTCTCTTTTGTGGCAGCTTCATCTAGCAAATACAATTACCACAGCATATATCAATTAAAAGACACAAAATTAAAATTAACAGACAACTTTGTCCCATTTTCCCAGAATAAGATGACATCTATGCCAGAATGGGATTTTTCTGTTGTAATCCAGAAGTGTTCTCATTCTAAGATTCCAAGTATTAATTTCAGAAGTGTTTTCAACACTGCCTCACTTGGAAGTTGCCCACTAAAGCTTGACCACATGAGAAGGCAGCAGTGCTTTCAATGCACTGAGCCCTGCTGAGCCCCAGGATGCTGCAGTGCCTGCACAGGAGCTGGGATGAGCCCAGTGCCAGCATCTCCTGCTCTCAGAAACAGTCAGGCATCGTATCCATGCTGAGCACCTTCATTGCACTGCAGCATTCCCTCCTGATTTTACAGCACCTCAAACCATCCCTGTACTTTGTTATCCAAGTATTACAACACGCTTGCTGTAAAACATAGCTAAATTAACCTTACTAAGGTCCTTAATCTTTCTGTGGTTCTACTTATACTGTTATATAGGTGTTTGTCTCTACATGCAATATAGTGTATTAATAAAATATACAGGAATGTCTATACTGACCAGATGAAAAAGGAAAAAATAACTTGGCTAAGAAATATAATTGCTGAGTTCCTAAAATATTAGTTTATGTAAGTTTTCTCATATGTATATAAATGCACACAAATATATATATATGTAAGAGAAAGAATGTTAATACAAAACCAGATTATATTTTCATATACACAAAAACATATTTCTTAATATAAAACTAATGCATTCTGGTGTGTTTTTCATCTTTTAAATTTTAAGTATGTGACACAAGGTAAATAATTGACTGGAAAACATTAAAAACTCTATCTTTGTTAGCGTGTAAATGGAAAAAAGTCTGTGTTGTCAATGGAATGAACCCCATAGGATTCAGATGGGATCTGGATCAAGCTAAACATCCAAATTTGGTAATTAAGCAAAAAAAATATTTATCTAACAACATTTTTGGTTAACTCCAGATTTCAGATCTTTTTACTCCGTATGATTTCAAACAGTTGTGCTATGAGCCTTGGGACAGAAAACACTAAAAAGAAATTCAGCCTTTGCTATCTAAGAACACTATACACATCAGGACATTAATCTATTTCCTCAGTTGAAAGATACGACCTGTGGACCTAATCATGGCTAATTTAAAGCTGAGAATTTGATTAAGGGTGACAGTTCAATACACTTTTCTTTTTCTGTTCCATGGATTTAAAGAATAATTACAGCAAGAGAAAACACATGGGGCCAAAACACATCTAAGGTCAAGTTACATCAAGAATCAATTTGGCTCAACTTAATGAATCATGCTGACAAATGAAAAACAGAAGTATGATTACAGTGAAAGAGTAACACTGTTTTAATTACTAATAAGATGCCAGGTAGAAAATTCAAAAGATTAGGGCAAGATTAAATGGACATTAAACTCCCCCCAAAACTAGAGGAGACAGAAATCAGATCAAAAAGCCCATGTCACCTGCATCTATGAATACATGATTATTTATAAGATGTTAAAATATTAATATATTTGCAGGAGCTTTTGCAGGCAGACACACCAGATTTTCCCAGTTACAAAGGAAAAAAAAAAGGGGAAAAAAAAAAAAGAAAAAAGGGAAAAAAAAAAAAAAAGGAAGAGTCTGAATGTCAAAGTGTAAAAACTGCAGCGAGAAGGGTGACCATTCTGCAAACCCAAATGAGAGTTACTCAGTAGTCAGTCATCCAAAGCTTTAATCCCCAGGACAGCAGAAGCCAGATAGGTGTGAAACTTCCTGCTGAGAACTATTCTCCCAGAGTCTGCAGTTTGGCCTGTCCCTGGTTCAAAATGCAGAATCTCTGATAATTCTCTGCAGAATCTTACTGTGATAAGACTGGGACATAAGAACACTTTCCAGCAGAACAGTGGACAGGGATGGAGGGGCAGAAAATTTGCCTGTTTAGGCACTCTATGCCTACACTCCTGATACTGAGAATGAAAAAAACATTATTATATTTGCTCGTCTAAAGAAAAAACACTGCAATCCAAAGAAAAATACTGAAAATAAAATGGCAATCTGAAACACCCCAATGTGTTCTAATATCTGAAGCTGTTGACCTCAGTTATGTTTTCCAGGCTCATCTATTCCTTACTGACAAATAAGGAATAAAAACCATATCTATTGAAACAACGGCAACAAAAAAATAAAAGAGCAGCAAGATTTTAGCCTACTGTCAAGGCAGAAATAAGTGAACTGACCATTCTTCAGTTACTCTAACAATTCCTACAGCAATCACTTTTGTAGTCATCCTTAAAAACTGTTCATTGGGAACCCCACAAATGCCTTAGAGCAGTTGCATTTTGACTTAAAAGTTGATGAATCAAAGTTAGCCAAGAATGCACCCATGACAAGTATGGAGTAAAGCTTGTTCCTTGTTACAACTGAATGTTTTTATTTAACAAATTAATAGACAGAAAGTTTGTTAAATCATCCTAAAGTTCCTAGACAATTAAAAGTTCCTAGCCACATTACACAAAACAGGACTGTTCCCCCCTCATGCAATTCTGAGGACACGTTTACATGGAACTTAGTATATATTTATGATCATTACTTTGTTGCATAACCCAGCACTGTTGGAACATTGGCGAAAGCTTTGTCAGATGAGGAAAAGGCAGATCATTTTATAGCTACCACACACAAAATAAAAGCTAGAAAAAGCTTTGATGCCTGCCTGGAATAACACAAGACCATTAGTGAATAAAATCCTATTAGAAACATCAGATCTTGAGGATTATCCATAATTGCTTAGCAGTTTTATTGAAAAGTAAGCCAGAACCAAGTTCAATCAAAACTCTATTTGAGAATGTCACCTATATTTAGATTTAAAGGCAGGAAACAACACAAAACCTGTCAGGAGAGCAAAAAACTCTCTTTTTTCAATGTTGCTAACATTCTTTGGCAAGTGACACATTAGATTTTTCCTTACAAAGTATTTCTGCCTTCACTCTCTTCTTACCAAATACTCTCCCTTGAATAAGCTCAACCAGGAGTGAAGAAGACATTCAAAGCACTACTCCTCTTTTCTTCACAGCTTCCAAGCTCCTCTGTGACCAGTGACCATACATCCCCTTACATTTTAGTGCATTGATTGCTATGGAACTATTCCAAATATTTTTAAGTGTTTAAGGTAGAAAATAATATTTGAAAACTGAGACATTAATGATGAGATTCCTTTATGAAACACAAGCATGTGTTTCCATTTTGTAGCTAAGACTTGGGTGATTGGCATGTAGTGGCAAACTGATACACCAACAGCCCCAGACAGCCCAGTTTTATCCTCCAGATTTTACATTCTCTCAACATTCTAATTAGTCCATATCACATAGACCACATATATGAGGCATATATGCCTTTGCTATACTGAGGAATTCCTTAGTCATTCACAATATTCTTTGTCTTTCTTACCTACCTTCTGAGAGATTTCTCAGATTTCTAAGAAGATCCAAATAGCTTATTTGACATTGGCCAATTCAGGGACATGGGCCAAACATGCCAGCAGCATGCTGCATACAGCACACTGCAAGGCATGCCACAGCTTAGGGTTTTGATTCTTTTCACATCCAAATACATGCCTATACTTAAGCAGGAAAAAGCACTGGAGACTATAACCATCACCAGTATAAGCACTATCCACCGAGTCTTTCATGCAGACTCAGTTTAAATGTAAAACAAAACGCAGAAAATAAAATAATAAAAGGTCACTTACATGAGCATTTTCTGCATTAATAAAATAAAAAACAAAACACCTTGAAAATCTGGTGCTTCCTACCACAACATTAGATTTTTACAACAAGGTTTTGTGAGAACTTTCTCATAGGAAAAAAATTCCTGTTAGTATCACTCACTCTCCCATAGCTGCTTCATTGATAGCATTGGAGCTATTCCAATGTTCTTTATTACTTCAGGTAAACAAAGGTGTCAGAAGTGGGTTCATAGATAAAATCATACGAAACAAACAAAAAGACTTGTGAAAACTTAAGTAGAAATAGATAAGTGAAAGAGAATCAGAGTAGAAGATACTCATGACTTTCTGAAGACAGCACACTGAAGCTAAAATGTTTCAATTAGAACTTTTCTAGCATATAAATGCCAGCAGTTAGAGCAAAGATGTTGGCTAACTCTTTTGAAGATTATTTCAAATCAGATTGAGTGTGGCTAGAGATTCTAATCCCACAGCTCTGTACAGAAAATGGTTTACCTGTCTTTCTGCCATCCAAGTGTTTGCAATCAAATATTAGATCTCCAAAAATTCTGAAAGAGTATCTATTTTTCCAGTAAAAAGTCATTGTCTTAGACTGATACACTGACAATTTTTTTATAATTCCCATGAATATGAAATTCATATTTTTCATATATAGAAATTATGTGTTGAGTTTTAGTGGTACCTTTTTTAATATTTCTTAGCAAGATAAATATGTAACACAGATAAAAATGTAACACATACCTCGAAAGTGACAGGTATATTGCGCTTCAAAGCAATTTCAAACACTACGCTGATCTCAGATTTGTTTGCATCTTTGTCTTCTTCTGATTCTTTTCCTGTTTCTCCATTCTGAAAATGATGCATACATAATCATGCTACAATTCTTAGAAGATCAACAAAATATAATATCCTCCCCTCAATTTCTCAAAGACTTTTGAAGTCTCCTGTCAGGCTGTAAATCAGCATTTGTACATCCATCTCAGCACCCCATTATCAGACATCTGCTGACTGAAGCCATATATATTGTGCTTATGCTTCATAACAAAGGAACACATACACCTTAATTTATACATTAATTATAAACAGCAAATATGGATGTTATTAATGACATGGATAACAATTGTCTGAGTACACACTTGTGTCAAACATGAGGATCAAACAGAGGCTTTGACCCATTTCTCAGGCCCTCTGTGGGTACCCCTTCTAAGCAAGGAGGAAATCTGTGCTTGTTGGAAAGTACAGAAGATTGTACTTCTCTCAGAAGAAATTCAGTCAATCACCCCCACACTCTGACTGGGTCACCAGGTTACAGGTGTCCTCAGCAGGTCCAGCTGGTTAATGGCCCCTCCATCAACTTCCCTCTGGGAGTTATGACCAGTGTGAAAAGGTAGTGACAGAGAACAGCTTGCTCAACAAGAACATTATTTATTTATCCATAGGAACATAACAAACAGAGGCAAAGAGATAAAAAAACAAAAGGCACATGAAACATTATTCTGCCTAAAATTCAGCTTTGTTTTGCTCTTCAGGTAAATCTAAATTTTCTCACTCAACCATTAGCCCTGGGATCAGTCAGAGTTTTGCTTTTTGCAACTACTGCCTTTGGTGTTTGTCCCCCAGGACATATTTCCTTAGTTCTCAGAGGCTTCACTTCCAGCTATTTTCAAACTGCAAAGCTCTGAAATACTTCAAACTGGGATCTCTCAACAATCATGTAACCTTGGCCAGGCTCCTAATTTTTTATTAGTGGAGGTAAACATCAAAGACACTTGGGCTGAATTAGGTGGATTCCTGCAGAGCTCCCATCTTACATAACAAAGTCTGATCTAAATCTTCAGCCACCAGCATAGCTACAGAATCCAGATACCACAGTTCTAAAACAGCATTTAAAAAGCACTAGGTTCTTCACATTACAATGAAATTGATCCATCTTTTATCTGCCTTTTCTTAACTCTTAATATATTAATCTTTAAGATAACACAGGGACAAAAATCCAGCACTCAGCTACAGCATGCAGACACGGAACACCCTTTGTCTCATGAAATTGTTGCAAAATTTTGATTCTGAAAAAAGCCATTTACATGCCTGATACTGACGTGGAGCTAAATGCAAACCAAAATATTATAAAGTTTATAGAAACTCCAGAAAAAAAAAAAACCCAGGTGCTGTGCAAAACAATAACAAGGGTAGTTACAATGAAATTACGTAGGACCACTAGCTCATCTCATATAATGAAATTAAAGTACCACTGAAATCAAGAATATAGATCATTACTTACAGGAAAGTAATGATCTATATTCTATCTATATTACAAGCAAAGCATTGATTAGTTTCACCGAGAAAGATTAGCAGAGTTAAAAGGGCAATATTAAAAAGTAAAAAACAAATTTGGGGATATAAAGAATAGGATGCTACTATTCTGTAAAAAACCTTAGTGAGAATATTACTTAATATTTATTCAGTTAAGTTTGTGCTTTATAAAGGACACTGATAATCTAAAAAGTTAGCAAAAAAAAAACTAACTCAGAGAACAAACTAGTGAAAAAAGCTGGCAAAAAAAAAACTAACTCAGAGAACAAACTAGTGATTAGAAAAAAAGACTTTGCAGTGGGACACAATGAAAACAGTCTACAAAAAATACAAAAATACTTAAGAATAAACTCTAAATATATATGTGGGAGAGATTTTTGATATCTATTTGTTACATTTAGCAAACATAAGAAAACACCAATAAAATAGAAAATGAAGCTAAATGAAATCTAAAATAAATACCTCACAAATTATCTTTGAAATTGAGAATAATCAAACACTGGCATAATTTACATAAAATTATGTAATGCCCACTGGACTGCCAGCAAGCCTTTAAGTGAAGAATGTTTAGGTTTTCTAGCTGTACTCTAGTTTAACCAGATATGTATAGTCTAAACTAGAAACCATAGTTTGAATTTTCATGATCAATACAAACACATCTGTCCACAAAATCCCTCACTGTCCCTTCTGCCCCTACAATTTAACTCCCTGCATATTTTTTCCACCAAACATAGTAGAGAACCTAACAGTGAGTGGAGAAAAGGGAGGATCAAGGTTCAGACATTAGTACTGAGCAATAAAGTTTCAAGCCTTAGGAAGATAAAATATGTTCAGGAGTGTCTCAGGCACTTTGGATTTAAATTTGATCCTCATTCCCACAACTGACACTTTAATTGTAAGGCCTTTCTTAGCCTCTCATCTATGGGACAGGAGAAGTGCTTTGGCAAACACACAATAGCTCTTTGTGAAAGCACATTCACCAGCAGCCCTGCCCTGTTGGCTGATTGCTTCTTGCTTCTGCTCACCTTATGCTCTTCTACACATTTGCCCAATTAAGTATTAACATGGCAATACTCCTTTTCAGTGGTTTAATATGGATAAAAGATTTTATCCTTTATTAAGTTTTTCTAATAAAAGGAAAAAATGATAGCTTGAAATGGAAGAAGAATATACAGAAGGCTGAGTTCAGGATGGCCGTGAAGGCCAAAAGATTGACCTAGGTAAGTAACTACTGTGCTATATTCCACAGGTCCCATTCCAGACAAGTTCACTGAGTTACTAATGGGATTACTAGATGGGTACCAGCAGGTCTGTCCTTGCTCCCTCAGGAGCACTCTGTTAGGAAGTGGGGAAGAAAGAGGCTCAACCTTATAATGGAATTGAGGCCAGCCAGAGTGTGATGTGTACTGGCTCTGATCCATGCCTGATGTTTGAGGAGCAATGAATCAATCATCTTCCACAGATAACCAAGCGGGCCAGTATTGCTGAAGGAAAGAGAGTTTTACTAAGATGGACCATGTCCCATGGTGAAAGCACACCCCATCATTGCATGGTGCCCTGTGTGCACTTCTCATGGGCAGCAGCAGGGAGGAGCCTGAACCCTGGCACCAAGAAGCCCTTAAACTCTATTTCAACCAGTCTCCAGTTCTCTGGAGAGCTACACTCAGCCCTACACAGTGCAACACTTTGTATTCTCTCCTCATGATCTCGGCAAAGTGTTACCTCCAGCCTTCTCCAGCCACCTACAGCTCTAACCCATGAAGTGACAGAGGTGTTGGTCATGACTAATGTGCAACCAGTGCCCCTTAACCTCAGCATAATCAAGCCACAGAGATTTACTTGACTGAGGATTCAATTTAGTCTCCTGCAAACACACACACCTGCTGTTGAGAACCTACAGTATTCCCAAGTGGTCCTCAGCTGCTCCCAGAGGTCTTGCAAGTACTTGGTTTCTTTGACTGGGAAAAATTATATTTTTGCTTTCAATTTAGAAAGATTATTCTGAGAATAATTTTTCTGTTTAGTATTTTTTAAAATATGACACAACATTTTAATTTTTAAGCAGCAATATATTCTGCTTAAAGACATAGCAGTGAAAAAGCAAGTTATTTTTAAAAAAAAGTTTCCTGAAGCACAGACCTGAGGTAATTTTTCTGGAATAGGCTCATTCTGAAGAGCTTGAAGGGCCTTCATTGCAGCATTATGTCTAGCAGCTTGACGAGTCTTTCCTTCACCAAAAAACTCACTGTTGCCAACAGTTAACTGGACATAGAAAATTTTAGGCACTGGGCAGTGATACCTGGAAGGAAGTCATGAAAAGAAAACAACAATACAAGTTAGGAATTTTACCCATCCATTTTTTGTAAAATAGAGTAGTATTTGGGGATAAAGCATTATCTTTTCTCCCAGAATAAGACCCAGGATTCAAATGCACAGACTTTTCCTCAGCGAGGCAGTTGGTAACTCTGACAGCAGCTCCTATGTGCAAACCAGCTCTTCACCTACATTTGTGGAGCTCTGCAACAAGCTCTACTATTTATCAGCCCAACAGCCTAGCTCTGCTCTCCTCTTGGTTTGAGTCTTGAGAAGATGAAACCTAAGGAGAATCAAAAATTCCAGTGGAAGCCCTGCCTGGGAGACAACTCCTGTCCCACAGACAAGTGGCATGGAGGAAGGAGGACTGTGAGGTTGTTCATATGAAACCTGTCATCATAGCTCAGCACTAAGGGACAACAAAGTCAGATGACAGAGAATACACCTAGCAGAAATGGATCCTCATTTGACAAATAACTTGTTCATATTTTACAGCAATGTAAGAAAGCCCAGGATTCCAGGATTCCAAAAGCATGGACAAAAGCAAGGTCCATCACAACAAAACTAGATTGACTCAACACAGATTCAGTCAAACACAATATTCTATTTTCCTTATTCCTCTTAAAGAATCCTTTTTAAAGTGTGCTCTCTTCACTTTCATCTGTGGATATGGATGGCAACTTTTTAATATTACAACTTTCTGAATTTTCATTAATAAATGTAACCCAGTTGTTCCAACTGTAAAACAAAATACAAAGTTGACCAGAGAGCAGCACACTTCAGAAGCAGACAAGAGTGAGTAAGTACTCTGGCCTCAATGTCCCTAAACTTTGTGCCTAATTCTACAACTACATTTATATGGAAAGAACCAAGCATAACACTGGCTCAAATATACCTCTGGCTATAGGGCCTTGGAGGAGTGAGCTAAGTTGCCTCTATGACATGCAAAAAGTGGGTATTTACTTTGCTTTCTTGTTTACAGTTTAACACTGTTTACAGTCTAACCAATTTATTGAGAATTATTAAGGCCTGAAACTACTTTTGCTTATGTAACATTTTCATAAAATTATATAACTCCTGCTAGAAAGGCTTCTGGAGGTTATCTGGTCCCCAGAACATGGTCAAGATCTGAAGTTACACTGCCTTGTCCAAGGTATTGTGGAGGTCTCCAGGGATGAAGAGTCCACAACATCTCCGGATGACCTGTTCTAGTGTCAGACCCCACTTTCTGGAAAACTATTACGAAGTTCCTACATGCCTAATGGAACTCAAACACTTGGCACTAATATTGTTGCAGATTTGCAGATGGAGCAGAAAACTTCCTCCCAATGCCAAAAATTACCAGCTTCAAACTCTTGCCATCACAGGACTCCCTCTCAGTTTCCCAGCCCAGTTAGCAGTGACTCTCCCTGCTCCTCCTTTGGTATGGCTGGGAATTCATGCTCTTGTACTTGGAGGGTCTTAGAGAAGATCCAAGTGATCTCTCACTCCATTGATCTAGTGATGTCAGCAGTTTGTTGACATCTTCCTGCATCTTCTTTATTGGTAACACAAATCCTCTGACACGGCACACCTCCTGCAGACAAGACCACTATCTGTAAAGCCTAGCTAGAGCTCTGGAGCTAGCTCTGACTCAATGTCTCTGATGTAACAGGAGAGCTGCTCCAGATGGTGCTAGGAACTGTGCCAGGTAGTGCATTACCAGCACTGCTGAGCACAGCCCCATCCTCAGCAGAGTTTCCAACTCCCTTCTGCATCTTCTGCTGTGCAATCTGCTGTGCCTGCTTGCTGTCTCTGGGAGCAGTGCTCAGGGCCCTGCACTCACATGTGTTCTTCCCCACTACCTGCTGAGAGGGTGCTTGACCCTCTCTAATCAGATGACTGGAAGGAAAGTTCAATGCAGCTTTTGACCTGGAGCAGCTGACGAAGCTTACTGGCAGCTGCTAGAGCTTACCAGAAGCCACAGCCTCCTGTAGTTCTCTTTTCCCTGCAGCAACAGGTACTCTCAAGTTCCTTGAGGAGCTCCAGGAATCTTCCCACCATCCCAGAAGATGCAGAACTGGAAATGGCTGCATGTGTTGGCTGCTGCTTAGCACAAGACAAGCTGTGTCATGCAAAAGCAGCAGGCACCTTGATAGCACGTCCCACCTCAATACTTCACAATCCTCTTTAAAGAGAAAAAAATGAGGTAGTGCTGTTAGCAACTACCTGGATTTAGGGAAAATACAATATCCATCAGAAGTTCCTGTTTCCTGTTGAGTTACTAGACCTACCTTTCTCCCCACTGCCTGCAAAGAAAGAAAGCACGTGAACTTAATCCACTTTATAAACTCAAATCCCACAACAAGCCTTCTCTTTTTCCCTCTCCCCTCCCCACCTTTTCATTTAAAGAGTGTTTAGGGAGCTATTTATGTGATAATAAGGAAAAATGATATTCAGCCTGTGGCTCTAGAGCCTCATGCAGCTCTTTGGCATCGCCAGAATGATTAGGCTTTTACATGGTTTTGATTAAATTTTTCTTGCTCTCCTTGGCCTCAAGCAGAGTTGTAACACAGCAGTGATAATATAAGCATTGCCAGGAAAGTGCAAAGAAACACCTGAAATCCTCAGAAAATGAACAAAATCTGTGAGGCTACTGGCTTCTCTACAACAAGGAACATATCAAAGGAAACAACATCCTCCGCTTTTCAGTGAGGACAGAGACTGTAGTAACAAAAGCCTCAATAGTAATCATAGTTTTGCAGAAAGTACAGTGTGTCAATTAAACTGAGTAATGAATGATTCTGCATCCTGAAGATGTACACTCCTGTAAAGAACAAGCCCATGCAAAGGCAAAATGCTGTATCTGCCACTGATCATTAACAAACCTTCCTAGTATACTACATATGAGTTATCAGAAAGGGCTGAAAGCATCAGCAATCTTTGGAATATTTATATAGAATTTAGTGATTATTCTGCAATAATGTATCATCACAATATTTTCCATCATAAGAGTATCTACATGTCAGTTCTGCACTCCTCAGTCTTCTGTCACTCCATTCAGCCACAGAACTGAAATAGTCAGGATTTCAAACAATAACACCTCACATATGCACTCATTAGGTCTCTAAAAGTTTTTAAATTATCTTCATTTAGAAAATATGCATCTTCCTGCATTCTACATGGCAGCTACAAACGCTAGGGTTTTTCTTGGAGGAAATTCTTACGTAAAAGAGATTTTCAGATGATACTGGCACACTCCTCAGAACATAAGCTGACCAACACAGCCAAATGACAGAAGATTGTAAGACTAGAAGACAACAAAATGGCACATGAAATGATACATTCAGTTGGAAGAAAACAAAGTGTGATAACAGATAATACACAATCAGTCACACATAACCTATAAAAACAGGCTCATTTTCATCTGGTTATTCTGGACATTTGAGATTCTTAAAAAGATTCTTCAAATAAGAGGTCTGTAAAGCAGGTTCCCTTTATTCCCTTTAAGTTCACAGCATCTACTGCATCTAAGTTCACAGAAATCTACTTTTTAGCTAATGCCACTAGAATAGTCAACCTGAAAAAGGATATTTACTCTATGAATGTGACCTTGGATGTCAAGTTTCAGCAATGAGTAAATATTTACAACTAGTTATAAACCCCTAAAAATAGGGGTTCATAACAGAAATGCTGACAGACCTCAACTAAGTTGGTGTGAGTGGGCGCCACTATAATTAAATAAATCACCAAGGTCTGCTGACAATTAGAAAACTCATTTTGGTTTGCCACAGAGACAAACAAAAATTCTGTTCATTATAATTTTACTGGAATATGATGTCATAACATGTAAGCATACTGAAACAATCTGCTGCTTTTCTAGCCAAAATATTAATTGCATACTAAGGAGCCCTTGGGGCCTCTTCCTTTTTGGCCATCAAATCCACACACACAAAGACAAATAAAGTATTAGTACATACGTTCTGTGTTCATACTGCATTTCCTGCATTTCTCTGGATTCCTCAATGGCATAAATGTTTTTGATAAATATTGTTACCTTCTTCTTAGAAAGGGAAAAAAAGCAAGTGCAAGATGCAGCACACAGAAACCAGGAAGTTTATTTAGATTTAGCCTCATGCTAAAATATCAGTGAAGTTTTCTCTAATTTCTAATGGTCAACATATTCTTAAACTAAGTAAAAAAGAACAAGTAAACCCAACTACTTCCCCACTACACAAGTGTAATAGGAAGTATTACCCTATTCCCATTCCATAATATTAGCAAAGTGAAGAGGAACTGAGACCATATTTCAGCAGCCAAGATAAAAGCCACTAAAATATGAGCTACAACACAGCATGGGAAAGTCATTCTTCAGATGCCAGCTCTGCTGAAAGGGTCACTCTCTGCACTTTTTCTATTTGGCTCCTTTTTCATAAGAAGTCAATCAAGCTGGCAGCCCTGCTGGCACTGTTTAATCAGGAAAATGCTGTGAGCTTTGTGAGTGGAGGGACAGAGAGCCACAGACCACGCAGGGGAGTAGGAAAGAGCATTTGCTGTGAACAACTTTTTCTCTGAAACATTTGAAATTTCTCTAGGGGAGCAAGTTGCATAGTGCAGCTGTTCCCTGGCTATATCCTATTTTCCTAAGCAGTCCATTAGCCACGTGCATTTCTTACAGATGTGAGTTCTATGGTTTGAAGAAGGAAACATCCAGTATAGTCACTTTTGTCTCCACACAGTGAACCTTCTGGTTCTTTCAGCAGATCCACAACAACACCTGGGAACAAAGAGGCTCTCTTTTCCAAGTATCCCTTTTGAGAGCTACAGTACATTATTCTTGAACTGTGTCTACTACAGACTAGGCTGCCTGACCAAGCAGAGCCTATAGATGAAGCCTTGTTGCTCTAGTTTCAGGAAGGATTTTGCTTACAGGCTCTTGTCCTGCTCAGGGACTTTAACCACCCTGATATCTGCTGGGAAAGTAGCAGGGTGAGCTGTGGGCAATCCAGGAGACTCCTGGAATGCATGGAGGATAACTTCTTCACCAGCCTGATTAAACAGAGAATTTAGGGTGAAAAAGAGAATATATCACCCCTAGAAGGAGGATCTGGTAACTTGGGAGGACTAAAAGGATGTTACAAGGTTATCTACGGAGAAAATTAGAAGGGCCAAAGCCCAACTAGAACTTGATTTAGCCACTATAGTTTAAGACAACAAAAAAAGTTTCTATAAATACATTGGCAGCAAAAGGAAGGTCTTCAGCATTTGTTAAATGCACAGAGTAGTGACAGGGCATGAGGCAGAGATACCTAATGCCTTCTTTGCCTCAGTCTTTAATATCAAGATCAGCTGTCCTCAGAATATCCAGGTCCCAGAGCTAGAAGTTGGTGATGGAGAGCTGAGTGAAGCCCCCATAAATGAAGAGGAGATGGTTAGTGACCTGCTGTGCTAACTAAACACTCACAAGACTATGGGCACAGATGGAATCTACCCCAGAGTAATGGAGGAACTGGTGAAAGAACTTGCCAAACCATTCCCCATAATCTAAAAGCAGTTCTGGTCAACAGATGAAGTTCCAGCTGACCGGAAATTAGCAAATGTAACATCCATCTACAAGAAGGGTTGGAAGGATGATCTGGGGAGCAACAGGCCTGTCAGCCTGACCTCAGTTCCAGGCAAGGTTATGAAAGAGATCATGAAGGGAGACATTGCATAGCACATGCAAGACGAGAGGACCAAGCCCAGCCAAAATGGATTTACGGAAGGACAGCCCTGCTTGACCAGCCTGATCTCCTTCCATGACAAAGTGACTCACCTTAGTAGATGAGAGAAAGGCTGTGGATGTAATCTACCCAGACTTCAGTAAAGCCTTTGACACTATTTCCTACACCATCCTTCTAGAAAAACTGTCTGCTTGCAGCATGGATGAACTATCTGATGGTTAAAACCTGGCTGGATGGCTGGGCCCAGAGAGTCGTGGTGAACGGGGCTAAATCCAGTTGGCAGCCAGTTGCTATGGTGTTCTCCAAGGCACAGTTTTGGGGCTGGTCCTGTTTAATCTCTGTTTAATCTCTTTACTGATGATTTGGATGTAGCGATTGAGCGCAGTAAATGTGCCAATGACACTCAGTTGGGTGTGGCTCTGCTGGAGGGTTAGGAAGTCTCTGCAGAGAGACCTGCACAGACAATCAGCGGGCTAAGGATGACTGCATGAGGTTCACTAAGGCAAAGAGCCGAGTCCTGGACTCAAAACTCCCCCATGCAGCACTACAGGCTGGAGGAGGAGCTGTTCAGCAGAAAGGGACTTGACAGTGCTGGTTGACAGCTGGCTGAATATGAGTCAGCAGAATGTCCAGGTGGCCAAGAAGGCCAATGGCATCTGTATCAATAGTGTAACCAGCAGGACTTGGGAACCCCCCTGTACTCAGCACTGAGGGCCAGACCCCAAGTACTGTGCTCAGTTAGGGGCCCTCAGTTTGAGGAGCTGGAGCTCACCCAGTGAAGCACAACAAGGCTCATGAAAGGTCTAGAAAATGTGTCTTATGAGGAACAGCTGAGGGAGCTGGGCTTGTTTAGACTCAAGAAGAGGAAATGGCTTTAAGCTGAGAAAGGGGCAATTGGGATTGGATATTAGAAACAAAATTTTCATGATCAGGGTGGTGAGGTATTGGAATAGGTTGCCCAGGGAGGTGATGGAGTCACCATCCCGGGAGGTGTTTAAGAGGCACTGGATGTTGTGGTTTAGTGGTGTAAGAGTGGTAGTGATGCATTGATATTGTACTTGATGATCTTAAAGCTTTCTTCCCACCTTGATGATTCTACTTTATGATTCCTGACAGCCCTTCCAGAGGGGATGTGATACTGGGTTTGTTGGTCAACAATGCAAGCAAGCTAATGAGGGACATCAAGACTGGAGGCAGCCTGGGCTACAGCGACCAGTAAACTTGGTGTAGTTTCAGTTCTGAGGGATATGGGTCAGGTAAAGAGTGAACTTAGGCTCCTGAATCTTTGGAAAGCAAACTTCCATATCTTTAAGGAGATAGTCAATAGGGTTCCCCGTGAGACTGCCCTCAGAGACAAGAGAGCAGAACAGAGCTGGCAGATCTTTAGTGGATTCTTCACGGAGCACAAGAGCTAGCAATTCCCAGGAGCAAGAAATTGGTCAAGAAAAACAAGAGATCTGTGTGGCTGAGTAGGGAACTGCTGGAGAAACTAAAGGGAAAGAAGCAAATGCAGAGGCATGGAAACAAGGACAGGTAAACTGGGAAGAGTATAGAGATGAAGCACAGTTGTGTAGGGGTGGGGTGAGGATGGCCAAAGTGAAGCTGGAACTGAACAGCAAGGGATGTAAAGAATAACAAGAGGAGCATCTACAAGTATGTTAACCAGTAAAGGAAAGTCAAAGAAAGTGCTCCCTGCTGAAAAACAGTGCTGGAAAACTGGTAACCAGAAGTGAAGAGAAGTCTGGGGAACTCAACAACTTTTTTTGTCAGTCTTCAGTGGCAACCTCTCTAACACCACCAACGTCCCTATTGTAAGTAAAGGTCAGATTCATGACCACCTGAGGAACCTGAATATAAACAAGTTTCTGGGACCTGATGGGCTGTAACAGAGTCCTGAGGGGAATAAGCGGATTTTGTTGCCAAGCCACTCTCCATAACATCCCACTCTCTAAACTGGAAAGAACCACATCTGATGAATGGACTGTTAGGTGGATAAGAAAGTGTTTGGACAGTGCAGCATGAACATAGCAGTTAGTGTCTCTGTCCTGATGGACATCAGTGACAAGTGGTGTCCCTCAAAGATCTGTATTGGGACCAGTGTTATTTAATATATACATTAATAGCACAAAGGGATTGAGTGCACCCTCAGCCAGTTTGCACATGACACCAAGCTGAGTGGGGAGGTTGTCACACCTGAGGGATGGGATGCAATCCAGAGGGACCTGGACAAGTTCAAGAAACAGGCCCATGGGAATCTCATGAGATTTAACAAGACCAAGTCCACAGTGCTGACCTGGGTCGCGGCGACCCCTGGTATCAGCACAGGCTGGGGGATGAACAGATTGAGAGCAGCTCTACCAAGGACTTGGGGGTGCTAGTGGGTGAGTGGGAAATTCTTTACTGTGAGGGTGGTGAGGCACTGGAACAGGTTGCATGGAGCAATTCCACACCTAGTGGAAGGTGTTCCTGCCCATGGTAGGAAGTTGGAACAAGATGATCTTTGAGATCCCTTCCAAACTAAACCATTCTATGATGAATTAGTCTGGTTGTTCTCTTCTAGCTTACTTTCACATCCTCCAAAAACATTTTTAAAGTAAAGTGAGCAAGGCACACACTATGTATGAGTTTTAGCCACAGACATCCCTTATTTGAATGCTGACCTCCTCCCAGCTACCCAGATGAGAATTAAAAGAAAATTCATGTATACTTGTCCCAGATTGTTCTTCATTCGAAAGATGGTGCTAAAATATAAGTCAAATCTTTTAAAACTTTAAATGAATTTAATTAATTCTGAATGATTCCAAATGATTCAGTATTTTTTCTCTATTTAATATTTGCAATGGTCATTTATGAAACCAATTTTGACCTAGTTATAGAAAATCCCTAAGCAAAAGAATGTTTAAGTGACTACGTAAGAACTGTAAAGAAAACCATGTGATGGAACCATATTAACAGAGATACATTCAAAAGCATCTGTCCATTTTTTTAAATAGCCAGAAAACATAACAAAGATGCTTCCCATTTTAAAACATAGAAATGCCTTCTCTATTTCAAATACAAGAATGCAAGAAAATCCCACATTAAGCAGTCAAGATCCATGAGTTGCAGGCAACTGCATAATGTAATCCTCCTTATCTGTTAAGGTCTATTAGAAAACAAATGAGATTACTTGCTTCTGCTGGGAGAATGATCTAGAAGCTGGGCTGATACTTAGGAATCTCCTACTGTTCACCTTGGCTACACATTAACATACATTATTTTGTTTTGTGTCAATACTATCCTGTAACTTACATCGCTTATTTATTTTTCTGTTGTTTACTCTCCAAGATGAGTTTCCCTACTCCCTATCAGCCTTTGCTTTGAAAGGGAACAAGGTAAAGTATTTCAGAACTTTTCTGTATAAAGGCTACCCACTGTCTTGATCATCCTTCACAGCCCTTGCCCATACTTGCTCCTGTTGTGAAACACAAAAGGCAAGAATGATAGACAGCATACCAATAAAAGGCTAAGTGTTCTGTTTAATAGGAATATTTATGTATCTATGCAAGAAATATCTTGCTCAACACATCTTAAAAAATCACATTTGCCTCTCCACTAACTCAGCCACATTAGTTCTTCTCAGATTATCTTGTAAATACTTAATAATATAACACTTATGTTCTGTGGTTTTCAACTGAATAACCCTCAGGTGACAACAGAGTTAGTACTACTAGTGCCTCTGTTATTAATCTTACATTTTAGACTGGAAAGCCTAGTCTTGTTGCATTTCTAATACATCAGTCCTCTCTATCACCCGTCTTCCTGCCTATCTTGACCTTTCTGTGTATCAATGATGCCTTCTACATCTCATGAACATTTTCCTACTTCTTGTGCAAACACCTTCAACAAAAATAACTTAAAAGGTTGATTCTAAAACTGGAAGAACTGTACTTAATATTCTTCCTCCTAGCTTGACTTTTAGTACCTCTGATTATTTTTCTCTTCCTTTCCCACCCTGCATTTCTTACATAAATCCCCTTCTCCTTCAGTTTAATGAAAACATTATCCTTATCTAATGCTATAAAATGCTTAACTGAATCCCACAAATATAAGATTTACTTTACTCTCTTTACCTAAAAAAATGAGTTGGCCCATAACATGTAAGGTTAACACATTAGTCATACACAATCTACCTTTAATACACAGTAATTTCATGTTGAGTTTTATACCTTTCTGTCTGTCTTTATTTATACTTTCTTTTAAATTTTGTTATGAGTCTGGGAATTTTTCATGAAGCTAATGATAATTCCCTTTTCTATTTTTTTTTCTTTTCCTGAGCTAGAGGCTATGTAGTTTCTTCAAGCAGTATGAGTAACTTAGTAAAAAAAAAAAAATTTACTCATATTTCTACAATCACAATATCGAAACATTCCTGAGTGAAAAACAAGAGGGAGGAGGATTCAGTTTAACATAACATTAACTAATCTGGAATCTTCCCAGCAGAATTTGTGATGACAAGACAATAATATTGCCACATCACTGTTTCTCCGAAGTCCAAGTTGCTCAATAGACATTTGACTGAAATAAATATTTCAATATTTACTCTCTGCTTTTATCACTACTTTATTTACCATTTATAACAAATATGTACAACAAGAAGTAAAAAGTAAAACTGCTGCTCATTACAAGTAATTAGAAGAAACCAACAGAAAGCTACAGACATTTTAAGTGTAGGAGTTTGAACGGTCATGGATTAAGCTGACAAGTAATAGAGCAAACATACTGAACTAGCTATGGAGCACTACTTTCAGAGTAATTTCAAGTCTCTACTTCCAGTTTTATTGCTCTCTCTCTCCTTCAATTGAAACCCTTGAAGTTAAGATGAAACACTTGTCAAAGTTCCCAAGTATTCTCTCTTAAAGTGAAACTAGTGCAAGAGATATGTAAGGAAAAAAAAAAAACAACAACAACAACAAAAAAGGCTAAGAAGAAGAAGTAATAGGGAAAAACCCAGGGGAAAAATGATGATGAGAAAAACCTCCCAAAGTACTGTATACTGAAGATTAAGGTAGAAAAAACAAGTGAAAACACACAGAATCAATATGAGAAAATAGAATAAAATTTTATGATCCTCTGAAGAAGTATTTTTACCTATCAACTGAATAACTAAGTAATGAGAATGGTCCACAAAATCAACTTATTCTTCACTGTAAAAATAGCATAAATAATATAGGAACATAACAAGAACACTGCCTCCAGAATTAGACATTGGAAAATGTCTAGTGGACAGTGCTGAAATGGAGTTGGGGGCTGGGGGAAGGAAAAAATAAATACCAGGAAATAGAAAATATTCTTTTCTGTGACACAAAACCAAGTATAATAAGAATAAAAGGGAAAAACATAATGAAGCTGTGATGTACACTGTATACTTTAGAGATTAAAGCAGACATCCAGAAGACAAACATCTCATACTCTTATCTACTTCAACTCATAAAATTTCCCATGAACTGTATTACTCACTAATCTTTACAAGCATGCAGAGTGGTTACTGAGAATGCTGTCCAAATAGCCATTACAGTAAAAGAACATAAACAATGCTGAATATCTGACTACAGAATCATTTTCTTTTTACATAAGAAACTCATGTCAAAAAAAAAAAAAAAAAAATCATGTCACTTGCCAGCCTAGACACTAAGTAAATGAGAGAATGAAGTATCTCACTTATTTCATTTTATCATATACTTATACCAGCAATGTAATACTAATAAAAGTGTTACTAGTAAAAACATCTCAGGGCTAGGAGCTCATAGGAATTAATTAACCTGAAAGTCCACAGCGGAAGAAGGCTCGAGAAAGCTCACAGAGTGATTCTCACCATCCAAATTAAATTCAAATAATTAGTGTGTACTGTTCTACATTCTTTTCCCATTTTGAGGAATGTAAACATACAGGAATTAAATTGCATTATCATGAGTAAGAAATTTAACCTATCACTTTAAAATTGGAAATTGAAGGACTGAAAGTAAGAACAAGCTGAAAAAGCACACTTATTTCTGATTTAATAAGCCACTCCTCAGCAGATGAGTGCAGTTAATTGAGGATGCACACTCTCCTACCTTGCTAGTTATCAGCTCTGCAACCTCTAAAAATGGCCATGCATGGCCAGCTAAAGCTTCTATCCAGAAATCTTCTCCTCTGTGCTATCAGACTTGCAAAGAAAAGAAATGTGAGAGAGAGAGCTTGGTCAATTGCAAAGCGAGAGCATTTTATGTTGCCCTGCACATCATATCAGAATGCTGACAAAAAAGTTGATGGCCTCAAGAAGGAAGATTTATCTCCACCTGGAAGGTGTCTGTTAATCAACCATAGAGAAGATTGGAAAGAGCCAAAAGGTCAGAAACTAAAAATTATTGGTGAAGCCTTTCAGTGCTTTGATTCCTTTCTACTGAAAAGCATAAAAAGTACAGATTTCCTAGGGAAGCAGACATAATATCCTTTAATATTCTTTTTTATTATTTAATATTCTTTTTCAATCTTTTAATGGATTTACACAAGTGACTAACAAGTAAACAGCAAGTCACTGCTGCATAAGTAATGAAATGAGACTGCCACAGTAGTGGTCACCAAAGCACAATGACTGATCTCAGTTGGTCCAGTGAATAAAATTTAGTACTAAATATTAACAAAGAAAAAAAAAGTAGATCACCTTAGATCAGTACACTAAAAGACAAGGTTGCAGACTTTCTAAAAGGTAGGAAACATAAGAAATGTTTACAAAGTGGGATGGATTGTATTGTAGAAAACAGGGACTCAAAAGAAGTCTTGAAGGAGGGAGATACCAAGGACTGTTAAAATGGAATCATAGAATTATTTAGGTTGGAAAAGACATCTAAGAAAATTGATTTCAACCATTAACCCAGCACCACTGGGTTATAGTGGTGTACACCACTAAACCATTTCATTAAGTGCCACATCTATGTGTCTTTTAAATCCCTCCTGTAGTGGTGACTGAAGCACTTCCCTGGACAGCCTGTTCTATTGCTTGACAACTCTTTTTGTAAAGAAATTCTTCATAACACATGAAATGGTTATTACAATGTTTGACTTAGTTAAACAAGGTCAACATAGAGATTACCTTTACTGAAGGGAACCAAGGCTCTGCTGCTGATGTCCACCTCCTTAAGAAAGCTCATTTCTGTTTCCCTGACACTAGTGTCAGACCTGAATCCAAATCTATAAGATGATTAGACTCCACATTCTCCTCTGTCTTGGAACTGAACCTCAAAGTTAAATTTTGGACTGGTTTTTGTCCAGAGATTATTTCCCTTTTAATCACCACACCGAGGAATTCAGCCCCATTTTAGTAAAACACATAAGCCAAACACATTATTGTGACAAAGTACTTGATGAGCACCTGTGAGTGCACCTATCCTTTCTGTGACAGTAAAAATCAACTTAAACTGGCATTCTTCTTTAAATACCCTATAAAGACATGGAGATCTTTGGAAGATCCTGTGAACTGGCATTTCAGAAGAGATGTTAACTGTACTTTTCTTTCACAGAACAAAAGCACCCACCCAAATCAATATTATAGACAAGATGTGAAGAGAAACTATAACACAGTGATTGCTGATGAAAAGTTCTGCCTTCAGATTGCATATATTCTGTTACAAAAGAATCTTTAAAAACTTTCTTCAGAATATTTAATACTTCCTCATTCTGTGGCAGAACTTTCATTTCAAAAGTGACAGAGACCTTGTAGGGATAGAGTACAATTCCAGTCAGATCACACAGAGTTATAAGCTGTTAAAAAATTAGCCACTAACCTTACTGCTTGCTTCCCTCAGGAAAATTATGGCAACCTCTCAAAGGAAAGTTTGAGCTCTAAGAGCAGTTCACCTCTGTCATTACCAAAACAAGCAGGCAAAGGAAAGAGAACATATTTACTGGTAACCAATATTCAGGCTCTGGACACAGCAGAAAGGCCATAAGAAGAAAGGAGGCCACACAAGCTTGTTTCCATTGAACTCACTATCTCACAGGTGCCCCATCTGAAATACCCTTAGTTCAGCAGAAGTACAGGAAAAAGATAAGGGTGAATAAAAAGCTAACTGTGTGGAAAGAACAAACACACCCAAAATATTCCTGCTCCTGGAGGAGCATTCTGGTTCAGTGCTTGTTTTCATACATACCAACAAGACTAGTCTTCTGTCCATATCCTGAAAGCAAAGCTGGCTGTGTTAAAGGCAGGGCTAGAGAAAGAACACCCAGTGAGTTGCAAAGCCAACAGACTGAAGCGATTCACAAGGTGCTGGGGCAGGCTCTTGGCTCTGAGGATCTCTGGATCAGAAGGTTTACAGGAAGTCTCTCAAGTGGAAGGGCAGTGTTGAAAGACAGACATTAGGAAACCAAAGATACGGATTGTATTACACCTCTTTATGTTTTCAGCCTCTGTAAGAACACGAAAAATCACATCTGAAACTTGGAGACACATCTGGAGCCAGATGCATTTCCTCCAGAGCAGAGAAAAATCTGAGGGAGTTAAAGACCCAAAGAACACTGTCCACTGAAGAAGCTTCAGGAGAATTAGTCAAAACATGACCCAAGGACCACAGAAAGCAAGGGCAGTCCTCTTAGCAGACAGAGCAAGAAAGCAAGTGGTCCAGGAAGGTCACTATATCCTGAAAGAAAATTAACAAAAATATTAATTAAGAAAAGATTGATGCATTAGGGCTTAGGAACTCCTCTACAAGCAGGGCCAAGAGGCCATCGACAAAACTACTTCATCTTGACCAAGGACTGTTTAGAATGCTGCAATACTGTAAAATGCCGTGCCTGGTG
The DNA here is from genome assembly GCF_027477595.1 of Haemorhous mexicanus. Classification (NCBI taxonomy): domain Eukaryota; kingdom Metazoa; phylum Chordata; class Aves; order Passeriformes; family Fringillidae; genus Haemorhous; species Haemorhous mexicanus. The sequence continues at coordinate 126,522,216 of NC_082341.1, forward strand.
CATCACATTTTAGGCACAAAGAGCGTTGAAGCATCTAGAATGCTCTACAATTAAGGCTAAAAAGATTTTAATGATACCAGGTAAGCACATTGACTTGGAGAATGAAGAGACACTATACTTGGAACACTAACCTCAAACCTTGCTCTCTATTCTGTCAACTTGATTTTTAGCCTATATAACATTATTTTAACAGCTGTCAGTGTAATATTGTAAATACACTTAGGAGTATATATGTTATTGATCCCTTAGAGGTTAAATGTAGCCATTAATGCAGTGGATGGTAGTGACAGGATGCATTTGTTAGGAAGGATTATACACACGCTGTGCCAGGACACATCACCCAACACCATTTTGTGTGCATTGTGCAAATTCATGATAACAGGGTGAGGGGACTGCAGAAAAATCAATCTTGGACAGAATTTAGTGGAAACTGTAGATTCCATTGCAGAATCTGGGTTTTCTCATCCCAGCTACTCTATGTATTTTTAAGATTTAAAACACTGTAGAAATTAAACATTAGCTGTCAAAAATTTTACTGCAGGATTAAATATCCTCTGCCACTTAAAAAATCTTATTTTGTTTTAAGCCAACCACATAATCACTATTGTCTAAACTGACAGCTACTGGCAATGGCAAAGCTCATCACCTGCAAGCTCCCTTGCCACTGTTCTTTTGGGAAAACTATCTTAAGACAAACAGATGTTTCTGCTGTTTTAAACCAACAGGAAATGGACTGACTTTCTCCCTTTTCCTTTCCTAGAAACAGATACTAGCAAAGAAAAATCTTAGCACAGCTGTACTCAACACTTTTCTTGTAACAATATGTCTGTGTGGGAGGCAGGCAACTAGTGGGAGCAAACAGGCCAAGGGAAGTGAAATGTAGCATGCAGAAGATGAACACAGAGAATTAATTTGAAAGCCTGTGACTGGATTATTACACCATAATGCCAACACACTAGCAGGGGAAATAAAAGGGTGATGTACAAGGCTTTGCTTTAAGATATGATCTGAATCCTACCTCAACTGGTAATGTACACAACTGAATTAGGTATCAGCTGGCAATCTCAGTCCCTTACAAGTAAATAGATGTCCAAATCATCAGAAAGCTTCTTTAGTACAAACAGACTGCAGGTTTAGTGGCCAAGTTGTAGCCTTATCTTTAAGGAAATGTCTTTAGGACAGACCTGAAGAGTAAATTAACCTGATGAAATGCAGAATTCATGCTTTGTGCAGATAAACCAAACACTTAATTTTCACTGCTGGCAAACTGGCATCCTTTACTCGTACTAGATTTACATAACAAAGGAAAATTGCCATTGAAGCTATGGCATTAGAGCCTCAATTATTATAGAAGAGGAAAACTTGAAGAAAATTATGAGACAAAGCCTTGCAGAAAACCTGGTTTTAATTGATTTGTGCTGGAATTATGACATTTTAAAGTAATGAAAAGCTTCAGAATAGAAAAAGGCAACTTTGTTTGAGAATGCTTTTGCTGAGAAATTCTTGCACAAATTCATGCTGCCATCTAATGGTCTAAATCAGCTCTTTCCAGCTGAATAACTAAATCTGAACAATCACTTCCATTATTCTTTGGACTATTCTTTATTTCCCTCAGTTTTAATCCATTGAAATTGATATCTGTTGTTCAGAATTAAATAATAGCATATTTAAGGAGACATAGCCTATTTTAAACGAACTTCGAATTTCTATTTCCAAGCAGTTTTTAATATTTCTTCCAAGTTTTTTTTCCCAAACTACTGGGAGGAGTGTGAGGAATGCAGGGAGGAGTTTTTGCAAAGTCAGTCAGTAAATATTTTTATCATCACCTCTCTCAATCCTTAAAATACAAATTTTAACAACAGAATTTTGCAACATTGAATGGAAATACAGGCAAAGCACCTCTGACTCTGGCTTTTTTTGGGGAATAATGTTGTACCCTGTGGCTAAGGTCTGAAGCTGACAACTGTAGCAAAGTAAAAATCCCTGTGGCACCCCACACTGCTCCCCCATAAACCAAGAGATTTGTTTGCTGTGATCAGTTCAACACAGCAAGCTTCAGGAGTGAGGGTTCACTTCATGTGGGAAGCAAGGGCACTGCTCTCCACAGCCAAACAGCTTCTTGCAGCAAAATAGTACTTTATTCAATCAAAAGCAATTCAGTGCTTGCATGCCTGCCTCTCCTCAAAACTGCTGTTACCCAGATATGTCCCTAAAGAGTTTGTTCTTTTAATACTTTTCTCTCCCACTTCTCTCTGGGGAGAGATTTTTGTCTTTTTTTCAGTCCTTCCACTGTGACAGTCGAATTACTCCCACTATAGCACTCATAAAATTATTGCAAATCAACATTCTTGGCATTATTTCTCAGAGCAGGATTCAGCTCTAGATTCAGATGCCTAAATTTAGGTATTTAGTAATGTGTAGAAACTAAGTTGCTATAAAAGTGAAGCTCTGGAGAGATCCATACAAAACACAGACAACCTAGCTTAAGGCACGACAAACAGCATTCTGGACTAGGAATTGTTCTGCCTATCCTTCCACTGGTTGTAAGGGGAGACTGAGACTTTCTAATGCACAGGGAGAGACTATTTGAAAGGCATCTGAGCTTGGATCCAAATCCCACCAGCACCCTAAAGAACTGCACCTAGCTGCCTGAACACAAGCACACAGTACAACTTGAGATGCAGTCATGTACCTAAAACATCCACATGATGTGACACAGGACTGACCCATGAAACAGACAAGTTTCTCACAAATAGCTGGAGTCCTAGTGGATTATATGAAACCCTACGATGACTGAACATCACTTTTAGGGATTCTGTCAATTGCCTAAACTTAGCTGCGCAGGGCCATTTGAAATGCTCTAGGGTATCTGACCTTCCTGACCTTCTGCCTGACCTTCCGCTGCCAGCCTAGTAAAGGTCTCCTCTAGGTCTTCTGCTAAATCCATTGGTACCATGTGGATGTCTCACACACCCTGCCATGTCTCAAGCGGCACTAGAGACCTATGTTTAGGCAACTTAGTGTCCCACATCTGCCACAGCATATTTGCTTGGGAAAAAAAATCTGCTTTACACACAGCTGTGCATAAAATCCTCCTCTGTTGCAGCAAGCCCCAACATAAAACCTCAATAATGGGAATTCAGCAACAGATATTAGGTTAATCGTGTGCCTAGAGTAACAAAAAGACTGCCTGGACTAATCTGAAAACTATATTTTCCAGGCTGCTGGCTGATCTAATCAATAAGAGATTGAAGTCTTTCAAATCCAACTGCCTTTTATATTATGCACTGGAATATTTGTGCCTCAAACAGATGAGGCTCTCCATGCAGTGAGCTGTCTTTTGCTAGAAGGTAAACAGGGTGCTCAAGCAGCACAGGAGAACATCTAAAGGTCATGAAAATTTCAGACCTCATTCTCTTTCTGTAAATTAGATAACTGGGTTTTATAAATGTAGGTGTAGTTTTGGAGATGGTAATATCAATAGATTTTTACATTGTCTCCTGCATTGCAACCCACACACTTCAAATTTGGCTTCTACAGCTGTTCTTCTGGCTAGATTTTCTTTTTTTTCCCCCCTCATAGGACTAAGTAACTTTCGTGAAACAAAGGAAGCTGGGTGAGGATTTAGACTGCATTACTAAGCACTCATGTCAAGTAACACTCCCCTCAAATCTTTTCCCTTTGATGCACATATTAAATCTTTAGGTCAGCATTCATAAAAGAAACAAACTTTTCATTTTATTCCATTCTTTCACCACACAATCTTTTATTAATATGACTTGACAATTTTAGCAATTTATCCAATAATCACACAGTCTACTCTGTCTTTGATCATTAGATTGGATAACATGTTAGTCCACTATGAAGCTAGCAGCTGCAGATGTAGTTGGCCAAAGACCAGCCCTCAAGCTTTCTTTTATTATTCCTCATTTTTAAAGTGCTTGTTCAGTATTTAGGCACTGGTCCACAGGGCTGATATACATCACTTCAGGAGCAGAGAAGTCTACAGTTCCATGCAGCAACTGAGAACCCAGCAGGGCAGCAGGCTACCTGGCAGGTAGGAACTACATTCCCAGGTAGGGTGATAGCCTGTGCTTTGTGACCAGGCAGAGTAGCTGGCTCCACAAGAGGCAAGGATATGCTGTTGCTTTATTTTTCTGAGTTTGGTCTTGCAAATGGCACTGTAAAGAAGCACTAATTAACATCAAAGAAAAATGTACTCAGAATGGTGGAGCTATGAAAAAAGAGAAGAAGGGGAATGGTTTGTGCACTCCCCCATGCTCCGAGGAGAGAGGGGATAGTCCTCTCTTTAGTCTGCAGTACACAACATATATGCAGGAAGAAGCAACCCTACACAAGACCAAGATGAAGGCTCAGTGAGGCTCAGTGCAGCAGAAACTGTCCAAGTGCACAGAAGCTGTAGTTTATCCTAGGGACACCACCACTTTGCGTGACACGCTTGCAGAGCTATCACACCATCCAAATTCCTTAAAACCAAGCAAGAAACTGCTTTAATTACTTTATTTTCGTTCTTTAGCTTGTCATTGTTTTGTATTCCCTTTGTTCCTATATTTCACAAGTGGTTTTAATTTTGAAACCTCTTTTTTTATATATATAGATTTATCAAGCTCTCTAAATTGCGGTGAAACACATATTAAGGAATTTTATATATTAAGAAAACAACTTCTGAATTCTACCAAAACACAAGGTTTGGGTTTTATGATCTCTTCAACATTACTTTCCAAACTAAAACATCAAAAGCTGCTGTTCACTTTCTAGTGGTTTTATTTCTTGGCTGAAAACTCTTCATTTAGGAAGTCTGTCAGATATAATTTTTTCTGTCACTTTCAGACATTCTATAATTGAAAGTACTGCAGGACAATTAAACTTCAGGAATGACTCTCTTCAATTCTAACTGAAGAAAAAAATAAAACTAGCATTCAATGGTAACAAGGCAAGTTGGACAACCCTGTAGTCAGAATTGATACCTTATTTTATTGTTTAACTGCTCTCATTTAAACAGCCATGTTTTTAATTCTTTTTTACATGGCTTAAGCCAACTGCATTTTAGCCAGAGATGTGTGGGAGTATGGGTTCTAGCACTGGCTACAGCTATGAAAGTAAGCACATGTTTTGTCCTCAGCTCTGCCAATAGTTTTCAAACCTGACCCGCTGTCTCAAGACTTGGGCTGTGCTGAGTAGCGTGCCAGTTCTCCTGACTCATGCCAAATGCTCTGCTGACAAACACGCAAGCTACATCAGTTAGCAACCCAGCCCTGAAAGCATCAGCACATCCTTAAACAGAGTCAGCCTGGAAAACTCTTAGATTAAAGAAACCATAAAAAATTAAATCTTCACCATTTTTAGCTTTTCTGTAATATATAGTGTTTGAACTGGAAGGTCTTAATGTGCTTTTGTTGCAAAATTGCTTGAAATTCCAACCTGTGAGATTTTAAATTGGTTGTATATAACTGGTAAATTTTGAGTGCCAAAAGAGTATTTTCCTCTATTACAATCTCTGTTAGGAACACAGAAACCTTTGTTAAATAAGAAGTTGTTTAACATGGCTGGATTCAGGGTTGACAACTTTTTTAAAAGCTCTGTCTTATCAGAGGCCATCAAGCTTTCTTTTACCAAACTTGCATGGATTTTACTTCAATAAAGAAAATCCAGAGAAGACTTCAAGTTGTTATCTACACTGTGAAATAAATGAACTGTAGTATACAGATACCCAAGCTACCTGAGACCTTAGCTGGTAACTTCACATGATTCAGCTCAGCCTCACACAGACTTCACCAGCCTGTCACAATATGCAGTATAATGGCAATGACCCAATGCTGTTAACAAGTTAGCCAGTACTGCATTCACTGTCTTGAGTGAAGAGTCAGCATGAAAGCATTCATACCTCATCCAGCTCCCAGCTGGACTGTTTTATCTACTTAGCTACCCTAAGAGGGGGCACTGACTTGCCTTGCACCTCCTAACTTAGCCCAGGAAGAGACTAACAAGGCTAAGACCTTAACACAGCGTTAAAAACTGCCTTAAATGTCTTGCTTTCTGCCATGCTGAGTTTAGCATGTACAAAGCTCTATAAACAGCCAGTATCCAACACCAACCCTGGTGCAGCACTATCAGCGCTGTGAGCAACAGGTAGCTAGAGCATGTCCTGATAAAAACCACAGAATTACTATGGGAAAGTGTTACTGAGAGCATTTGTCGCATTGAAGAGAACACCTGTGGAAGGATGCTCATTTGGGACATCTCATCACTTGCCTTCCATGCTGACTGCTAGGAAAACTTTCCCCTTTTCCCTTTTTCCTCTCATTTGCTGTCCCTTTCCCTATGAAAGTAGCTATCACCATCACTATAAATTTATGCCATCAGCTGCAGACCTGGCAAATGGATGTTGGCCCCTTACAAACCTGCTTCAACATCTTCTGTGCAACATACTGTCCATATAAATATGCTCCACAGCATGTGAGAGACTAGTCCTTCACACACTTAAATCAACCTAAGTTGCCCTTGCATACCAAATACACCCTGCCCCTCTCTGGTGAAGGCACAAGCTCCTGTGTGACTAGAAAAGAAGATGTCTAAGTACAGTTGTAAGTTGAAGAGTAACTTCTGCTTTCCTCTCCCCCCCAAAACTGATTCATTTCCAACCAGCTCAACTTCCAGTGCTGGAGGCAGGAAATATTCAGGGACACAAAGGCTAGGGACAAATGAAGGAGGAGGAATCATTGCCACTTTGACATAAGTCATCTTAGCCTGACAGGGAATCTAGCCATCAACTTTGCATACGAATTGCAACTCTCAGATCACGTTTCCATGAGATACTGAAAAGGATCTTTTGTGCCACTTGAAACACTAGACTTCACTGGTACAGAGATATACCCTAGAATGAATTTAGTAATCTATTTTTTCCTCAAGACATTAATCTTGCCAGTATCAGATTTTCCCTAATGCAATCTCCTAATCTTCCTCTGTTTCTTCACCTATTTGAAAAGCACATTTCTTTAAACAGAGATCATTAAGGGGAATGCAGACACATTATAAAAGACAAAGCTTCCAATTTATGTAACATATTATGTATCTTTTTTAATAACAGAAAATAATCTACAGTCAGAAACTAATGAAAATGAAAAAAAAAACCCTTCATGCAGCATATTATCTACATTAATTCTCAAATCTTGTTTTTAACTGTCTGTATAGTCTGCATTTACTTGGGTACTTCAACAGGACTTCTATTCCATAACCCAGTTCTCAAAAATCAGCAAATGAATGCTAAATACAATGTGGCAGTAGAAGAAAATAAATGTACCATATCATACCACAGGAGCATAATACAGTGCTGCATCATATGCTTCATATTTCAGACTTCACTGGCTATTATAAACAATCCAGACTGTGTCTCCAGGCTTGCCTGTGGCGAGGGTGAGTAGGAGGTGCCAAGCAATGCTGACTGGAAGAGGTGCAGGATCGTGCCCATCACAGCCAGTGCCCACAGTGCAGCCAGGCTGAGCCATGTGGGCTGTGCTGAGCTGCAGGGCCCATGCCCAGCAGAGCTCTCAGGAGGGGGCTGTGCTGCTCAGATCCCCTGGCCACAGAACAGACTTGTGGCAAGAGATGGGCCCTTGGGCAGCTCCCCCTCGGTACCACCTGTGTGGCCCTGTCTTTATCTGACAGCACAGCACAAATTTTCACATGACCATCATTCCTGACTATTACTGACAGGGTTGTCTCCTTGTAAGCAAATCCTCTAAGAGTGTGAATGGCCAAGAGGGGTTAATCTCTGCTAAGGCTGAGGTTTGCATGCTGTGGTGCCCATGGGGAACAGATCTGGTCAACGTCACACTATTCAGGGCCCAAGGCAGCTGAAGGTATGGAAGATTATCTGCAATATTTGCTTCTTTAACCAGCAGGTCTAACAAACAGCATTTAAATGATGCCTTACAAAGTCTAAGTGCCTTTCTTATTGTGATCATAAAAGGCCAGCACCTCCCTATGCAAAACAAGGCAATGAACAATCATTTCTAACACAGCAGTCCATCAACAGCACTATACAGATCATTTTTCTGCTTCCTCTTTCCTCTGGCATCCATGTGTACACATGGCATGTGCACAGCAGACAGGTATGTCCAGTCATTTACTACTTAGTGTTAGTTATTATCAATTTGCTAACCACAGTTGTATCAGCTATTCTGCATGAGTAACTTCACTCAAATGAGCACAATGAAAAAGCAAGCACAGATTGAGGCCTTCGGTCCCACCCATCGTGTTTGTTTTGCGATCAGAAAAATCAAGTGGCCTTGGCTACCTAATGTGCCCAGAAAAATAACCTTCATGTATCATTTTACCCTAACACCAAAACATGGCTCTCATGAAAGAAAGTTTTCAAAGGAGCAAACTTATAAATTGAGCTAGACACACTAATCATTTTCTATGAAAAGAAATATTAAGAGTTAGCAACTGCTGAGTGTTTTGACCTCCTATTTCCACCAAAACCTTTCCATAATTAAATTCAGATTCCAGAATTCCAGATTTCATGCCTTTAACTAGCTTTCATTTTTTCCAGTATAGCATTATATCTGCTAGTCAAGCTAATCTCTCTATAAAACCAATTCAAATAAATGAAGGATTTCTAAATATTAACTAAACTCATTTCAAGCACCATAATTAGCTTTTTAAACCATGATGGATGTAAGCAGAGACACAGGTCAGCAGTGACTAGAAATATAAGACAAGTGATACAAAAACCAGGCACTGTTCCACAGAATAATTAAAGGGTTTCTTCCAGGTTATTTTGGGGTTTTTTTTGTCTTCTATAATTCTAGGTATTGCTGTTATAAAACAACACAACCCACCAGCCAAGCAAATTTAAAAAAACAACAAAAAATCCAAGTCAGAATGAAGTGTTAAAACCCTACACGCCCCAAATTATCATAATTTTAAAGAAATAAAATAAAATAGAATTAAATAAATTGAAATATTTTCCTTAGACAATTCTGAAATGCTGCTTTTTTTTAAACTCCTTAATTTTTCAACATTGCAATAAATTCAATTTCTAATGAAGAGTAATTTTGAACCAAAACACTCCTTCAGAGTTCATACCCTCAAGACATTTGACAATTATGAGATGCATAAAAATGAACATGAAATCCATCAAGCTTTATTAAAAAGGTAACATTTTTCACTCATAAAACATGTGATTAGAACTTTCTGACCTGTTTTTGTTTGGTCTTTTTTCACATTACAGATCATATTTTGTCTCTTGGAGCTTCAAAAGACCTGATCTAATACAGTTCCTCTGGGACCAAATAAGGAAAAATTAAGAGAAAACCTATCTCAGAGACAGAAGTTTTTCAGATTACAAATTGACATAGTTCTAAATATAGGTTTTTGAACTGTGAAATAAAGGATTTTTCCTAACTAAACATTGAGGATTAAGGAACTGAGATAGCTAACCAAGAAGAACGGCTAAAAAACCAGAAACCTGAGAATGGTTTCAAGACAGTTATCAAAATGCAGTCCTTCCAATTTTATATTCAATTTCTACGAAAAGATTGCTTAATTTTTGATGCCACAGATTCTAATCATATGACATGACAGCAAAGAAAAGCAAAACGTTTGTCTGAAGTTAATGCTCTGCCTCCTCACTACCATGGCTGTTTAATGTGCTTTTTAATGCACACAAAAAATAAAAGCAGTTTTACACATCTCTCTTTTTTGTGATGAGATTAGGGCACCTGTCTCTTTTAGGAGGTCGTTATGCATGTTTCTAAATAAGACTGCAGACTCTCCTTAAGAAAATTTTTAGTTTTCTTTTACTCTGAAATAACCTAGAAACCTTATGAAGATTTAGGACATAAGGATAAAAAAAAAAAATAAATAACAGAAAGAGTACAAACCTCTGATTGTACATGCCCCGGAAATTATAATTTGCTCTGTAATTGGGGATTGGTTTTGGATCTAACGGCCTGTAGATGGCAGGCTCTCCTCTTTTCATTGCCAGACCATTCAGCTCCACAGTTGGTGTTATACTGCCTGCAGAAAAAACCACTGTAAGTAAGGTGCTTAAACCAGAAATACGGAAAAACACACAAGCAGGACTGAGCTGCAAAGGGAGACATACACCATATTTTTTTTACTCTTAAACAAAAAAGATGCAACTAAAAAGACATTTCAGTTTCTTTAAAAGATGGGAATATAGATGCCAAGTTATTCACAAGCAATGAGAAAGAACATCTTAAAATCTCTCTCAGTGAATTCTCTATGCAGTTTCAGTGGATTAACCTTCACATATGAATGAGAAAGTCAGTGTAATAAACAAGCTGGTTATTCATCTTTCCAAAGTACTTATAATACATTATGAAACTTTCTGAAAGAACTGTAAAGATAATAGAATAATGTCTTTCTGCTGAATACCATTAAATAAAACCACAAATAGAGCAAAGAGTCAGTGAAACAAGCATGAAGTAAGAGGCATTACTGCAGTCATTCAGGAATCTCAGAATAAGTTAGAAAAGATGCTTTATTTGCAAGACTTGAAAACTGAAGACTATGTCTAAGAACTAATGGTCTCATAACTAATGGAGTCATCTAACAGACTGAGCATACAGCTCCTGGAAATCAGTGCAACTACAGCCATCTACTGGTGACAGAATGCAAAAATAGAAGGCAGCCAGTACTTGCCCACTTGCATGGTTTCTAAAATGCCAAAAAAGCTACATCCAACTTCTTTCTTTTTTCTTAGATAAAATGTTCAGCTACAGTAATCCCCACTTACACTGTTGTAAGAGAATCCTAAATGAGCTAAATGTGCATCCCAATAAAAAGGAGTTAATATATTCTGAAAATATTTTCATGTGAGATTCAAATAAATTTACCCTTTAAAAAGCTATGATTAATTTTCCAGTCTGACACTGAAGCTTTATACGCCAAATGACGAAAATGTTTATGCAACACTTACTCAAAAACTTATACCAACAACAATTCAATGTAATTTCCAGAGCAAGACATTATTATGAATTCAATTTTTTTTTTAAAAATACAAAATGTCATTTTGATGAGACTATACCTGTGCATATACAATGCACCTTTGTTGGAGCAAAATTACAGTGCTAAGTGATAAATTTTTTAATTAATTATCTTAAAGCCTACTCCTCTTGTTATCAGATTTTCCCTCTCAGAATATGCTCGAAGCTAAAAAAATCTAGAAAGTCAGTAATACCTTACAATATCAAGAACCAAACTCAGGATCACTTTTCACAGAGGTTTGAGCCTGCTGCTCTGTAAGCAGCCAAAGTCACAGTGATTGTGAAGGAAGCAGGGCAAAACCAGTGTCCTGGGTCTGGATTGGAAACACACGGATCTCCAAAGGAGCAAGAGAACACTACTACACCACTCTCAAACAATCCTTCATGACTAATGCTCAGGATAATACTCACAAGTTCTAAAGGAAATTTAGTCCTGCTTTTCTCTTTCCAACATAGAGAAGATAAACTGCAAAATGACTTCATTTTAAGAAAGTGGCTGAAGAATACATTTTTAAAAGAGGGAGAGGGGCAGATGGAAATTATAGGGGGAAAAAGGAAAAAAAGAAAAGAGGTGGAGGGAAAGGATTGTTTAAAAATAAAAATGAGAAAATATTCTAGCACTTGATTTCCTTTACATTAGTCTGAAATGAAGTTATGATTTTTTTTTCTTTATTGATCAAGACAGAATAGATCATTGAGCATGGGCATGAGATGTACCTCAGAAGGTTTTGCATGCACTGAAAGCAACTTGTGGGTAACAGCTCAAAATGAAGGCTGCAAGACACCAGTATACATTCTTTCTATTACTGAATCAAGTTTCTAAAGCCACCTGAAAGCTTTTTGAAAGCACAGGTTGCTCTGAAGGAAAACCCAGCAAGCAGGAAATTACCTGTCAAAGTTCTCATGCCAATTCACAGCCTTTTGTTTATGCCAGAGATGCAATTTCACAAGATTGGACTGGATAAAATTTCCAGCTTCGTTGGAAAGTTAGCTAAAGTAATGCTTTGGGAAATGTGTTTTAGTTAATTCAGTCTGGTTTTCTCCTGTCTGCCTACTGTTGATCACATACCATCACTTAGCACACATCTAAGCATTACCTAATTAATATATTCCCTTACAGTTCAACCATTTTAGATATGTGCATTAAAAAATTCTTTCATGAAAGAGGTTCTGCATTACCCAACCATACTATAGCTATGATGATTTTCATCTTAGAAATTTAAGTATCCTGTTAAAATTACTTATTTAGTGCTACAATATGCTGACACTTCAACAAGATCTAACACTCAGAGGAAAATGTCATACCTGGATTATTGTTTACATTGTTTTTGGGTGGTCTAGGTGTTGGTTTGGGAAGGGTGGTTTCATTCAATGCTTTGCTAGCAGCAGCATGTTGGGCCTTTTTAATACTGCTTCCTTCAGCTTCCCATGTCTGTTCTCCAAGAGTCAGCTGCACTGTGAACATCTTCAAAGACAAAGAACAGGTAAACACTGGCAAGATTATCACTGTGGATTAGAACAATCTGTATAAAAGCTTCCAGGGCAGAAGAGAAACCGTGCTTTCTTTTCATTGTATTCAACTCCCAGATAACACATCAGATTCTTCCAGAGATCAGTGAGACCTTATCAGTGAGCAACATTTGGCCTTTCAAATCACAAAGTAAAATAGTGTAATGGCAATGTCAATTATCAAAGAACAGAATAACATTTAAACCAAGTAAGAATAACTTCAAACTGATCCTCTGCTCTTGGAAGACTATGTACAGGTCAGCTGTGAACACATTTCTTCTTATATTTGAGTATGTTTAGTCACTTTACTTGTAGAAAACAAATACTAAACATGCTACTGAGATAAAAAACAATTTTGTAATGATTATGAATGAATATAAATGACTACACACTTCTCAAGGCAGCAGAGAATTTGGCCCAGATACTTTTACAGAATGAATTAATTTCTCATACTTTTACAGAATGAATTAATTTCTCACATGCCCAGATTTCTAAAAATAATGCGTTTTGTTAGGGAAGAGTCACAACTCAAGCATGTTCAAAAAGATAAAGTAAGAAGCAAAAGAATTATTATCTTTTCTAAAGAAACTGCAGTTCTTAATGTAAAATTTATAGTGAGGACAGGAACTGTAAACATCCAGAGTTCAGAAATGGACTAACTGATAAAAACCATATATTTCAAATTCTGTGATAGAGGGCTATTTCTAGTATCCATGCTGTGCAAATTGTGCCAATAAAACTCAGTGCATGTTTAAGATATTAGATAGAGTCTATCTTCAGTATGATACATAAATGTTCTGTTTAAATTTGAGCATCTGAGAACAAGGGGAGAAAAGCTAGGAACTCAATATATTTGCAATATAATCCCTAGATAAAAGGCACACACACAGTAAACTAAGATTCACCTACCTCAGAAAACAGACTAACTTACTTGAGTCAAAGAAAAAAAGACCTACATATTAGTATGAGAAGTATATAAAGTAAAATTTTTATTTTGACAGCTCTTTAATTTTTTCACTTATTTAAACTTGCTAGATTCAGGACCAGGTTTTTCAAGATTAAGATGGTGGGCAGCCTTTAAATCTGCCTCTACATACACATTTTTTTAGCAAGTACTTGCAAACACGCATTTGAACACAAGTATGTATCTGTCTCCCAACTCAGCCCTCTGCACATGCACACACTGCATTCAAACTGAATGCTATAAATACATACTGGTGTCTTAATTACAGCCTTGAGTTTTAGCCTACTGTAATTTTCAGAAGCACAATGCAAGTCCCTGTATCACAGCTCTTATTGCCATGTTGTTTTTGCCACAGCAGTCACAACAATTTCTTCATGGAAGAAAGAGAGAAATAGTCTCTTAATTTTACACTCTGTCAAACCCTACCCCATCTGAAAGCTAAGATGGGTATTAGAGCTAAATACCCGTAATTATATAAATTACCTACAAACATACATCCTTATTACTAAAAAAAGTTGAAATTTGATTTCTGGATCTGAAGTTTATATATTTTATATTTTGCAAGAAAGTATCAGTACAGAATTTTTATAGGAGGAGGAAAATCCCAAATTTAAATGAAAATATGATTAATAATGGCCTCTTATCTACCTATCTATTGCTTAGAGCAATAAATGGGAACTCCAGATGATAAAGGGCTTGCTCAGTAAATTTCTGCCAGTGAGAGCACCTTCTCACTTAACACATCTGCCAAAAAAACTCCTGCAAAAACACACACATAGAAGTAGGTTTACTCCTTTATTAAAGGAATAAACCTGCCTAAATCCAAACTCTGGAACAGACAATAGAGCATTCAAGTACTGTAATACCAGAGCTAACAGTTCTGCTATTGACTGAGAGACATTTCTTACCCAAGGAAATTTCTATTCCTTATACCCAACATAATTTACCTGATGTCCAGCGAGCAGAAATGCAAAGGCCACCACGCTTGGGCTTGTTTCCACTCTGCTGTGCTTGTAAGGTCAGTCTCTCTAAGCTCTGACAACTCTTTACTCCTCACTTCTTCTGTGTAAAACCTCCTCTCCTCCTTCCTAGTTTTTGAAGTGCTACATCCCTTACCCTTTCCCTCTTTTCTGTACCACCATCCACTTTCTTTTGACACTGTTCCTTTTAAATTTGTGTCCTGAAATGACACTGACATGGAAGGACAGAAGACATGATCAATCTGACTTATGTACTCCAAAATCATTTATGGTAACAAAGACTTTCTGATTTTTCTTATGATGAAGAATCCACCTGGAGGGCAGACTCCTAAAAACCCTAACTGCACTTTTAGGAAGAGCCACTTCTCTCCCAACTGCACTGTTTCTAGTTTTCCATTTTTCCCCGATTGTCTAAACTTATTTTCCAGAGACAACTAGAAAAAAGAGTATAAAAATTTACTGGCATTTGTGGTCACAACAAAGACAGCTGTCTTGTAGAGCATATCTGAAAATTGTGAAAACCATTAGTGGTCAAGAACAGAGTATGTGTAGGAGCAAAGCAATATGAGAAGCTCCTTGAATGGCAAAGAGCAACAGCAGCACTACATCCTTCAGGTCATGCTTCCCAAGACAGATTTAGGTCTGTTTCACATATTCTGTCAAGTATATCACCATATTACTAGCAAGATGTGATACTAAATTGCTAAGAGAGTCAGAAGAAATTCTATCTCTTTCTTCGCTTTTCATAGGTCAAAACCTGCATAATCTTATTAATATGACCCTTGTTCTTCATTCATTTATCTTTTTTTTATCTCACTACACAGATCAAAATTAGACTTAATATCCTTCTGAGTCTATGGAGAACATAACTGGCTTTTTACTACCATGAGCACAACTAAAAGAACGAGGTAAATTGAAAAACGGAAAAATTAAGAAATTCATTGAAAATCTGGATTTCACAAGTGCAGGTAATGCACACTTAAGTCATTTCACTAATATCAGTTCCTTTAAAAGTAATAATGAATATATCATAGAATCAATAAAGTTGATTAGACCTCTAAGATTAGCAAGTCCAAACTTTGACCAAATACCACCACACCACACAAACCATAGTACCAAGTGCCATGTCCAGTCATTTCTTGAAAACTTCCAGGGATGCCTATTCCATCACCTCCCTGTGCAGTCCAGACCAATGCTTAACCACCTCCTCGGTCAAAAAATTTTTCAGCATGTCCAAACTGAACCTCCCCTGACACATTCTGAGGTTATGTCCCCTTATCCTGTTGCAAATTGCTCGGGAGAAGGGTGGTCCCTTCCATCTGTGAACAATTTCTTATCCTAATAAAATTTTAGGCATAATATGAATGTCATGTAACTCAAACCTCCTTACTGCTGAGAAATGTAAACGGTCAAAACCACACCGCAACCAAAGCAATTATTTTTTCACAGAAATGGGGAAAAAAAGGTAACACTATAAACACAATAGTGAGAAGTTACATAAAGCCCAACAAATTTAATATGCAACCTAAAACCAACGAGCCAGTGTACCCTGTGGTGCCTAACGCCTCCAGGAAGAGGAAGAGCTCTTCAATTTCCATTTGCAACAAAGGATGCTAAAAGCAGCCCCACACCTGCTGACATCATTTCCACAACTGTAACACGTTCAGCATCGCCAGCCAGAGCTGAAGGTCAGTGATTTGCATCTGTTCTGCACTAGCTGACAACACAGCATGCAACAGAGGAACAAGGGGCAAGGGCAGACATAGCCCATGAGGAGCTGAAACTCTTACTAATCTACACCCTGGCCCTGCTGCCTCATGTGATTTGGCCACTCCAGAAATACTACGTACAAAGCAGCTACTAATTACACCAGTGTCTCACTCAGACTTTTTCTAGGATTTTTTTCCTCCCCCAATTTGCTCCTACGTAGGGAGGAAATTCAAAATTATATCCAAAAATTACCATTACCGTGAGGATGTTCCTCTGTATTGCCCATCATCTGAAAGCATTCTAATTTTTACTTATTAAATTGGACATCCACCCATGAAGTTGCCAGAATTAGCTGTCAAATCACTAGAAACTTCTATACTATAATCACATTAGGAGTTTTAGTATAACCCTACATTGTAAAGTTATAGAACAGTAATAAAGTTTGTGCCCTAGAATGCAAGACTCAAATATAGACTATCAACTTAATGGACAAAGAATTGCATCAATAAGCACTTTCAAAAATGTCACAAATTTGTCATCACCTGCATTACCATGAAACAAATGCAGAGGTAGTTATCTGAGGCATGCTGACTGCTGAGAAATATTCATGCAGCCTAAAAAGCAAATGCCCCAGAAAGATTAAGGAAGGGTAGTGACACCCTGCAAAGACCTTCAAGAGGTCTATATAAAGACCAGCAAATGTAAATTCAAAGATGAGAGACAAAGTAAAGTACAAAATGATCTACAGGGCTTTGGTAACAGAAATACAGGCATACTTTCTGGAAGTGTGGTCTAAAAGAGCAGCAAAGTAAAGAACAGGAAGAAAGCCCTTACACTAGAAATGTAGCTGGGTTTGACAAGCACATTTGCCCAAACCATGATATTATCTGTTCAGCATGTAAGGTATGGCTCATCACCTGGAACTGTGACCTTACCTTGGCATGAGCAGGCCCTCTTTCATTCAGAAGCTTATACTGGGGTTGAATTCTATTGAAACGGGCTAACTCATTTACCAGACACATTGGAGTTTTCTCTTTGGGGTTTGCCATGTTATCTTGGAGAGGAGCTGTAAATAAAGAGTCTGTAAAGTTTTTGTGGAGAAATGTACTCTTCACAACTTCACAAAGCTTTGCAAAAGCAGCATGCTTAAAAAAGGAAATACTTTGGCTAAAACACAACTTTTGCATATATGCTAAATACAAATTTAAATACCATTTATATATTAATCACATGAAACTATGTAGTTCCCAATAACAATTTTGATTACATGCAATTAAAAAAGCCCCAAAACTACTTCTTTCCAAAATGCCTATATGAAAGATGCCAGTGCAGGACAGCATATGCATATTCTATATTTTCTGTGTCACCAAAGTTTACTGTCAGGAGTATACTGGTTCCTGGTGTTGACTACTCTTTCAGAATGGTTTTTCCACTCTTTGAAGCAGAAGTGGGTAGCATAAGAGTTATGAGACAAATACAGTAGATGAAACCCTGAGGTCCCCACTTGTTTCTGCCAGCTTCTCCCAGAGTTTTAGACATTTGTCACAATACTGAAGTCACTCTCAGAACACTCACACCCCCTTTAAGGATTTAGTTCTGCTTTCTTTAGACTGTTTCACTTTCTGTGGGGTTTTTGCAATTTATTTGTATTTATCCCTAACACACACACATTGTTATTTCTGGCTTAAATTGTTAGGACAACACTTCTGCATTTTACACCCAGTTCAGCATAGAAACTACAGCGTTTATTAGGCCACAAAGGAAACACCAAATACTGCCAAGCATTCAGAAGACATTCTGTTCTAGGGAAGAGAAATAAACTTGGAGACCTTCCTGCCCCACTAAAACTTCTCTATAAAAGATACACTGAGAATTTGACAAAATAGACATGTTCTTTCCTGAGCTTTTACATCATTGATCAAAACTTCACTCCAAATCTGAGCTCAATAAAGAAATTGAACTTTGTAAACAGCTTATTTAGCCAAAACATTTTTCTATGTGGGTTTTCTGCTTTATTTTAATCCTCTTTAAGACCTAATTATTATTTTTTTAAAGTAACAAGTCATCAAAAAGATTAATTTGAACACCAAAGAAAATATATCTGGACCAACTTACCTGGTGAGTTGATCAAAGACGCAGGATCCACAAGGCTGGCAGTAGGACTGCTACAGCTGGCAGCTGATTCTGAAATTGATCCATTCATTGAGGATGGCAGACTCAGTGTATTTGTAGCTGTAACTGGCAGGGGTAGCACCACAGGGGCCATGGTGGGTCCAGACAGGTTTGCTGTAGTCTGCATTTTAACTTGTGCCATTGCCTGTCACTGCAATAAATACATCATTATCAGCAGAGCACTCTGCATTTTGAATGTCCAATGACTACAGTGCTATTAGCATTCCTTTTTTGCTCCTGGATCTGGGTCACAAAACTGTCCACAAAAATCATGCCTCTGCAAACATTACTCCCAAGTGGATGCACCGAGAAACAGAGCTCCGAGCCAAAGAACATCCCTGGAGAAGACCCCGCACACTTTGGCTCCAGGTTCTGCTTTTCAATGTTGGGGTCACCCTGCCTGAAATACAGCAGGAAGAATTACTCTTCTAGAATCAAATTCTACACAATTATTCTGCAGATGAGGCAAGAACTTGCCAGTATCTTTAAGAGAGGATGACTTTGCAACCAAATGCCACAGCAAACTTGAAATTTTTTGCCATTGTTTCTCCAGTAAAGTGCACTTTAAGTATCAAATAAGGCCACAAGAGAAAATCCCTGATTTTTTTGGCTGGGTACCAAACTAGAAAAGAGGCGGGGGAAAAAAAAAGGAAAAAATACAAACAAACAAGCAAAAAACCCCCACCAATGATGCAAGTTCTTAAAAAAAAAATCGCTGCTTATCCAGTCAACAGGTGGAGTACTTCAAAATCCTTGCATAAATTACTGGCAGAGGTACCAGGATTTCCTAAACTAGCCTTTAACCCAATGGCTAAAGCATTTACCGGGAATATGCCAGGTACTAATTATCTCTTTTCATCTGCCCAAATTAGTTTCTTTATTGCAAATACATGTTCTCAGGCTAGGTCTACGTGCATAAACAAACAAGGGTCAGGGCACCGCTCCATATTACTCACTGAGACTAAGCTCCTTGGCAAAATTTGGGCTACTGGCTGAAAACTCCTGCTGCTGCAAAAGCTATGCAAGAGCAGTTTAGGTGCCTGCAGGCATCCCAGGTAATCCACTCAATTAAGAGAGAAACCAGCCAATGTCAGTCATCTGGGAAAAAGGTTTAGGCTTCTCCTGTGCCATAAGGAGCAGGATGATATATTTTACTCAGCAGCACGGACACAGACTGTATTATTTGGGGTTCATACATGTGAGCTGATCTGCACAGAGCAGATAGAGAGACAAAACCTGTGAGAGCCAACAAGTGGCCTAGGCAACTGGGACCTCTCCCAGCAGCAGCTCTGGTCCTGCTGGCCAAGGCAGAGCAGGGGTTCAGCTCTCATCCATCACAGGCTTACCACTAAGCTCTTTGCCTCTTCTGCCGGGGCAATTCTCTCTCCCTATCAAACAAACAAACAAACAAACAAACAAACCCGTTCAACACCTGAGAAATTTTCTAATGGAGGGCTTATTGAATGAATAACCTATATAAAAAATTTGATTACTATCAGGATTTTTGCACCTCTCCCCCCAGTCCATTAAAATATCTAAGTATCTTTACTCACAGGGACAGAATTGCTGGATTAAGATCCTAAATCACTCATTACACTTTGGAGTACAAGTACTTTAACACAGTTGCACTAGTATAATGAAAATTATAAATCATATTACTGTGACTCTGTGCTTTGGAGAAGAGGTACAGACTGGAATGCCATTTTTATTACTGAGGAAAGGCAGATAACTGATTTAAGTCTCTGGAAAGGCAAAAGTAAAAAAAAATTAAAAACTGAGATGCAATCACCTGCCCTTTTCACAAGTACCTTTGGTAAGATACTAATAGTGACAGATTTAAAATCTGCATATGCAGTTAGCTGAGATAATGTTCAAATACCTCATGTGTTCAAAAAAAGTATACTAAATTAATTCTGTAAAAATCCTACTATCAATTCACAGCAAATGCCATACAATACAGCAGTACTGTTAGAAAGGTCTAACTTAAAGACTGAGAAGGTGTAGAACTATAGAAGTCTTTGGTATACAACGTGTCTGCTTTCGATTTTGAATACATTAGTATAAAAAGAAATTAATTGAAAAAAAGTCTTAATTGTAAACATTAAAGTCAATGATGGCAGAATCAGGCCACAAGTCTTAAACATATTTAAAATGAAACCAATATAACATGCAATACCATCAAATAATTGAAGTTTAAGAAACTCACAGTATTTTCAGCATTTTATCCTACAAACATGAGTATGAGAAAGGCATCACTCATATGGTACTGCATTAACACCTGGTCTTGAGCCCTGCCAGTTGTGAATTACCATTTCAACCACCAGTATTTTAAAAGTTTATTCTTCATGAAAGCAGAACTTACTAATAAACAAATAAAATATTATATTCTACAGTACAGATGTTCTAGAGAGAGAAATTGTGGGAGGGATCCTTTCCTATTAAGGATAAAATAAGAAAAATCAGTTTAAGAATAGTACTGAGGAACTGCAAAAACGAACATGACAAGGTATAGGGGAAAAAAAGGACACTAAAAGTAAAGTATATAGAAAATTCAATTCTGAAATCAGAATTTATCAAAACATATTGAGTGCACGGTTGCTTTTTTTTAAAGCTGCAGAATTCCTACAAGAAACTGTAACTATTTTGCAAATTAACCTGTTTAAGCAAAGATGCCAAGGCAGTAATATAACTGTAGAGACTAACTCTTAAGCAGATGAGATATGGAGATAATAAATTTGTAATCTAAATTTGTAATCTAAATTTGTAATCTAAATCTAATTTGTTCTAAAAATCCACTAGTAGAGAGAGACAACAGAAAGAATACAGTTGATATTGTGATGGCATGTCATTCTCAAACTACCAGGCAGCCAATCTTCAACGTCATGACAAAAGATGTCAAAAACTCTATGTTCCACCTTTTCTTTACATTTTTTACATATATACACCAGTGTTGTACTGTTTAAACAGTACTTCATAAACAGTGAAGCAAAACATTTTGGGGCCTTCCAGCCACAAGCACAAACACAATAAAATACACAGCTACATAAAATATAGGACTTAGGGGAGAGAGATTTCACTAAGCTGGTCAGAGATAAAATGCAGTTATATAATCAAAATATTTTTACATCTTCTATGCAGACATTTTTTAAAAATCTGATATATACAAAAGCGATGGTTCATTTAGGATTAAGACTACAAGAATTAAGATTACAATTAGAAAAGTCCCCACACCCCGTTTAAGGTGGCTACCCAACTGATATCTAGGAAATTCCTACACCCCGGTGTCTCCAAAGAGGCTTCCCTTCAAGTTCAGCAGCGGTTACAGACACCTGCACCTCTCAGAGAAAGCTGGACTGCAAGCTGTGCCTCCCAGCTTTGTGCCTTTACTCAGATACCACACCAAGACACAACAGAAATGGTATTTCCCAATGTTTTAATCACATACATCTATCCAGCCAAAGTCTGCGAGTCACAGCGCTGCCGTGTTTGTAAGGCTGCACTGCAGTGCTTATGGTATCTTATGAGATGCTGCAATGGTTTCTCCTCGTAGTCTCACCCACACAGATGCAGTAGAAATGGAATTGCAAATACATAAAGGGATGCAAATATACTAGAATTGCATTTTACTTCACTTCCCATTTTGAGCACTTACTACATAGGCAACTACACAGGTTTCATTAAACAGTTGGTACTGACTTTCTTATTAAACTATGTGAATTATTATTAAGCTGTGAATTTTCCTGACAAACTAAAAATGACAAAAACAAAACAAACTCACACCAAAATGACAAAACTCCTCACATTTTAAAGTGAAAATATTGTTGTAAAATAGTCCATTCATTTTTTAATATATCAGAAAACACAATGTTGTTGTGAGTTGACCCTGTCTGTACACCAGGTGACCACAAAAGCTGCTCTATGGTTTACCACCTCAGTCGGACAGGGGAGGGAAAATATAATGAAAGACTTGTAGGTCTAGACAGGTGCATGAAAAGATCATTTACCAATTACTGTCACATGCAGAACAAACTCAGCTTGGGGAGATTGACAATAAATTCATTTAATCAAATCAGAGTTGGAAAAGAAGAAATAAAAACTAAATCTTAAGAACACCTTCCTGCTACCCGTTCTTTCTTCTCAGTCTTAACTTCACTCCTGAGTTCTCCATGACCCAGAAGGACGGTGAATGGAGGTTACAGTCAGCTCATCACATGTTCTCTCTGCTACTCCATCCTGCTAAGGGCAAGACTCCTCATATTCTTCCCCTGCTCCAGTGTGGGGTCCTCCACAAATTTCTTCAACATGAGTCCTTCTCACAAGCTGCAGTTCTTGGTGAACTGTTCCAGTGTGGATCCCTTCCGCAGGGTGGCACCCTTCAGGAACAGAATGCTCCAGCAGGGGCCTCCCACAGGGTCACGAGTCACGCCAGTAAATCTGCTCCAGCGTGAACTCCTCTCTCTCTCTCTCCATGGGGCCACAGATCCTGTGGGTCTCCCCCATGGGTGGGGGATCCCTGCTCCACCATGGACCTTCATGGGCTGCAGGGGCATAGGGCTGCCATGTTTCACCATGGGCAGCACCATGGGGCTGCAGAAGTCTCTGCTCTGGTGCCTGGAGCACCTCCTCCCCTTCTCTTCTGCACTGATCTTGTGAGAGCTGTTTCTCTCACATATTCTCCTCTCCCTCTCCCCTCCCTCTCCCTCTCCCTCTCCCCTCGTCTCTTTCTGTTGTGCAGCAACTTTTCCTGCTTCTAAATCTGTTATCCCAGAGACAGTACCAACAACACTGACGGGCTCAGCCTTGGCTGGCAGCAGATTCATCTCAGAGCCAGCTGGCACTGGCTCCATCGGACACAAGTTAATCTTCTGGCAACTTCTCATGGAAGCCACCCCTGTAGCCCCTGTTACCAAAACCTGGCCATGCAAACCCACTGCAAATATTTACTTACATTTACAGATGCAGAATACTTTTAAAATTTGTGACTGTACTTGTATCATGCTCAAAGCACCATGGAGCATAAATAATCAGTTAACACTTCTTCTGATTATTATTACCTTTTGTATTTTTCTGGAATCACTTCATAACCTTAAATCTTGTGACAAAAATATGGACCAAATGCTCTGGTGAAATGATTCTTGGACTATGTCACAGTAATTGAATAAATAAAGACAGATATAGTAGATAAAACACCACAGAAGGCAGAAAGCATAGAAAATGAGTTTTCAAACCAAACAGACTTGTACAATGTGGGAAAATTGAAAAAGTATATTAGAAATAGAAGCTGTAGCACAATCTACAGATAGAGAAACTAATGGCTGGAACAGTCAAAACAGAAGGCTGGACTTCATCTGTGCAGAAAGTGAAAATGCACATATGCAGAGTCACCACACTTTCACAGTATTCTGTCATACAACCCAGAGTACCAAATTTAATCTTTGCACAAGTATGTGATGGTGGCACATACTACATACTTGTGAAGGATTTTACAAATGTAACAACTGAGAGCCAGCCACTTCTGAGCAAGAAAAATTACACGACATATCTTGTATTTTATATAACCAGGAGTTCTGCTTATACTTTCTGATCAGTGTACCTTTTTCACAACAGTATTACATTAATGATCCCAGATCCTTTTCTACAGAACTGCTACCCAGCAAGCTCTGGGCTGTGCTCTCTTTGTGAATCTGTTTCCTAGCTAATGAGACTTTGTTCTTGTCTTCCTTGAATTTTCTTATTGAAAAACCCAACAAAACAGGAAAAAAAGAAAAAGACAATAATTTATTTTTTTCAAGATCACACTGAATTTTAATTCTAATTCCAAAATGTTTACAAGTCTTCTCTAAGCCTGCTTTATAGCATCTCCAATTTAATAAGTGTACTGTTTCATCCACATCATTAATGAAGACATTGAAAGATACAGGAACAGCAATCCAATAGACTGGGGGCAGTGTCTAAGTAGGCAGCAAGCATCTCAAGGGTTTTTTTCAGACCAACCCCATTTTGGTTAGAAGCTTGTTAATGTGATTCTTCTGTGAAAGTCCCAAGTCACAGAAAAATAGTTAACAGCTTCCTAACTCAGAAGGGTTTGGTTTTAGCCTTAGCTTTAAAATTCCATTAAATGCTCTGTTCTTCTTCTATTCTTCTGATATTAATTCATCCATTCAGTTACACAAAAGCATACAAAACTGTCTAAAGGTAAAACATATTTCTGGTGTGCCATATCTCACATTTATGGCAAATATTTATACTTTGTGGACATTATTATAAAAAGTACTAAAGAAGTTCAAGCCTTATGCAATTTTTTTTTTTACTGGGTTATATCTAGCAGCTTATTTGGGGTTGACAAAAACCACACAGCTCTGGATTACCTTCAGAGCGCCTAATTAAAACTTTTGTCTTCTAATATCAAGTAATTAGATGGCCACACAGTAGCAGTTTAGCAAGAGTATGACTTTAAGCAACAATCAGCAGATGATTATCCAGACTTATTTGCAAAATTTATCTTATTTAGACATTTTACAAAGCAGAAAATAAAACACTAGGCATGAAATTGCACAGGGTTTCTCTGGTTTTTAAAATATATATATATTTTTTTCTATATTACTGCTGCTCCCCCCTGTTTGTTCTTCCCATTTGCTCCTCCATCAATTTCATAGCTTTTAGCCTTATGAGGAGTGGTTTGCCAACAGCAAAACTGATCCAATGACTTGCTGCCATAGCAAGGGACAATCCCATGTCTTGTCTTCCCTGCAGCAAAAAGCCAACACTTTCTGTCCATCTCGCTGAACCAGTTTTCATGGCAGGTAAGGAGAAAGATCAGAGGAGCATCTGGTCTGTCCAAGGAGGGACACAAACTCCTGACCTGGAGTGGGTGCAAGGAATTAGCCCTTTCAACTCCTGCTAATCAGCTTAGCTTTGCTGTCAAGCCATACACTGAAGTTCATCTCCTTCACACTGTTCCTCACAAAGCCCATGATCTCATCCCTGATGATTACATCTTCTAATGTGGCCTGGTTTCTTTTCTTTTACTGTGCCTTACAATAGAGAACCTTAGTTTCAATGACTATATGAACATAGCTACCAGCTAATTAACAGATAAGAACACATGGCAGGAAGTGAAGTGATGCCTTAAAAGCATTTTAGTTTGCAGAAGTATAAGATGGGTTGGGGGAAAATCACTAACTCTCTTATTTTCATTGTTTTGGTAAGCTATTTTACAAGGAAAGGAAGTGATACAGACTATTAGGGACTAATACCCAAAATTTAAGGAGCTGCAAGGCTTACAGAAAAGTTCCCCTTATTGCTCAGTGTTAAACCCAGTCTCTGAAGATAGTTTCTTAAAATTTGTTTCCTCTGCTCTTGAACTGGAGCAGAAAAGAGTTGTAGATAAAGCCCCAGGAAGGCAAGGAAGGGCCAAGCAGTTGCACTGAACAACAGGTCACAACATCAAATCCTACCACACTTTCAGATATTATCACCCACAGAGGACTAGCCTTTGCCAACTCTCATGTATAATCAATAAGAACCTTCCTGAGGAGAGGAAGGAAGGTATTTTTGAAAGAAAAAATCAAGTAGGAAACAGACTAAAAATCTGAAGTCATATTTTTCAACCACTTCTTCAAATAGCATTCAGTTCAACCTCCCTTTTGAATTGCTACACAGAACAGGCACATTAAAACAACATAAAAGGACTTAAAACTCAGAAAAATGAGGTAGAAACTGCTTCA
Source organism: Haemorhous mexicanus (assembly GCF_027477595.1). Taxonomy (NCBI): domain Eukaryota; kingdom Metazoa; phylum Chordata; class Aves; order Passeriformes; family Fringillidae; genus Haemorhous; species Haemorhous mexicanus. Next base: position 126,548,314 of record NC_082341.1, read on the forward strand.
TCTTGCACATTTCTTTCATTATGAAACCATATTTGTTCCCTAGCTTCCAATATGATGTTGATCCAATTTGGTATAAAAAGCATGCAAGTCTCCAAATCAATGACCACATTACCATTATCACAGAATCACATTATGTGGGAGTACATATTATTTATATCTGTCACTGAGTCAATCCTTCTTTAATGACTCACTTTAAAATTGTTTCATGTAAATTTGAAAAGAAAAGTAAAAAACAAACCAGACAAACAAGGCAGCTCATTATGGAATCATAGACTAAACCTAAAGATTTTCTCAATCAACAAAATGGCCAAACATGGGGACTTTTGCTGCCATTTAATTATGGTGTGTTAGCCACAGGGCAAGAACAGAAGTCTTACCCTGCAATCAAGATTGGATTTGTACAACTTGAAATACATAGAATGTCCCAGAGTAAATATAATAAACAAACATTTAGGATGTAGTAAATTACTTAACTACAGCAAATGTCAAGTAACTAATATGAAAAATCAGTGATCTATAAAGCCATTTACATGAACAGGACCTGTCACACCAGCACAGTCACCCATTTTGTATGGCACAGCTGTACAGTGAGAAATGAGGACTCAGATAAGGATTAAAGGCATCTATAATTCAGGTTTACAAATATTAGCAAGGCCTAAATTGTCACTGGAGTCAAAGGAAATACAGCATGGGATTTACCAGAGGATATTGGGTTTGCATGGCCAAGCTTTGGCAGTAGGGGGTTACAGGAGTGGGTCCTGTGACAACTTGCCAGAAACTTCCTCTGTCCAGCAGAGCCAACCCCTCCCCAAAGATGGATGTGCTGCAGGTCAAGACTGGGCCAACTAGAAACAGTGGTAATGCCTCCAACATATTTCAGAAAAAGAAAAAAAACCCTTGTGCAGTTGTAATTGGGGGCAGAGAAGAGCAAGGTTGGAATGTGTGAGAGGAACAAGTGTGCAGGCACCAAGGTCAGTGCAGAAGGAGAAGCAGGAGATGCTCCAGGAACCAGAGCTGGGATTCCTCTGCAGCCCATGGTGATGGCCATGGAGAAGCAGCTGTGCCCCTGCAGCCCATAGAGATCCATGGGGATGCAGAGATCTGCCAGCAGGTGGGTGCCTGAGAGGAGGCTGTGAGCCCAGGGGAGACCTGTGGAGGGAGGGGCCCTGCTCCTACACTGGAGCAGCCTGGCCTTGAAGGACTGCACTGCATGGAAGAGTCACCCATGCTGCAGCACTTTGGGCATGGATGGGGACTCATGGTGGAGAAGCTTATGGAGAACTATGTCCTGTGGGAGGGACCCCATACTGCAGCAGGGGAAGGTCTCTTCTCCCTGAGCAGCAGGAGAAAAAGCAGGTGATTGACTGTAATGGCCATTCCCTGTCTCCCTGGGCTGCTGGGGGAGAGTGTACAGCTGGGAAAGAGGGAGGGGTAGGAAGAAGGTATTTTTAAGTTTTTATTTCACTTCTCATTATCCTGCTCTGATCTTGTTAGTATCAAATTCAATTAATATCTTTAATTTGAGCCTGTTTTGCCCATGATGGTATTTGGTGAATGATCTCTCCTGGTCCTTATCTCAACTCATAAACCTTTCATTATATTTCCTCTCCCCTGTCCAGCTGTGGAGGAGAGTGAGAGAGTGGTTTTGATGGATGCCTGATATCCAGCCAAGGTGAACCCACTACAGTCTTTTAAAGACCCAATACACAATGCCAGCTGAGACGTCCTGAGACACCACATCTGGATACCTGCCTATGCCATCAGTTGCTGCTTCAGAAACCAGACATTCTCTCTGAAGACTCATGCCACATTTGCCACTGAATGTGGCAGGCAGTTCAGAGAAACCCTGACATGAAAAGGCAATGAAATGGCAATCATGTGTATGTTTTAAGAAATGTATTACACCAGTTGTCAGTACAGCCAGCAGACCCAGGGAGTTATTCAAGGTGATCAACAAGTAGGCTTCTAATTTAGGATTAGCTAACTACATAGCTGAGTGGCAGCTGAGAAGCAGACAGCGTAACTTAGTGTCTCAATCTGCACAAGATGCCAAAATACAGGCAACTGAATCCTACCCAAAGTCTACTGCCAAACTTGTCTTCAACAAGTAAGTGATCACGGATGTCACTAAAACTAACAGACACAATTACAGAAGTAAATAAGCTCCCTTGCAGAGACATGTCTTTTTGTAAGGAATGATGGAAAATGCAGGGGTTAGGGCACTGACTGCAATTGTGCACATTTGCATGAGCAAGAGTATAAAAACTTGTAACAAGAAACTTAACAGAAAGTGGAGCATACTGACAGGCAGGAATGCAACTCTTCCCTTGCTTCCCTGGCAACAGCAAGGCTGACATGAAAAAGCTGAGAAAAGAGCAACTCAGGCCACAGTGCATCTTACTGTGTACAGCAAAACTAATGACCCCGGGCTGTACATGTGGCTAATTTTCTTTTCTAACAGAGAAATCAGTCAGGTCCTGTGTATACTAGTCTTGCCACTCAAAGACTCAAAGAGAGACTTCATAGACAGACATCCTAACAGAGATCCTAAGGAGAGAAACGTTTAATATTAATCTGAAAAATGATTGAAAAAAGGATTGCTATTTTGTATTAAAATGGTAAGGGACATCAATCAGATTATCAACTTGAAGATTTCAATGCCAGAAGAAAACTAAAAGATAAAGAAACTGCATCAGAAACTGTTTGGCATCTCAAAACACTTCAACCTGTTTATAACCCAAAGCCCAGGGGGGAAAATCAGTCTGGTTTATATAAATGTTTGCTGCGTTATGATAATCTCTTCAGAAAGTCTCTCTCAATTTATTGTTCCTGTCCAGAAAACAGAAGCTGGAATAAAAGCCATGGAAATTTCCAACAGCCAGTACAAGCTAACCCAGTTCTCACAGTGCCACAAATGTTAAGCTCAGAAAAGACTCCGAACCATCCAGACAGAATATTGGTTCAGACACAGCCATCAGTTTGACCCAGCCAATGTACCCTGAATTACTACAGGGAAGAAAATGTGAAACTCCATGAAACAGCAAGTGATCATCAGAGCATTCTTTGTGAGAGGCCTTCCTCACCCAAAACTCATCATGGTTTGAGGTAGATCCCAAAACCTAGCTTATAGGTGGCTATAATGCCTTACAGATCAGAGGCAGGACACACACCCTACCCAGCACTAGAGGTAATCTCTTTGTATTTGCTTACTGCACCTGAGAGACCTGAGAGCAAGCACTAACCCAAAGTACAAGAGCTGGCTGTCCAGTATTGAAACTCATCAGCTCTCTCCTCTACCATGACTATAAACTACTTATGACTTCTTGAAAACTGGAAATTTGTATCTCCCCCAGACACTCTGTGATACATAGTCATATCTGTAACAGCTTTTAAAAGATTAAGTGGTCATCATACCATCTTATTCCATATACAGGTAACTCACATTCCCCTTATGTTAAACAAAAATGAGTTATTCAGCTTTCCTGAAAAAAACAAAATAGCTGAATAGAAGGGAAGCCTAAGCCGCTAGTTTAACAATCAGTGGAGAAGAGGATTAAGTAAATGAAAAAACATGACTCAAATTTGACACTCTGAGGCTACAGACTTGTTTGCATCAAAGTTGTAATTGGTTCCTTATTTGTGATGCTGGAGTCTAATCTGAGGTGCTTCCAAGAATCTAGTTTCTGATTAAATTAGTATTTTGAAATTTCTCTCCTATATACTTCTAAAAGCTGCACTTTTTTCCCAATTTGTGCTAACAAGTAGGAGTTACAGTCCTAAAATTTCCAGTAAGCTTTGACTGCTTTTAAATTACAACATACTCTTATTTTAAGTAAAACATCCCTCCAACTATTACTTTGTTGTGAAGCAGGAAAAAATTACTTCTTGACTTCAATCCCTAAGTAGAAATTGCATTTTATTAATGAAATTCAGAAAATCATCTCAGTTTTCCTTCACTGCCTGTGACAAACTACTTCTCATATAATTTGAAGTAGCAAATTTGGTGAAGTAGCAGAAACATGCCTTTTTCTTTGAAATGAAGTTACAGCTCCTGCCACCAACCCTGCTCATAATGTAGTCAGCTGGCTGTAATTAACAGCTACAAGTTCCTCAGAGAAGGTGGTTTCAGTGGACTAAGCAACAGGTGTTGCACTCTATTGTTAGAAGCAGCTGAAATCCTGCTTTGTGTGCCTTTTTTTGTTCTCCAAGAGCGTATTTAAAAAAAACCACTGTGTTTGACAGCTAAAGTGATAAATGCCCACATTGAAGTCTCATGCAGCTTCTAAGAAGTTGTAGCTCCCAGAAATAGCTGGGGTCAAATTGCCCTCTTCTTGTTTGTTCCTGAAACATTCCTGGAGTTCCCCCTTCTCTCAACTCTTCCATAGACAGTTTTTAATTGCTTGGATATAAGATAATGTGGACATACAGTTCATACAGAGACTAGCTCCCTGCTCACTGGGCGACAGGACTGGGACTCTGCTCCCAGGCACAGAGTACCTGTGAGATCAGGGGTCCTTCATTGATTTGACAGAGCTTCCTTCCTATTTCAAGTGCAGCTCTCCTCAGTCAATAAATTAAGGTAAAATAATTCCTGACTATTGGATTGGGCCTACCAAGTCTCTGACTGAAGATAAGCACAAAATCTAAGCTTTCGATTGGAGAAAATTAAGTTTAAAGATGCTGTGTTTGGGGGCAAGGTCACGATCAATGCTAAACATTAGCTGAACACAAAAAAACTGCCACAAATTCAGGTGCAGCACAGAGGCTACACACAACTGGCAGGATAGCAAAATGTTATTTCTGGAGTTGAATCAGCAAGAATGATACTAAAGTAACAACAAACAACAAAAAAAGAAGAATGCTGGTAAAAAGACATTTGCTTCAAACTGAGCACACTGCGAGGGCACAGAACTAGCATAACAAAACCAGGCTTTTTCCTCCAACTTATGTACTAGTGTTTAGGAACACTAAGTAGGATACACCATAAAATGGCAAATAAGAGACCTTCATCTATACAGCTGATGATTCAGAACAACTTGTTTCCCCAGACCAAAGGAAGTTAGAAACGTAAGTACTACAGGGAAAAAATGTAAACAAACTGAATTAAAAATTGGAACTGTCTCAAGTATTTTTACACAGATAAAGTCAGAAATAAAACAAAGGATAACGCTGGCTTAAAGTGCAAGCTGATGCACTGGTAACATAAAATGATTCAAAATAATAGGAAAGAGTACCTGGAATTGAGCAAAAGCAAAAAAAATAAGATTGCATTTATTAGGAATATGAATGCTGTAACATCCTAGACTCACGACCACCTAGAGGATGGATGGGTGGATCAAGCTCTGAGCTGCCATTCAAAGGAATGTCATTCTTACCATTTACTGTACTTTCAGGACTCCAGGGCCATTAGACTCAGCAGGGTAAAGTTAGCTTTTGTGACTGGAACCACCCTAAACTAGCTTGAACAGACTTGAAAAGAACAAACTTGCTTTTGAACTTGCAGGGAGCTAACTTCTGTTCACTACTGAGACCCCTACTCTTTACCTTCCAAATCAAAATCAAATTAAGAAAGAGTACTTTAAAAGGGAAATAGGACCCCATTTTCTAGGATGTCCAAAAGAACATGTGCTATTAGGCTACAAACATATGCCCAATACAGTCTAATCCCCTGGAAAAATGGAGGTTAGTTAATGAAGGGTTGTGCTCCTAGCCCAAGGGTCACCCAAAGTCTGTCTAGGTTGCAATGACACACAGCAGAAACTTAGATAGAACTGCTGACCCCAGAGGTGTGGAGCAGATCTGCAATACACAGAGCAGGCCCTGGAAAGAGAACCCTGTTCACCTGCAGTGCTCTGTCCTGTCCTATCCTGGGGATATATCAGGTATATTTGTCTGACAGTACCTATGTCTCCCATGCTCCTGTCAGCTATGAGATACCTGAGCAGAGGTAAACAGTACCAGTATTTGCAATGACAGCAAATAAAATCACTTATTTTTGGTGCTAATGTCAAAATTCCTAGTGAGCACAGGATTGGCTTAAAAATCTTGAGAAGATGCCAGTTACTACTGTGTCCAAGAAAAGAAACAATTTCAGATCCAGGATGGGCAAGTTGATGTTTACATTTCTTTTAAAATACTTTAAATACATTTAATAACTTAAGTTTCACCAGCTAGAGTAGCTGCTTGCTTTCACGCATACTGTAACCTATGAATGTTACAAAGTATCAAGAGGCTCAAAGCGCAGTGAGATTTGAGGAGAACCAGAGGAGATAAAAGTTTTCCAGGTACCTTAACGGCACCCTGGGAAGAGAAAAGACCTCCAAAGCCACCTCCTCTGGTGAACTGCCGCCGACAGAAATTTGTGGAATGGCCAGTTTCAGAAGAACCTTGCAAGGTAACAGCTGAAGAATTTAATTAAATATTAAATTCTTCTCATGGGACTTGGCAAATACTTAGGGTTGCCTGGAAGTCCAGATCCAGAATATCCTCATGAATAGCAACTCCACCAAGTCTGTGGAAAATTGAATCCAGTTCTGGCATCTTTAACCAGTTTTCACTTGCTTAAGGCTCTAAGTAATAAAAACTGGCCAGTTGAAAAGGGGTGAAGAAAAGATGATGTGGGCCACTCTCCCTTCTGAAGAGGTCAAACCCCATACCTAACCCAGTGGATTCAGCTACAAGAGAATGTCGAGAGATGCCTCTGAAAAAACAGGGAGCTTTAACCAACTCCTGATCCAGGACAAGCTTTTCATTCCTTTTCACAAAGATGAGACAGCTCCAGCTGCCATGCAGAAGCTGGACACGCAGTTAATACAAGACCAAGAAGTGTCTTGCGCTGAATTCTCAGAGGGTCAGAAGGGTTTTCAAGAAAATCCCTCTGGAGTCATTCATTACAATTCCCAGGCAGTAAACAGGTACAAAAGGAACATCTCTTGGGTATATACTCTTGAGCAAAATGCCCTCTTGAATGGACATTGCCTTCACAGATGAAACACTATTCAAACCAGGCAAGTTTAAATAGCATTATACACAAGCCTGAAAGAAAAAGCAGACAAAATATTTTCCCCAGTCTGGAAAGAAAAAAGCAACATAGTATCCAGGACTGAAGAAGGACCAGCAGAAGGGGAAAAAAGTAAAACAAACATATGAACTAACAGTTAACATGAAATTTTAGATTGCTTCTTGTTCTTACCTTGTCTAACAAGGCCAAAGCTACTACAGAGTGTTAATTCGTTATTATTTTGTTTGTATCAGAACAACTGGGTATGCTTCTAAGTGACCAAACGTTGCCCTCTACCAGGCCTACATTTCCACCTTGGGAACAACATTATCTTGATTTCATCCTTCCAAGTATCAGTTGCATGGATGTGTTGTTCCATGGGTGACATAGAAAAAGTTCTCTATCACTTGCAGACAGTTACTTATCCAGACAAACACTACTTTTTTAAACTAGGGTCATTGCAGGAGAAACTGGGAACCACAAATACCTAACAGGTGCAAAATATAGGCAGTAGCAATAAAAATTAGGTTACTCATCTCTTTTCTTGATTCAACAGGTGACTATTTTCATTGCAAGAAACTTTTCAAGAAAATCTGGTCTCCTACACTCAAAAACATTTCCTTTAGCCTGGAGGCAAAACAGCCTCCTCAAAGCTGGCAAGCAGTGAAACTGGAAGTGGAACCTTTGTGATCCTTTGAAAGTTTTCAGAAGATGAGACTGTAAACATACCCTTCAAGTGAGCATGTGCTACTATGGTAAAAATCTTAGTAAGCTAACTTCTCCCAGAATCTAAGGATAGGAGGTTAACCCATACTTGATATAATAATTGGCTGCTGGTTATAGCCAGGTTTGGGACACCAACAGGGATCTGAGCTCAAAGCCTGCGTTCTAACCAGTCAAAGAAGTGTCCCCTCCCATCATTTTAATGGCAACTAAATCAGAAGATTATGGGGATACAGAAGCATAGTGGAGTTACAATATTAGTAATTAAAAATGAAAACAGTGCTATTTACTAGGAAAAAATTAAATTTCATAATTTGATTTTATTTTGTTAAATAGAAACAAATTTGTAACATTCTAGTGATGTACTGTATAGATTTATAGTTGACTAAAGCAAATGCAAAGATGGAGTATGACACAGTAGGACATATTTCATTAATGGGAAACACTCCAAAAACTACCAGTTTAACTAAAAAGACCCACAAAACAAAACCAAAACCACAAAACACTTGCTCTTGAGATGAAGTATGAACAATCTTTAGCAGTTACAGACATAGATGTGGCTTTAGTGTTACACCACCACAGACGGCTTTTCAAAACTCATTTTTACATTAGGAGTTGTAACAAGCAACTTTTTTATTCTAAATATTTTCCCAGAACAATGCCTGAGAAGACATCTCTCAGATTCTTGCTGAACTCTTGATCCTTTAATGCAAACACACTTTGGATAATGGCAATTGTGACTCAGTGCTAACAATGAGCAGACCCACTAAATGCAGAGCCCTTGACTTTATATATATATAAATTAAATATGTGTGTTAACTACACTACACACAGATTCCATTTCCTCTCTTCACAGAGTTTGTCATGCACTCCCACCAATACCATTCCCCCTCAGTTACTATCCTTTCCTTCCTGAGCAAAACTGCCAGCCCAGTTCCCTGACCTGCCTCCACAGGACCCCTGCCTTGGGCTCTTTATGCCCCTCAACCAAATGGAACCCCTGTCTTTCTTTCTATTCTTCTTTTCAGAGGAGAGAGAATTCAAGAACTATTTGTGAAAAAAACAGGCTATGTGTGATCCAAAGGTTAGAAATACAAAACAATAAGTTCTGGCAAAAGACAGGCTTCTTTTCCTATAGATTTTGTTGCTGGTGATAGGAAGTAAATGTAAGCAGTGGAAGGAAAAGTGAAGCTCTGGTGGCTCACTAACAGAAGTTATGTTGTTTCAGTTATCCTGAAAAAATGCAGTGTTAGGTTGGTAGGTCCTTCCCTACCAACCTAACACTGCATGTTAGGAAATAGATACTTTGAGGAAATAGAGGAAATAGATACTTTGCACCCCAATCAGAAAAAATCTGTGCCCATATCTATCAAATATCTGCCAAAAAAAGGACACTAAAACCCACACACTTCCTTTATAAGACCAGCTCTCCAATGGAATAATACCATCAGAAGATGTATTTTGGGGTGAAAGACTGGACATAATTGATGGGAGTTTTTCAGTGTTTTCAAAGACTAACAAATCAATAACCACGTATTTTGGGCAGGTCAAAACAAACTGTCTAGATAGAGCATGACAGGTGCACCTTTCCTAATGGCTAGAGACCCAGTCTTGGAATAGGAGGATCTGCTTCACTATGGCTTGCTGCCTAACCTTCCCAAGGTCATTTGCCATGACACTTTACAAATAAAACATAGAGTATTCGATTCACTTCCCACATTCACACCAGTGTAAACCAGAGTTAGAGTGACGTTTACAAAACTATGGAGGAAAATCAAACCTTTGCCCCCAAAGAAGAGGCTGATGGTGTTAAATGCTTATTTAAACTTGGTCCAGTGATTAAAACACCTCTAGTCAGGTTTTTCTGCAACTAAAATTAGAAAGCTTCTTTACAATCTACTATCTTAAATCAGAATTTAAAATTTGTCAAATTTATTATTATTTTGATGTAATTCTTAGGGAACAAGGTCAGTTGAGCTGGCAAAAAGATACATAAAGGCCTCCAAGCTGAGCAGCCTGAGCAGAACTCAAGCTGAGTAACATGGCTGAAAAGTTGTTTGCAAAGAAAAGAAAAACTGAACTGTCCTTTCCTCTCAAAAAATACAAACAAGCAGGCAGCCTCAATCCTATTCCTAGCTGGCAGCAACAGGAATCTTCGCAAAGACTGGCAGGAGTAGAATTTTCTCTCTCTGAGATTTTTTAGGTCAAAGCTAAGGTTCAGCAGCTGGAAATCAGTACTGGAAATCTTACACTACTGCTGACTTTCTAGAAAAAAAAGAGATTTCATTCAGAAATCTGACCGTCTGGCTCTGTTTATATAAGCAGCAATGTCACAACAAAACCTATACAGAACCTCCTTGTAGTTAGCCAATGGCTTAAATGCATAAGTATTACTTCACTGATGTAGACTGCTAACGTGGAATTACC